>NC_080379.1:159783061-160129727 GCF_014773155.1 Arachis stenosperma
ACCACACCAAACTTAGAAGGTTTGCTCGTCCTCGAGCAAAAGAAGAAAGAAGGACGGAGAAGAAGAAGAAATAGAGGAGATGGAGAGGGTTTTGTGGTTCGGCCAAGGGGGAGAAGTAGTGTTTAGGTTGTGTGAAAATGAAGGAGTGAAGATGGGTTTATATAGGGGTGGAGAAAGGTTTATGGTTCGGCCATTATGGGTGGGTTTGGGAGGGAAAGTGGCTTGAATTTGAATGGTGAGGTAGGTGGGGTTTTATGAAGGATGGAAAAGAAGAAGAGAGAGAGTGGTGGGGTAGGAGGGGATCCTGTAGGGTCCACAGATCCTGAGGTGTCAAGGAAAATTCATCCCTGCACCAAGTGGCGAGCAAAAATGCTCTTTATGCCAATTCTGGCGTTAAACACCGGGCTGGTGCCCATTTCTAGCGTTTAACGCCAGCTTCTTGCCCTTTCCTGGCATTTAACGCCAGTCTGGTGCCCCTTTATGGCGTTAAACGCCCAGAATGGTGCCAGACTGGGCGTTAAACGCCCATTTTGCTGCCCTTACTGGCGTTTAAACGCCAGCAAGGTTTTCCTCCAAGGTGTGCTGTTTTTCTTTCTTTTTTCATTCTATTTTTGCTTTTTCAATTGATTTTGTGACTTTCCATGATCATCATCCTATAGAAAACATAAAATAACAAAGGAAAATAGATAAATATAACATTGGATTGCCTCCCAACAAGCACTTCTTTAATGTCAGTAGCTTGACAGTGGGCTCTCATGGAGCCTTACAGATACTCAGAGCAATGTTGGAACCTTCCAACACCAAACTTAGAGTTTGAATGTGGGGGTTCAACACCAAACTTAGAAGTTGGTTGTGGCCTCCCAACACCAAACTTAGAGTTTGACTGTGGGGGCTCTGTTTGGCTCTGTTTTGAGAGAAGCTCTTCATGCTTCCTCTCCATGGTAACAGGGGGATATCCTTGAGCCTTAAACACAAAGGATTCTTCATTCACTTGAATGATCAATTCTCCTCTGTCAACATCAATCACAGCCTTTGCTGTGGCTAGGAAGGGTCTGCCAAGGATGATGGATTCATCCATGCACTTCCCAGTCCCTAGGACTATGAAATCAGCAGGGATGTAATGGTTTTTAACCTTTACCAGAACATCCTCTACCAGTCCATAAGCTTGTTTTCTTGAATTGTCTGCCATCTCTAATGAGATTCTTGTAGCTTGTACCTCAAAGATCCCTAGCTTCTCCATTACAGAGAGAGGCATGAGGTTTATGCTTGACCCTAAATCACACAGAGCCTTCTTAAAGGTCATGGTGCCTATGGTACAAGGTATTGAAAACTTCCCAGGATCCTGTCTCTTTTGAGGTAATCTCTGCCTAGTCAAGTCATCCAGTTTTTTGGTGAGCAAAAGGGGGTTCATCCTCCCAAGTCTCATTACTAAACAACTTGTCATTTAGCTTTATGATTGCGCCAAGGTACTTGGTAACTTGCTCTTCAATGACATATTCGTCCTCTTCAGAGGAAGAATACTCATCAGAGCTCATGAATGGCAGAAGTAAACTCAATGGAATCTCTATGGTCTCATTCTGAGCCTCAGATTCCTATGGTTCCTCGTTAGGAAACTCATTAGAGGCCAGTGGACGTCTATTAAGGTCTTCCTCAGTGGCGACCACTGCCTTTTCCTCCTCTCCAAGTTCGGCCATGTGGGTCATGTTAATGGCCTTGCATTCTCCTTTTGGATTCTCTTCTGTATTGCTTGGAAGAGTACTAGGAGGGAGTTCAGTAACTTTCTTACTCAGCTGTCTCACTTGTGCCTCCAAATTCCTAATGGAGGATCTTGTTTCAGTCATGAAACTTTGAGTGGTTTTGATTAGATCAGAGACCATGGTTGCTAAGTTAGAATGGTTCTGCTTAGAATTCTCTGTCTGTTGCTGAGAAGATGATGGAAAAGGCTTGCCATTGCTAAACCTGTTTCTTCCACCATTATTGTTGTTGAAACCTTGTTGAGGTCTCTGTTGATTCTTCCATGAGAGATTTGGATGATTTCTCCATGAAGGATTATAGGTGTTTCCATAGGGTTCTCCCATGTAATTCACCTCTTCCATTGAAGGGTTCTCAGGATCATAAGCTTCTTCTTCAGATGAAGCGTCCTTAGTACTGCTGATGAGCAGATAATTTATACGCTTTTTGGCATTGTTTTTAGGTAGTTTTAGTACGATCTAGTTACTTTTAGGGATGTTTTCATTAGTTTTTATGTTAAATTCACATTTCTAGACTTTACTAGGAGTTTGTGTGTTTTTCTATGATTTCAGGTAAATTCTGGATGAAATTGAGGGACCTGAGCAAAACTCTGAAAGCAAGGCTGACAAAGGACTGCTGATGCTGTTGGATTCTAACCTCCCTGCACTCGAAATAAATTTTCTGGAGCTACAGAACTCCAAATGGCGCTATCTCAAGGTCGTTGGAAAGTAGACATCCAGAGCTTTCCAGCAATATATAATAGTCCATACCTTATTCGGGAATTGATGACGTAAACTGGCGCTTAATGCCAGTTCCATGTTGCTGTCTGGAGTCAAACGCCAGAAACACGTCACGACCCAGAGTTGAACGCCCAAAACACGTTACAACTTGGCGTTCAACTCCAAAAGAAGCCTCAGCTCGTGGATAGATCAAGCTCAGCCCAAACATACACCAAGTGGGCCCTGGAAGTGGATTTATGCATCAATTACTTACTTCTGTAAACCCTAGTAGCTAGTTTATTATAAATAGGACTTTTTACTAGTGTATTAGTCATCTTTTGGCCATTTGGTCTTTTGATCATTCAGGGGGCTGGCCATTCGGCCATGCCTAAACCTTCATCACTTATGTATTTTCAACGGTGGAGTTTCTACACACCATAGATTAAAGGTGTGGAGCTCTGCTATACCTCAAGTTTTAATGCAATTACTACTATTTTCTATTCAATTCTCTTTATTCCTATTCTAAGATATTCGTTGCACTTCAACTTGATGAATGTGATGATCCGTGACACTCATCATCATTCTCACCTATGAACGCGCGTGACTGACAACCACTTCCGTTCTACCTTAGACCGGGCGCATATCTCTTAGATTCCTTAATCAGAATCTTCGTGGTATAAACTAGAATTGATGGCGGCATTCATGAGAATCCAGAAAGTCTAAACCTTGTCTGTGGTATTCCGAGTAGGATTCTGGGATTGAATGACTGTGACGAGCTTCAAACTCCTGAAGGCTGGGCGTTAGTGACAGACGCAAAAGAATCAAGGGATTCTATTCCAACCTGATTGAGAACCGACAGATGATTAGCCGTGCTGTGACAGAGCATTTGGACCTTTTTCACTGAGAGGATGGGATGTAGCCATTGACAATGGTGATGCCCTACATACAGCTTGCCATGGAAAGGAGTAAGAAGGATTGAAGGAAGGCAGTAGGAAAGCAGAGATCCAAAAGGGACAATTCATCTCCATGCACTTATCTGAAATTCCCACCATTAATTTACATAAGTATTTCTATCCTATTTTATTTATCTTTTAATTATCTAATCTCCCATAACCACATGGATAAGCCTGACTGAGATTTACAAGATGACCATAGCTTGCTTCATACCAACAATCTCCGTGGGATCGACCCTTACTCACGTAAGGTATTACTTGGACGACCCAGTGCACTTGCTGGTTAGTTGTGCGAAGTTGTGAACCATGGCATTGACACCAAGTTTTTGGTGCCATTGCCAGGGAAAGAAAAAGCAATGAATTTTACAAAATGCAATAACATATGAATCACAATTTCGTGCACCAAGTTTTTGGCGCCGTTGCCGGGGATTGTTCGAGTATGGACAACTGACGGCTCATCTTGTTGCTCAGATTGGGTAATTTTATTTTATTTTATTTTGTTTTATTATTCTTAAATTTTGAAAAAAATTATATTACTTATCCTGTTCTTCAGAATTTTTAAGAATGGATTCTAGAGTTTCTTGAAGCATGTTGAAGCTTGGCTGGCTGTAAAGCCATATCTAAATTCTTTTGGACTGAGGCTTCAAAACCATCTTCATAGAGGCAAACTAATTTGAATATTAGCTGTATGCTAAAGCTTGGCTGGCCATTGGCCATGTCTAGTGTTTTGGACTGGAGCTTTCATTGAAAGCTTGGCTGGCTATTAAGCCATGTCTAATTCCTGGACCAGAGCTTTAGACTAACATTGCGAAGATTCCTGGAATCCTTATTAAAAATTTTGAATTTCTTATTTTCTTTTTCTTATATGTTTTTCAAAAAAAAATCAAATAAAATACAAAAAAAATTAGAAAATCATAAAAATAAAAAATATTTTGTGTTTCTTGTTTGAGTCTTGTGTCAAGTCATAAGTTTGGTGTCAATTGCTTGTTCATCTTTTTCCTGCATAAAATTTTCGAAAAATTAATGCATTCATGGTGTTCTTCATGATCTTCAAGTTGTTCTTGATGAATCCTCTTGTTTGATCTTCATATTTTCTTGTTTTGTGTTGTATGGTGTTTTTCATATGCATTCTTGCATTCATAGAGTCTAAACATGAAAAATTTCTAAGTTTGGTATCTTGCATATTTTCTTTACATTGAAAATTTTTCAAAAATATGTTCTTGATGTTCATCATGATCTTCAAAGTGTTCTTGGTGTTCATCTTGACATTCATAGTGTTCTTGCATGCATCATGTGTTTTGATCCAAAATTTTCATGCATTGAGTATTTTCAGTGTTTTTCTCTCTCATCATAAAAAAATTCAAAAAAATATCTTATCTTTTTAAATCTTATCTTTTTAAAATCTTTTTCAAAAATCATATCTTTTCCATTTTTTTTCATATTCGAAAATTTCAAAAATCTTTTTCAAAATATTTTCAAAATCTTTTTCTTATCTTTACATCATATTTTCGAAAATTGCATCAAAAATTAATGTTTTGATTCAAAAATTTCAAGTTTGTTACTTTCTTGTTAAGAAAGATTCAAATTTTAAGTTCTAGAATCATATCTTGTGATTTCTTGTGAGTCAAGTCATTAATTGTGATTTTAAAATTCAAATCTTTTTCAAAACAAATTTCAATCATATCTTTTTAAAACCATATCTTTTAAAATCATATCTTTTCAAAAATATCTTTTCAAATCTTATCTTTCCAAAATCATATCTTTTTTTAATCATATCTTTTCATATCATATCTTTTTCAAACTTTAATTTCAAAAATCTTTTCTAACTTTTTATCTTTTCAAAATTAATTTTCAAATCTTTTTCAACTAACTAATTGATTTATTTGTTTGTTTTATCTTTTATCTTTTTCAAAACCACCTAACTACTTTTCCCTCTTCAATTTTTGAAAATATCTCACCTCTTTTTCAAAATTCTTTTTAATTAACTAATTGTTTTAAATTTTAATTTTAATTTTATTTCTTCCTTTAATTTTCGAAATTACTAACCCATTTTTCAAAATTATTTTCGAATTTCTCTCCCCCTCATCTCTTTCTATTTATTTTATTTATTTACTAACACTTCTCTTCATCCTAAAATTCGAACCCCCATCTCTCTGAGTTCGAATTTTCTTCTTCTCCTTCTTATTCTTCTTCTTTTCTACTCACATAAAGGAACCTCTATATCTGGACAAAGAGGATCCCTATTATTATTTTCTGTTCCCTTCTTTTTCATATGAGCAGGAGTAAGGACAAGAACATTCTTATTGAAGCAGATCCTGAACCTGAAAGGACTCTGAAGAGGAAGTCAAGAGAAACTAAAAATCAACAATTCAGAGAAACCTCAAAAAAAAAAGAAAAAAAAAGAGAAAAGGGAAGACAATAAGCTTCCACCTCCGAGTCATGGGAGATGGAAAGACTCATCTAAAGGGTTTATAGCTCAGTAGTAGAATATTTGACTGCAAATCAAGAGATCCTTGAGATACCTAAGGGGATAAATTATCCTCCACACAACTATTGGGAGCAAATAAAGATAAGAGCACTAAAATCACTAGGGATCAAGCAACAGAGGCAAGGAAGAGACATAAAGGAGCCCAAAAAGCATCAATGGTCCTTCAAGAAGGCACCACCCTCACTAAGGTGGACTCATTCCTTGTTCTTAAATTTTTTTTTCTCTGCTTTTCATTTTTTTATATGTTATATGTTTATCTATGTTTATGTCTTTATTACATGATTATTATTACTTAGTAACTATGTCTTAAGGCTATGAATAATTCTATGAATCCTTCACCTCTCTTAAATGAAAAATGTTTTTAATTCAAAAGAACAAGAAGTACATGAATTTCAAATTTATCCTTGAATTTAGTTTAATTATATTGATGTGGTGACAATACTTTTTGTTTTCTGAATGAATGCTTGAACAGTGCATATTTTTGATCTTGTTGTTTATGAATGTTAAAATTGTTGGCTCTTGAAAGAATGATGAACAAAGAGAAATGTTATTGACAATCTGAAAAATCATAAATTTGATTCTTGAAGCAAGAAAAAGCAGTGAAAAAGCAAAAGCTTGAAAAAAAAGAGAAGAGTGGCGGAAAAAAATAGAAAGGAAAAGAAAAGCAAGCAGAAAAAGCCAATAGCCCTGTTCATACCCTGGGTCGAGCAGTCCGACCCGGGATGTTCAGGACAACCCGACCTCTCCTCAAAGAGCTCGGCCAAGTCACAGAAAAGCCCAAATGAAGGGCCCAAATAGAGGAACGCGCCCCAAATCCAAGGGCAGCCCAAGCCCATAGAGATAAAGGCGGTTCCCTTAAAGATGACCTCACTTAAAGATAAGATAAAGATAAGATAAGATAACTAACTTATCTTATCCGCAGGAGGCCACTTCTCACCATTATAAATACACTGGAGCACCCAGGTATAACTCATACTCTGATTCTACTCAATACCTGTTTAATACCCTTGCTAACTTAAGCATCGGAGTCCCTTGCAGGTTACCCCCACCCTTCGGTGACAAAGGATCAACAGCATTCTCAGTCCCACAAGTCGGACACACCAGCTCCGGCTGCTATACACCTACCGGACACGTCAGCTCTGACCAGCACAGAAGATCTCGACCGAGATCGACCTATAGTTTCAGGTAACCCTCGGAACATTGGCGCCGTTGCTGGGGAACCTGGAAGTCATCCCATCAACATGGCGGATGACCATGACAACGACCATGACTCAGGATTGGAAGATAGAACGCCGCATAAAAATGTGGATACTATACTCAAAGATACGCCAGAACCCAACGGAGACAAAAATCCATCAAATCCAGGAGCAATAGAAGCGCTTCAAAATCGATTGGAGCAACTTGAGAAAGAAGCCCAACATCAACGTGAAAAAGAAGAAGATCTACGTCAGGAGATAAGGCGGCGCCGAGAATTAGAAGACAAACTTATAAAACTTGAAGCTGATCTTAAAACCAAAGCTACTCGGCCATCCACAGAAGACAGCCCTCAGAAAGATCAAGATCCATTCACCAGAGAAATTATGAAGACCAAAATCCCAAAGGATTTCAAACTTCCGGATATGACGCTGTATGACGGCACCTCAGACCCCAACCACCATCTCAATAACTTCAGAAGTAGAATGTACCTCACTGATGCCTCAGATGCAGTTTGCTGCAAAGCCTTTCCAACAACTCTCACCAAGACAGCCATTAAATGGTTCGACAACCTGCCTCCAAAATCCATCTCAAGTTTCGACGACTTGGCCAAACCGTTCTTGGCCCGATTCTCCATACAAAAGGACAAAGCCAAACACGCACCCAGTCTACTCGGGATCAAGCAAGGAGATCGAGAAAGTTTTCGCAACTACATGGAGAGATTCAACAAAACATGCATGGACATACAAAATCTACCGACAAAAGCTGCCATCATGGGCCTCATAAATGGCCTACGAGAAGGACCATTCAGCCAATCTATATCAAAAAGATACCCGACATCCCTAGATGAAGTACAAGAACGAGCGCAGAAGTACATCAAAATGGAAGAAAATTCTCTACTTGGCGAAGCCTCAAGGTCCGGTTCTGCCTACCGAAATAAAGAATCCAAGAAAAAGGAAGATCGCTCCGGAGAGAAAATAAAAAAATATCACAATTACACCCCTATTAGGGTATCCTTGGTAGACGTTTACAGAGAAGTCTGCCATATGGAAAAAATCTCCCCAGCTCGGCCACTCAAAGGCAAAAGAGGAGGGAGAAATCGGAATGAGTACTGTGAATATCACCGACTTCGAGGGCATTCCACCAACGAATGTTTCGACTTAAAAAACGTCATAGAAAAATTAGTACGAGAAGGAAAGCTAGATCGGTTCTTGGCCAACCGGGACGAAGAACCAAGGAAAAGAAGGAGGGATGAGGATGTCGGACGATCTGAACGATCGCCTCGCACACCGGAAAGACATGTCCACGTGATATACGGTGGATTTGCTGGGGGAGGAATCTCCAAATCATCCCGCAAGCGACACCTCAAAGAGGTATACCATGTCGAGGGATAGAAGGAGACGCCAGACATCCCGGCAATCACGTTTACCAAAGAAGATGTATCCGGAATCATCTCGGGACACAACGACCCCATGGTCATTACGATCATATTAGCAAACGCCAGCCTCCACCGTACACTAATCGACCAGGGAAGCTCTGTCGACATCTTATTCAAAACTGCCTTCGACAAACTCGGCCTAGAAGAGAAAGAGCTAAGAGCATACCTAAACAGCTTGTTCGGACTGGGAGACGTCCCATTTTAACCACTGGGATACGTGTCGCTGCATACAACCTTCGAGAAGGGGAACCAATCTAAAACACTCAAGATAGACTACATCGTGGTCGACGTAAGCTCAGCCTACAATGCCCTGATAGGTCGGACAACGTTAAATCAGCTCGGCGCAATAGTTTCAACTCCGCATCTATGTATGAAATTTCCAACTGCAGAAGGGATAGCTACAATAAAAGCAGATCAAAAGATGGCGCGTCACTGTTACAACGAAAGTCTAAACCTCCGAGGCGAAGCAAGAGAGTTCCACACAATCGAATTCGGTGGAGCTCAGAGACGAGAAGAGCTCCGACCACAACCCGAAGGAGAAGTAGAAAGAGTCCAGATTGGAGACACCTCGGATAAAACAACTAATATTGGCACAATCCTGAAAAGAGATGCAAAAGAATCATTGATACAATTTCTGTGAGATAATGTTGATCTCTTCACATGGAAAGCTGCTGACATGCCGGGCATAGATCCCGAACTAATGAGCCACAAGTTAGCAGTCTACCCAGGCTCCCGACCGATACAACAAAAACGAAGAAAACTTGGGCCAGAACAATCTCAGGCTGTAGAAGAACAAGTGCAAGCACTACTAGAGGCAGGGTTCATAAGGGATGTCAAATATCCACTATGGCTAACAAACGTCGTTTTGGTGAAAAAATCAAATGGGAAGTGGCGAATGTGCACCGACTACACCGACCTCAACAAAGCCTGCCCAAAAGATCCTTACCCACTCCCAAGCATTGACGCTCTAGTAGATGCTTCATCAGGATACAAGTATCTCTCATTCATGGATGCATACTCGGGGTACAACCAGATACCAATGTATCCGCCAGACCAAGAAAAGACCTCATTTCTTACACCTAAGGCAAATTATTGCTACATCGTGATGTCTTTCGGCTTGAAAAACGCAGGAGCCACTTATCAAAGGCTAATGAATAAAGTCTTCTCAGACCACATCGGAAAAATCATGGAGGTCTACGTGGATGACATGTTGATAAAGACACAAAGCAAAGAGACATTGCTAACCGATTTGATTCAAGTATTCAATACCATAAGGAAGCACGGCATGCGACTCAACCCGGATAAATGCACCTTCGCAGTGGAAGCAGGTATATTTTTAGGATTCATGCTCACACAAAGGGGAATCGAGGCAAATCCAGATAAATGCCAGGCCATACTCAACATGAAGAGCCCAACCTGCGTCAAAGAGGTACAACAGCTCAATGGGAGGTTGGCAGCCTTGTCCAGATTCCTAGCAGGATCAGCAATAAGATCCCTCCCTTTCTACGCTACCTTGAAGAAGGGAAAGAACTTCGAATGGACAGCGGAATGTGAACAAGCTTTCAAAGACTTCAAAGAATTCTTGGGGCAACCACCTATCCTATCTCGACCACAAGAGGGAGAACCACTCATGCTATACCTCGCAGTAAGAAGTCGGGCAATAGCCTCAGCGCTGATTCGAGAAGACGAAAGAGGACAACAACCCGTCTACTTCATTAGTAAAGCACTACAGGGGTCAGAGCTGAACTACCAGAAAATAGAAAAATTTGCATACGCTCTGATACTCACATCTCAGCGACTTCGCCCATACTTCCAGGCACATACCATCAAAGTTCGGACCAACCAGCCCATAAAAGGGATATTACAGAAAACAGATCTGGCAGGAAGAATCCTACAATGGGCAATCGAGTTGTCCGAGTTCGACCTCCAATATGAGGCACGGACAGCCATCAAATCACAATACCTGGCCGACTTCATCACAGAATTCACAGATATCCCGGAAATCCCCATAGAATGGAACATATACGTCGACGGATCCTCAAATAAAACAGGAAGCGGTGCGGGTGTAATAATCGAAAGCAACCAAGGAACTCAACTTGAGCTCTCCCTTAAATTCGGATTCCCGGCCTCGAACAATCAGGCGGAATATGAAGCGTTATTAGCCGGTTTGAAGCCGGCTAGGGAGGTTGGAGCTCGAAAACTCAACATCTGCAGCGACTCACAAGTTGTTACCTCACAAATAACAGGAAGCTACCAAGATAAAGATCCGACCATGAAAAAATATTTGGATAAAACCAAAGAATAGCTCAGACAACTCGGAGAATACAGGATCTACCACATTCCCCGTGAGCAAAATGCCCGAGCTGATGCACTTTCAAAATTAGCCAGCACCAAACCAAGGGGCAACAACAGAAGTCTCATCCAGGAGATACTACAGAACCCGTCAATATCGGAAGAAGAAGTCCTAGCCATAATAGGTTGGGATCAAGGATGGATGACCCCCATAATTAACTACCTCAAAACAGAAGCACTTCCTACAGATAAAAAGGAGGCAAAGAGGTTGAAAAGAGAGGCACAGTACTACACTATGATAAACAACACATTATACAAAAGAGGGATCTCAACACCTTTGTTAAAATGCGTACCAACTTCTAATACAAAGGAAGTATTGGAGGAAGTGCACAGCGGCATGTGTGGTAATCATCTCGGAGCCCAAGCCCTCACCAAAAAGGTACTCAGGGCAGGATTCTATTGGCCAACTCTACAAAAGGAGGCTACAGAGTTTGTCAGGACATGCCCACCATGCCAGAAGCATGCCAACTTTCACATCGCCCCACCAGAAAAACTCATCAGCGTAATCTCACCCTGGCCATTTGCGAAATGGGGACTTGACCTTCTCGGACCTTTCCCACAGGGATCGGGACAAGTAAAATTCCTCATAGTAGGAGTTGATTATTTCACAAAATGGATCGAGGCAGAACCTTTAGCCAATGCCACCGCTTAGAGAAGTCGAAAATTCCTATATAGGAACATTATTACAAGGTTCGGGGTACCATACTCCATTACAACAGACAATGGTACCCAATTTACAGACGCAGGATTCAGAAAACTAGTGGCCGACTTAAACATAAAACACCAGTTCACCTCCGTCGAACATCCCCAAGCCAATGGACAAGCCGAAGCGGCCAACAAAGTTATATTGGCCGGACTAAAGCGGAGGCTACAAGAAGCAAAGGGAGCTTGGGCCGAGGAACTCCCACAAGTCTTATGGGCGTATCGAACAACCCCTCATTCTACCACAAACGAATCACCATTCTGATTAGCATACGGAGTGGAGGCAATATTCCAATAGAAGTCGAGGAAGGATCTCCCCGAGTAGTCCACTACAATGAACAAGCCAATTCTCAACTCCAAAGAGAAGAGCTCGACCTACTTCCAGAAATCCAAGAAAGAGCTCGGATCAGAGAAAAAGCACTAAAGTGGCGAATGGCTTCCAGGTATAATCAAAAGGTGGTGCCAAGAGACTTCACGAAAGACGATTTCGTCCTATTCCGAAATGATATTGGAACAACTCGACCCGGAAAAGGAAAGTTGGCAGCTAACTGGAAAGGACCTTACTGAGTCACAGAAGTACTCGGAAAGGGCTACTACAGACTGTCCGAACTCGAGGGACGAGAACTCCCCAGATCATGGCACGCCTGTAACCTAAGAAGGTACTATAGCTAGAAAAGGTATAAAGATCTCAAGACGCACTCTTTTTCCTGAAAAAGGTTTTTTAATGAGGCATCAAGATTGAGACTTAAGGATACAGAAAATCCTACCTACATATATATATATTTGCACTTCCTTTAAATAAAATACATTTCAGATATTCTACAAATTCCCAAGACGCATTAATCTGAAGCTTTCATCGTCCGATTATAAAGCAACAGATCGATAGAAAGTGAAGAAAAAATTCACTGTACGATCTCGATAGGAATGATCGATCGACAAAGGTGAAAACGCGATTCATCTAAAGACCGATCATCCCAGGATAAAGTCACCATCTACAAATCGGCAAAGATGAACATAGAATAATGCAAGAAGTTATCGAAAGTGATCCCAAAAAAGGAGCCTGACGAGGTCCTATGGATTGCTATATAATAACTTAAAAAGACTGGTCGATACCAAAAAATCTGACCAAGTCATCCCAAGTTATCAGCAAATCCCTGGAAAGAGGTCTGGCCAACCCTATTAAAGAGAAATTGATATAACTTAGAAGAGATCGACCTAACGAAGTCGGTCTCCTACAAAACAAGTTGTAAAAGTAATCCCTGAAAGAGACCTAACAAAGGTCCAAGAAAGAGGATTACAAAAACAACTTAGAAGAGATCGACCTAACGAAGTCGGTCTCCTACAAAACAAGTTGTAAAAGTAATCCCTGAAAGAGACCTAACAAAGGTCCAAGAAAGAGGATTACAAAAACAACTTAGAAGAGATCGACCTGACGAAGTCGGTCCCCTACAAAACAAGTTGTAAAAGTAATCCCTGAAAGAGACCTAACAAAGGTCCAAGAAAGAGGATTATCAAAACAACTTAGCAGAGATCGACCTAACGAAGTCGGTCCCCTACAAAACAAGTTGTAAAAGTAATCCCTGAAAGAGACCTAACAAAGGTCCAAGAAAGAGGATTACAAAAACAACTTAGAAGAGATCGACCTAACGAAGTCAGTCCCCTACAAAACAAGTTGTAAAAGTAATCCCTGAAAGAGACCTAACAAAGGTCCAAGAAAGAGGATTACAAAAACAACTTAGCAAAGATCGACCTAACGAAGTCGGTCCCCTACAAAACAAGTTGTAAAAGTAATCCCTGAAAGAGACCTAACAAAGGTCCAAGAAAGAGGATTACAAAAACAACTTAGAAGAGATTGACCTAACGAAGTCGGTCCCCTACAAAACAAGTTGTAAAAGTAATCCCTGAAAGAGACCTAACAAAGGTCCAAGAAAGAGGATTACAAAAACAACTTAGCAGAGATCGACCTAACGAAGTCGGTCCCCTACAAAACAAGTTGTTAAAGTAATCCCTGAAAGAGACCTAACAAAGGTCCAAGAAAGAGGATTACAAAAACAACTTAGAAGAGATCGACCTAACGAAGACGGTCTCCTACAAAACAAGTTGTAAAAATAATCCCTGAAAGAGACCTAACAAAGGTCCAAGAAAGAGGATTACAAAAAAAACAACTTAGAAAGATCGACCTAAAGATAAGTTATAAAAGTAATCTCGAAAGAAGAGACCGGACAAAGGTCCAAGAACGAGGATTACAAAAATAACTTAGAAGGGGACCAACATAAAGAAATCGGTTACAAACAAGAGCAAGGAAACCGAGAAACAAGCTGGACCCCCCACATACACGGCCTCAAAAGGATCCAAGCTACAAGCGACAAGCACGAAAGCAACCTAAAAGGGCCAGACAGTAAAATTCCAACAGATATCATGCATAATACGATAAAGCTTCAAGGGGTCACCAAAAGCCAACCTCAGAAAGCTACTTTTTTTTTTGTAAAGTTGCCAAGCAGGCAACTGAAAAGTGTCAGTAATCAAACAAAATAATAAACAGTTCAAAAAACCCACAAAACGGGCTATATACACAAATATCCAAGAAAAAAGATCAACTAAGATCAGGGGCCTTCCCAGCAGCATCAGTATGGGGAGAAGGAGGGGGCGCTAGAAGGAAGGCACAGCATCTACAATTCTATCATCCCGGTTAAGGACCTGGCAGTCCGGATCAGATGGAACAGGAGGCACTGGAGGAGGATCAGTCTCATCATCATCCTGGTCATCAGGGACAATCTTACCATCTCTCACAACATTGTCCAAACTGATGAGAGTCAAGTCGGCATCAGGAGCTACAACCCGGAACTGCTCCATCAGATTCTCGGAGGCAGCAGTTATGCTACCCACAAGGTGACCCTGAAGCTCACCATAATTAACCCGAGCTGTTTCCAAATCCTCCCGAAGATGCATCAATTCCCTATAAGCCGAGACATAGCTATCCTTATGTTTCAATGCCATGTCTTCGGCCAGCTTCAAAGAAGTAGCAAGGGCAATAGAGCTGGCCTTCTCACCCTCCAGTTTCTTCTCCACCTTGGCCAACTTCACCTCCAACTCCTCCTTCAGACCATTGATTCGATCAAATTCTGACTTGGCCTCCTCCATAAAAGATTTGGTAGCATGAACCGGAATCCCCTGAATTGTTCGAAAAATAGCCGCACCCATATGGGCCATCTTCACACTATTTTGGGTGATAAAATACAAATGTTTTAGAAGAGACACGTCGTCCATGGAAAGCCCACCATAGGGGGCAATTTGCTGGTCAACAAACTCAATGGCATCAAAGTCCGGGGCATCCAAGTTAAAAGGCTCGGATGTTTTTTGCTTCTTGCTAGGAGGGGCACCAGGAGCTGCTGTAGAAGATTGTGGAGGATCGACCAGATGAACCCGAGGAATAGGAATTACTTTCCTCGGCCCGGGAGAACTCGGAATAGGAGGTTTAACTGGAGCTTGGGAAGATCCCTCGCCGACCACTTTGGCCGAAATGTTTAAAGCAGCAGTTGCCTTCTTCGCCTTCTTGAAGGCCTTCATGGAGTCATTGTTCTTAGACATCTCTGCAAACACAAAAACAACCACGACAAAGAGTTACAAAAGAGGAACAAAAAAGGAAATAAATATAGAGGCAAGTCGGGCCAATAGACAAACAAATACCCAAAGCAGGCCGAACCAAAGACGAATCGTTCAAAAATCTCTTCGTATCCAGATGGGGAGGCTTCCCCCACAAATCTTCAAGAACAACTACAAAAGCCCGCTCAACCTCACTAAGCATTTCCCATGTGTAACGTGGCACTCTTACATTCTTTTTCCACTCTAGAGGAAAAGCAGGCTCGTCATTTTCATCAAGAAAAAAGGGGCGGGCCCCCTCAAGAGCTCGAACTTTAAAAAAGTAGTTCTTGAAGTCCTTAAAGGACTCATCATACATTGCAAACACTTTATGGCCCTGGGCGGACCAGAAAGAAACCCAAGAAGCTTTCTTTTTTGAAGAACTGCCAGGCTTGGCAGAAACAAACAAGTAAAGAAAAAGAGTCTGGGAAGGTGTTACATCTGGTTCACGACAGAGAAGTTGGAAAATTTTAATAAAACCCCAGGAATTGGGGTGAAGCTGAGATGGAGCAATATTACACGACCATAACAGATTAGTCTTAAAAGCAGTAAAAAGAAAAGAAATGTTCAACTGGCTGAAAAAGTATTCATAAGCATAAAAGAAGGGGCGTTCTCCCTCAAAAGAAGTCGGAAAGCACACTCTCTCGTCAGAATCAGGGGGAACAAGCTCGTAATCCTCCTCACGGGCATTTTACCACAAATCCTATGGCGCTTCCTCAACTCTGTGCAAAATTCAGCATCCACAACAGAAACACACAACAAAACAAGGGAGTCCAGCCAATCAGACATCCCCTCGGAAACTTTGGAAGACATCTCTACAATGTTATTGCGAGAAGACATGAGGCCAATTAATCCTACAAAGTAAGAAAAGAAGATAAGGGTTACTACAAACATCTCGGACAAAGGGAGAAAACAACTCGGTCAGTAGATGAAACAGCGAAAAGGAAAACCCCAAGACTCAAACCAAAGGTCCTGGGGCATCCTTTGGAGGCAGTAGCAAAGCAAGGTTCCCAGAAATACTCTACAGCTTACATCCTAGCATTTCTCAAAAAGGATTCAAAACAACAAACGCTTTTCACCAAAGAAAAACACAGCAAATCATTACAAGCCTGCCAAGCAAAAAACATTCCCAAACATCAAACACGCCAAGCAGAGACCATTAAAGATGCAACCTTTTTTCAAAGATCAGGCAAAAAGCAAACCCCCAAAAGCAAGGAACAGATGCAGATTCTCTGTCAGAAACAACAAAACCCTAGAAAAGCCTCGACGAAAATGCCAAAAAGAGCATGAAAGAAAGCAAAACACGTTTACAGCGAAGGAAACAAGAGCAAAGATCACAAAAAGGTTCAAAGCTTTCAAACATGCAAAATCAGAACTTCACCAAAAAACTAAAGACGAAGCTACGAAAGAAGCAAGAAAGCTAGTACCAACCTGGAAAGGGCAGCGAGCTTCAAAGAAACTGAAGATGGAAATCTGGGAACACCTTCTCACAAAGAAACGCGAACAAAGAACAATGTCGCAGGGAGAAACGTGAAACTCTAGGCGAAAATAGAAGCTCCAGAAACACCAAACGACGCCGCAAACACAGAAAAAAGGAGAAGCGCGAAACAAAAAAAAATAGAAGAGCGGAGAGAACGGAGAAGAGAAGTTATGAAAAGGGCAAAAGAAGAGAAACCGTTTCTGGGCTTTCAAAAATCAAAATAAAGAGCCAAAAGGAAACGGGGCAATTAATGCTAAAATTAAGGAAAGCATTAAACCCTCGCACGTTCCCAAAACACCGATATAAAAGCGCGCACCTTTAGAGGAAACGTTCTACATTCAAAAGATTCTACAAAAAAAGAAGAAATCGACAAAATGCTTGAGTTCGGCTTCATCATGAAAGGATCGAAGTCAAAAACTCGACCTCAACAGAAAGACCGAGCTCAAGCAGGGGCACTGTTCATACCCTGGGTCGAGCAGTCTGACCCGGGATATTCGACAGACAAAGCGACTGACCTCTTCAGGTCAGGACAACCCGACCTCTCCTCAAGGAGCTCGGCCAAGTCACAGGAAAGCCCAAATGAAGGGCCTAAATAGAGGAACGCGCCCCAAATCCAAGGGCAGCCCAAGCCCATAGAGATAAAGGCGGTTCCCTTAAAGATGACCTCACTTAAAGATAAGATAAAGATAAGATAAGATAACTAACTTATCTTATCCACAGGAGACCACATCTCACCATTATAAATACACTGGAGCACCCAGGTATAACTCATACTCTGATTCTACTCAATAACTGTTTAATACCCTTGCTAACTTAAGCATCGGAGTCCCTTGCAGGTACCCCCCCACCCTTCGGTGACAAAGGATCAACAGCATTCTCAATCCCAGAAGATCTCGACCGAGATCGACCTATAGTTTCAGGTAACCCTCGGAACAAGCCCTTAAAACCAAAAGGCAAGGGTAAAAAGGATCCAAAGCAAAAAGAGTGTGCTTAAGAGCTCTGCACACCTCTAACTGGGGACTCTAGCAAAGCTGAGTCACAATCTAAAAAGGTTCACCCAGTTATGTGTCTGTGGCATTTATGTATCTGGTGGTAATACTGGAAAACAAAGTGCTTAGGGCCACGGCCAAGACTCATAAAAGTAGCTGTGTTCAAGAATCAACATACTTAACTAGAAAAATCAATAACACTATCTGAACTCTGAGTTCCTAGAGACGCCAATCACTCTAAACTTCAAAGGAAAAAGTGAGATGCCAAAACTGTTCAGAAGCAAAAAGCTACAAGTCCCGCTCATCTAATTAGAACTAATATTCATTGATATTTTGGAATTTATAGTATATTCTCTTCTTTTAAACCTATTTGATTTTCAGTTGCTTGGGGACAAGCAACAATTTAAGTTTGGTGTTGTGCTGAGCGGATAATTTATACGCTTTTTGGCATTGTTTTTAGGTAGTTTTTAGTATGATCTAGTTACTTTTAGGGATGTTTTCATTAGTTTTTATGTTAAATTCACATTTCTGGACTTTACTAGGAGTTTGTGTTTTTCTATTATTTCAGGTAAATTCTGGCTAAAATTGAGGGACCTGAGCAAAACTCTGAAAGCAAGGCTGACAAAGGACTGCTGATGCTGTTGGATTCTGACCTCCCTGCACTCGAAATGGATTTTTTGGAGCTACAGAACTCCAAATGGCGCGCTCTCAACGGTGTTGGAAAGTAGACATCCTTCCAGCAATATATAATAGTCCATACCTTATTCGGGAATTGACGACGTAAACTGGCGCTCAACGCCAGTTCCATGTTGCTGTCTGGAGTCAAACGCCAGAAACACGTCACGACCCAGAGTTGAACGCCCAAAACACGTTACAACTTGGCGTTCAACTCCAAAAGAAGCCTCAGCTCGTGGATAGATCAAGCTCAGCCCAAACATACACCAAGTGGGCCCTGGAAGTGGATTTATGCATCAATTACTTACTTCTGTAAACCCTAGTAGCTAGTTTATTATAAATAGGACTTTTTACTAGTGTATTAGTCATCTTTTGGCCATTCGGTCTTTTGATCATTCAGGGGGCTGGCCATTCGGCCATGCCTGAACCTTCATCACTTATGTATTTTCAATGGTGGAGTTTCTACACACCATAGATTAAGGGTGTGGAGCTCTGCTGTACCTCAAGTTTTAATGCAATTACTACTATTTTCTATTCAATTCTCTTTATTCCTATTCTAAGATATTCGTTGCACTTCAACTTGATGAATGTGATGATTTGTGACACTCATCATCATTCACACCTATGAACGCGCGTGATTGACAACCACTTCCGTTCTACCTTAGACCGGGCGCATATCTCTTAGATTCCTTAATCAGAATCTTCGTGGTATAAGCTAGAATTGATGGCGGTATTCATGAGAATCCGAAAAGTCTAAACCTTGTCTGTGGTATTCCGAGTAGGATTCTGGGATTGAATGACTGTGACGAGCTTCAAACTCCTGAAGGCTGGGCGTTAGTGACAGACGCAAAAGAATCAAGGGATTCTATTCCAACCTGATTGAGAACCGACAGATGATTAGCCGTGCTGTGACAGAGCATTTGGACCTTTTTTACTGAGAGGATGGGATGTAGCCATTGACAACGGTGATGCCCTACATACAGCTTGCCATGAAAAGGAGTAAGAAGGATTGAAGGAAGGCAGTAGGAAAGCAGAGATCCAAAAGGGACAATTCATCTCCATGCACTTATCTGAAATTCCCACCATTAATTTACATAAGTATTTCTATCCTATTTTATTTATCTTTTAATTATCTAATCTCCCATAACCACATGGATAAGCCTGACTGAGATTTACAAGATGACCATAGCTTGCTTCATACCAACAATCTCCGTGGGATCGACCCTTACTCGCGTAAGGTATTATTTGGACGACCCAGTGCACTTGCTGGTTAGTTGTGCGAAGTTGTGAACCATGGCATTGACACCAAGTTTTTGGCGCCATTGCCAGGGAAAGAAAAAGCAATGAATTTTACAAAATGCAATAACATATGAATCACAATTTCGTGCACCAACTGCCTGGTGCAGCTTGTATTCCAGACAGACTTTGAGAAATCATATTGACTTGCTGAGTCAATATTTTGTTCTGAGCCAATATGGCATTCAGAGTATGAATCTCAAGAACTCCTTTCTTCTAATTTGTCCCATTGTTCACAGGATTCCTTTCAGAAGTGTACATGAATTGGTTATTTGCAACCATTTCAATGAGTTCTTGAGCTTCTGCAGGCATCTTCTTCAGATGAAGAGATCCTCCAGCAGAGCTATCCAATGACATCTTGGATAGTTCAGACAGACCATCATAGAAGATACCTATGATGCTCCATTCAGAAAGCATATCAGAAGGACACTTTCTGATCAATTGTTTGTATCTTTCCCAAGCTTCATAGAGGGATTCACCTTCCTTCTGTCTGAAGGTTTGGACTTCCACTCTAAGCTTACTCAATTTTTGAGGTGGAAAGAACTTTGCCAAGAAGGCATTGACTAGCTTTTCCCAAGAGTTCAGGCTTTCTTTAGGTTGTAAGTCCAACCATATCCTAGCTCTGTCTCTTACAGCAAAAGGGAATAGCATAAGTCTGTAGACCTCAGGGTCAACCCCATTAGTCTTGACAGTGTCACAGATTTGCAAGAATTCAGTTAAAAACTGATGAGGATCTTCCAATGGAAGTCCATGGAACTTGCAATTCTGTTGCATCAGAGAAACTAATTGAGGCTTAAGCTCAAAGTTATTTGCTCCAATGGCAGGGATAGAGATGCTTCTCCCATAGAAGTTGGGAGTAGGTGCAGTAAAGTCACCCAGCACCTTCCTTGCATTGTTGGCATTGTTGTTGTTTTCGGCTGCCATGTGTTCTTCTTCTTTGAAGATTTCTGTTAGGTCCTCTACAGAGAGTTGTGCCTTAGCTTCTCTTAGCTTTCGCTTCAAGGCCCTTTCAGGTTCAGGGTCAGCCTCAACAAGAATGCTTTTGTCTTTGCTCCTGCTCATATGAAAGAGAAGAGTACAAGAAAATATGGAATCCTCTATGTCACAGTATAGAGATTCCTTAAGATGTCAGAGGAATAGAAGGAAGAGGTAGAAGAATTCGAACTTATCAAGAAAGATGGAGTTCGAATTGTGCATTGAGGAGGACTGTTAATCCATAAATAGAAGGATGTGAGAAGAGGGGAAGAAAATTTCGAAAATAAATTAAAAAGATTTTAAAAACATTTTGAAAAATACTAATTAATTTTCGAAAACTAAGAGTGGAAAAGAAATCAAGTGATTTTTGAAAGAGATTTTGAAATTAGAAATAAAAAAGATATGATTGAAAACTATTTTGAAAAAGATGTGATTAAGAAGATATGATTGAAAAGTTATGGTTTTAAAAAGATGTGATTGAGAAGATATGATTTGAAAAACAATTTAAAAAGATTTGATTTTGAAAAATTGATGACCTGCCTAACAAGAAAGATATGATTCAGAAATTAAACCTTTCTCAACAGAAAAGGCAACATACTTGAAATGTTGAATCAAATCATTAATTGTTAGCAAGTATTTTTTGATTGGCCCGGGTAGGGCTAGGCGAACGCCTCTGTCTCTGAGGCTAAAGTTGCCTTTTTAGGCATCGTTTCTTTGCTTGTCTCCATACAAATATTCACGTGTGAGAAAGTCAGGGAGAGAGTTTGAGTTGCCCTTGATGTGCTCAATATCAAAATCAAAAACGCTTAATATAGCTTGCCATCTGGCAAAAACTTGTTTTGATGCAAGATTTTTAACATCATTTTGTAAAACATCTTTAGCCGATTTACAGTCAACTCGGACTAAAAATTTTTGATTGAGTAAGTCAGATTGAAATTTTGTAATGCATAAGACAATGGCTAAAATTTCTTTTTTGATAGTGGAATATTTTTGTTGAGTAGTATTCCAATGTTTTGATGTAAATGCAATGATACATTCTTTATCATGCAATTTTTGTTTTAAGATACCACCATATCCTAAATCTGAGGCATCAGTTTCCACTATTTTGAATGCATGAGGAACAGGTAGGTATAGACAAGGAAGATTGTGGACTTTGGATTTAAGAAATCTGATAATATCAGAATGTTTGTCCATCCAAGGTGGATGATTTTTCTTAAGCCTATCATGGAGGGGCTTAATGAGATTGTTAAGATTCGGGATGAAATCTGAAATATAATTGAGACATCCTAGGAACCTCTGGAGCTGAGGTTTATTAAGGATATAATCTGGAAACTTTTCTGCAAACAAAATTGATCTTTCAATAGGAGTTATTGTTCCTTGGAAAATCATATGACCAAGAAAGCGGATTTTTGTCTGAAAAAGAACAATTTTTGATTTAGAAACAGCATGTCCATTTTTCTGGATGATGTACATAAAAGTTTTAACATGTTTGAAATGATTATCTAGATTTTGGGAGAAGATTAAGACATCATCAATATAAATGATTGCAAAGTTTGAGTATGGGTTGAAAATATCGTTCATGATTTTCTGAAATTCGGAAGGGGCATTTTTCAGACCAAAAGGCATTACATTCCATTCATATTGCCCAAATGGAACTGTGAATGCTGTTTTATATCGGTCTGATTCAGTGATTTGGATTTGCCAAAAACCGGACTTCATATCAAATTTTGAAAAAATGTTTGCTGAGTTTAACCTATTAAGCAAATCCTTTTTGTTTGGGATGGGGTAACGAATCCATTGTAAAGCTTGATTCAAAGGTTTGTAATTGATGACAAGCCTGGGAGTTCCTCGTTCTATCTCAGCTTTTTTATTAACATAAAAAGCAGAGCAAGACCAAGGACTCTTGCTAGGACGAATTAACCCTTTATCCAAAAGATCTTTAATTTCTTTTTGACAATGCTGTAAAAGCTGCTCATTCATTTGAATGGGGTGAGCTTTTGTAGGGATTTTTTATTCTTTGAAATCTTTTTCATAGGGAAGATAAACAATGTGTTCTTTCCTATTCCAGAAGGCATGAGGCAAATCAGAACAAATAGACTTTTCAATTTGATTTGAAAGATTTTTTTTCTTGAATCTTTGGTTAAGTAAGTTGTGATTCAAGGATTTTGAAAGAGATTTCTTCTTTTAAAAAATAAATCTGTCTGGTTTTGGATTCAATTAGGTTTAGAGATCTTTGTTTTGGCGAGTCTAAGAACTCAAAGAAAGTTATCTGTCCTCCCACAAAAGAGGTAAGTCCAGAAAAATCTCCTAGATATGGAAACAAAAGATTTATGAAAGGTGTTCCATAAATCTAATTGAATCCAAAACCAAACAGATTTATTTTTTAAAAGAAGAAATCTCTTTCAAAACCCTTGAATCACAACTTACTCAACCAAAGATTCAAGAAAAAATAAAAAATCTTTCAAATCAAATTGAAAAGTCTATTTGTTCTGATTTGCCTCATGCCTTCTGGAATAGGAAAGAACACATTGTTGATCTTTCCTATGAAAAAGATTTCAAAGAATCAAAAATCCCTACAAAAGCCCGCCCCATTCAAATGAATGAGCAGCTTTTGTAGCATTGTCAAAAAGAAATTAAAGATCTTTTGGATAAAGGGTTAATTCGTCCTAGCAAGAGTCCTTGGTCTTGCTCTGCTTTTTATGTTAATAAACAAGCTGAGATAGAATGAGGAACTCCCAGGCTTGTCATCAATTACAAACCTTTGAATCAAGCTTTACAATGGATTCGTTACCCTATCCCAAACAAAAAGGATTTGCTTAATAGGTTAAACTCAGCAAACATTTTTTCAAAATTTGATATGAAGTCCGATTTTTGGCAAATCCAAATCACTGAATCAGACTGATATAAAACGGAATTCACAGTTCCATTTGGGCAATATGAATGGAATATAATGCCTTTTAGTCTGAAAAATGCCACTTCCGAATTTCAAAAAATCATGAACGATATTTTCAACCCATACTCAAACTTTGCAATCGTTTATATTGATGATGTCTTAATCTTCTCCCAAAATCTGGATGATCATTTCAAACATGTTAAAACTTTTATGTACATCATCCAGAAAAATGGAATTGTTGTTTCTAAATCGAAAATTGTTCTTTTTTAGACAAAAATCCGCTTTCTTGGTCATATGATTTTCCAAGGAACAATAACTCCTATTGAAAGATCAATTTTGTTTATAGAAAAATTTCCAGATTATATCCTTGATAAACCTCAGCTCCAGAAGTTCCTAGGATGTCTCAATTATGTTTCAGATTTCATCCCAAATCTTAACAATCTCATTAAGCCTCTCCATGATAGGCTTAAGAAGAATCCTCCACCTTGGACGGACAAACATTTTGATATTATCAGATTTCTTAAAACCAAAGTCTGCAATCTTCCTTGTCTATACCTACCTGTTCCTCATGCATTCAAAATAGTGGAAACTGATGCATCATATTTAGGATATGGTGGTATCTTAAAACAAAAATTGCATGATAAAGAATGTATCATTGCATTTACATCAAAATATTGGAATACTACTCAACAAAAATATTCCACTATCAAAAAAGAAATTTTAGCCATTGTCTTATGCATCACAAACTTTCAATCTGACTTACTCAATCAAAAATTTTTAGTACGAGTTGACTGTAAATCGGCTAAAGATGTTTTACAAAATGATGTTAAAAATCTTGCATCAAAACAAGTTTTTGCCAGATGGCAAGCTATATTAAGCGTTTTTTATTTTGATATTGAGCACATCAAGGGCAACTCAAACTCTCTCCCTAACTTTCTCACACGTGAATATTTGCAGGGAGACAAGTAAAGAAACGATGCCTAAAAAGGCAACTTTAGCCTCAGCAAGAGGCAGAGGCATTCGCCTAGCCCTACCCGGGCCAATCAAAAGATCTGGATCTAGCACCCCAATAGGATCATCTACCCAACAGCCTACTCAACAATCTGGGTCATCTACCCAACAACCCACTCATCA
This sequence comes from Arachis stenosperma, assembly GCF_014773155.1. NCBI lineage: Eukaryota > Viridiplantae > Streptophyta > Magnoliopsida > Fabales > Fabaceae > Arachis > Arachis stenosperma. The sequence goes on from NC_080379.1 coordinate 159,807,720, forward strand.
ATCCATTGAACCGACAAACAACCAAGCCAAACAAACTAAGGTAAACTATGCCTTCCCAATTGAAACTCTCTTGGCCTTACAAGACCAGGGTCTCACTAAACTCAACAAAAAGTCTTGGGCTGACATTTGCAGCGAGTCAGATGAAGAAATTGACTTAGCTCAATTGATATCCCAAATGGCCAATCATAAAACAGCCATACAAATACCAAAAGAAAAGGCTATTATCCAAACATCCCAAACATCCTCAACCTCTACCAAAACACAAAAAGCCCAAACCAATTACATGTCTACAAACAAAACCTCAAGCATTATCCATATGGAGCCTGAATTCTGAGATAGCTCGCCAAACAAAGTCATCCCAAAGATTTTTCCTACTGGGTTCAACTTCAGGCCTTTAGCACCCAACAAAACCCGCCAATTTTACGAATTCATCTTAATAGATACTAACTCAGTATCTATTAAACATTACAAGGATAAAAGCAATCCTGAATTTATAACCCATTCAACTATCCAAATCCTCAGAATTTTGTCCCTAAAACAATTTGGGAACAACCTAAACAAAATTCAAAAATTTTCTCAAAATTATGACCCAATAGGTTTTAATTATTGGGACTACATGGAAGCCTGGACTAAAGTATTTTGGTTTCAAAATACCCAGTACAGACATTCATGGTTAATCTATTTTAAAAGAAAAACCAATTATGTTTTTCCAAATTGGTTCTACCAATGGTGGGACTTCTTTGGGTCAATCCCAGAAATTCTACCCTCACCAACAGATGAAGGGTATAAACTTTTTCAATCAAAATTTAATAGTCAAGAATCATGTATTCCTGTAATGTTAAAATTTTTCTCAAATTTTTCACTAGCATGGATATTTTCTTGGCAATACAAATATGCAAAATCAGACCACTACAAATCACTTCCAATCCTACAAAGGCATGGTTACGTAAAATGGCGGTCTCAATTTGATTCATCAATGGCCTATCCAGATAAGGTCAAAGAATGGTTCAAAAACAATCCACACATTCAAAAGATTTCAGATCCGAAAACGGCTTCGTTTCTCAATCAGAGAGCTCAAATAGCTGCAGCCCTTGTAGGAGCTCAATCAAAAGAATCCTTGACAAAACACCTTCAGCAAATCATGCAGATGATCGAAGAAGATGAAAAACACAAAGAAAATCCTACTTCGTCAGCAGAATCCTCAAGCGGTTATAATCAAAATGAAGATGATTGCTTTGGAATTGACCTCGGAGAAGATTAGCCTTTAATCTCAAAATTTATGTAATCACTAAATTCAAAATCATATCAACCTGTACTGTAGGAATAGTACCGGTCATTTTCACCTGTATTGTAGAAACAGTAGTATCTTCAATTATAAAAGGAGGCCTTGTTCTCATTGTAAGGCACCCTTTAGTTTACAAACACATAGAGAGAAGTTAGTGAGAGAAGCTCTGAGAGTTCCCTTGTAAGCTCTCCAGCTCTTCTTCTTCCCTCTTCTTTCTTTTCCAATCATTCAATAAAACTTCAGTTCTTCATTTTCGTATTTTCATATTTACTTTTCTGCATCTGCATATGTGTGCGGACTACCGCCACATCTAACCTCATACCTAACCTGCATATGCGTGCGGACTACTGCCGCATCTAACTTCATATTTATTTCCTTGTTCTTGCATCTGCATTCATTTTTCTGAAATTTGCTTTTGCCACTATATATATATATAGCTTCAGCATAATGCTATTCTTGCTTTTTCAATACTCAGAATAAATACATCAATGGGAGATTATAAAATTAAACAATCTAGAAGAAAAAAAATTAATCTGAACAGAATTTGAAACCTTGTCAAAATTTTCAAGTGTCTTAGTGGATTCTCTTGATGAAATAAACACATCCTCAATACCAGCGAACTACAGTACCTTCTTTGGAACCCTCATACTCTATTGATATAAAACAGTAGGCAAGAATAAAATATAAGGAGACATCTTCAATTATATATAAAAGTCATGAAACTTCAATGCTAACAAATCCGTATAAGGCATAACAAAGTCATAGTATCCCCTATTTTCTAATTTCAATCATGATTAAACAAAAATTTGAACCTCTTGAAACCTAAATTTGTAAATTTCCTCCATAGAGATTACGTGTATCATAGATATAAAAATAAAAAAATTGAAAAAGAAAGAACAAAGATATACCATACATGGCTTGAGTGATTGATTTGAAATCCATGAAAGTTTTGGTTGCTTTATCATGATAGCTCTGAATTAGAATGATCAGATCGCGATTTGACTGCAGAATGTGAAAAGAATAGAATAGATTAGGGTTCATACCCATAAAAGAGAGGAAGAGAAGGACGACAAGGGGAACGACGAACGGCAAACGGCGAACAGCAAACGTCGAACGGCGAACGGCGAACGGTGAATAACGAACGGAGAACAGAGAACGGCGAATGCAAACTGTAGTGTGGTGAAGGCTACGCTGTGGTGATACTTTCTCATGTCAAACAAGGCGTGAATAGGATAGAAGAAATAGGAAGTAAATGAGAAAGAATGAGAGATATAGACTCAATATAGTAGCTAGTGACGGATAAAAAATTTGATGCAAAAGTGTCACAGTATTACTAAATAGATACACTTATTTTAAGTGTCGTAAAATAAGTGTAGCTATATATTCAATTTGTTTTCGTGCTAGGAAGGCCCATATCGCATTGCCAAAGTTCTTGGAAATGAGGCTTACATACTTCAAACATTAAAGGCAACAATGTCCTGGGTACTTGGAATATTCCGTCATTAAAATTATATCAAAGTTAAAATTGTATGAATGGTGAATGAAGGTACTCTTTTTTCTACTCATGAGGTTTTTCCCCACATTGGGTTTTGCTCAAAGAGGTTTTAATGAAGCTAGACGCCCACATATTTTTCTTCTCTATTTTTTTTATATTTAACATGATATACATCAGACACTATTGTTCTCTTTATGTCACACTTTCACAATCTATTTATCACTACAAACCAACATCAAAACAAAGTTGGAACAATTTATCAACTAGCCATTATACGTTAAACTATTATAAAATAGCAAATCATACTTGCAGAAGTTTCATACTCGGACTCTGTTCATATGACAAAAACAAACCGATAATATAAATTGACGACATAACAAACATTCAAAATTTAAATTTCAAAGTTCTACATAATAACTAATAGTGTTAAGTATGATTTTGGTCTCTAAGGTAGAGGCTGAAATTTTTTTGTTTCCAACCTTTTTTTGCTTATATCCCTAATGTTTAACTTAGTTTTAAAATCATCTTTTTTATCAAAATTTTAATTTTTTATTGTCAAATTATCCCTAACTAAAAAAATATAAAATAATACTAAAAAAACAGGTTAAAAGAAAAGGGGAAAGGGAATCACGTTGGGGGTGTTTCAAGGAAGAAGAGGGGGAAGAGAATGTGGGGAAGGGAAGAGAATCCGCTACCGCTGTTCCTCGCTGCTCGGCGTTTCTCCTCGTTGTTCGCGTCGTCACTGCTAGATCTCCATCATATGCCACCTCTACTTCCACTACCATCATCGTCCTCCTTCATCTTCTCTGCCTTTATCGCCACCGCCACCACTCCTTCTGCACCATCCTCACCCTTAGCCTTCCATCACTACCACCGTCTCCAGCAGTGCACTACTGGTGTGCGAAATTGTGATCACTACTTTTCACAACTCAAATAATCCCTAGTAATGGCCCCAAGAACTTGGTGCTCAATACCATGGCATAAACACAACTTTGCACAACTAACCAGCAAGTGCACTAGGTCGTCCAAGTAATAAACCTTACGCGAGTAAGGGTCGATCCCACGGAGATTGTTGGTATGAAGCAAGCTATGGTTACCTTGTAAATCTTAGTCAGGCAGACTCAAATGGGTATAGTGATATACGAATAAAGCATAAAGATAAAGATAGAGGTACTTATGTAATTCATTGGTAGGAACTTCAGATAAGCGTATGAAGATGCCTTCCCTTCCGTCTCTCTGCTTTCCTACTGTCTTCATCCAATCCTTCTTACTCCTTTCCATGGCAAGCTTATGCAAGGGTTTCACCGTTGTCAGTGGCTACCTCCCATCCTCTCAGTGAAAACGTTCCTATGCTCTGTCACAGCATGGCTAATCATCTGTCGGTTCTCGGTCAGGCCGGAATAGAATCCAGTGATTCTTTTGCGTCTGTCACTAACGCCCCGCCTGCTAGGAGTTTGAAGCACGTCACAGTCATTCAATCATTGAATCCTACTCAGAATACCACAGACAAGGTTAGACCTTCCGGATTCTCTTGAATGCCACCATCAGTTCTTGCCTATACCACGAAGACTCTGATCTCACGGAATGGCTGGCTCGTTTGTCAGGCGAGCACTCGGTTGTCAGGCGATCAACCATGCATCGTGTATCAGGAATCCAAGAGATAAACACTAGAGCCTCGTTTGCTTGTAGAACAAGAGTGGTTGTCAGTCACTTTGTTCATGAGTGAGAATGATGATGAGCGTCACATAATCATCACATTCATCATGTTCTTGGGTGCAAATGAATATCTTGGACAAAGAACAAGCGGAATTGAATAGAAGAACAATAGTAATTGCATTAATACTCGAGGTACAGCAGAGCTCCACACCTTAATCTATGGTGTATAGAAACTCCACCGTTGAAAATACATAAGAACAAGAGTGATCATTGGTTTCGGCCCCAGAGAGGGAACCAGAAGAACCAAGATGAAAATACAATAGTAAAAGGTCCTATTTATAGGAAACTAGTAGCCTAAGAATTACAAAGATGAGTAAATGACATAAAAATCCACTTCCGGGCCCACTTGGTGTGTGCTTGGGCTGAGCAATGAAGCATTTTCGTGTAGAGACTCTTCTTGGAGTTAAACGCCAGCTTTTATGCCAGTTTGGGCGTTTAACTCCCATTTTGGTGCCAGTTCCGGCGTTTAACGCTGGGAATTCTGAGGGTGACTTTGAACGCCGGTTTGGGCCATCAAATCTTAGGCAAAGTATGAACTATCATATATTGCTGGAAAGCCCAGGATGTCTACTTTCCAACGCCGTTGAGAGCGCGCCAATTGAGCTTCTGTAGCTCCAGAAAATCCACTTTGAGTGCAGGGAGGTCAGAATCCAACAGCATCTGCAGTCCTTTTCAGTCTCTGAATCAGATTTTTGCTCAGGTCCCTCAATTTCAGCCAGAAAATACCCAAAATCACAGAAAAATACACAAACTCATAGTAAAGTCCAGAAAAGTGAATTTTAACTAAAAACTAATAAAAGTATACTAAAAACTAACTAAAACTACTAAAAACATACTAAAAACAATGCCAAAAAGCGTATAAATTATCCGCTCATCACAACACCAAACTTAAATTGTTGCTTGTCCCCAAGCAACTGAAAATCAAATAAGATAAAAAGAAGAGAATATACTATAGACTCCAAATTATCAATGAAACTTAGCTCCAAATTAGATGAGCGGGACTAGTAGCTTTTTGCCTCCGAACAGTTTTGGCATCTCACTTTATCCTTTGAAATTCAGAATGATTGGCTTCTTTAGGAACTCAAAATCCAGATAGTGTTATTGATTCTCCTAGTTAAGTATGATGATTCTTGAACACAGCTACTTATTGAGTCTTGGCCGTGGCCCAAAGCACTCTGTCTTCCAGTATTACCACCGGATACATACATGCCACAGACACATAATTGGGTGAACCTTTTCAGATTGTGACTCAGCTTTGCTAGAGTCCCCAATTAGAGGTGTCCAGGGTTCTTAAGCACACTCTTTTTACCTTGGATCACAACTTTATTTCTTTCTTTTTCTTTTCTTTTTCTTTCTCCCCTTTTTTTTCTCGTTTTTCTCCTTCTTTTTTTTTCACTGCTTTTTCTTGCTTCAAGAATCATTTTTATGATTTTTCAGATCCTCAGTAACATGTCTCCTTTTTCATCATTCTTTCAAGAGCCAACAATTTTAACATTCATGAACAACAAATTCAAAAGACATATGCACTGTTCAAGCATACATTCAGAAAACAAAAAGTATTGCCACCACATCAAACCAATTAAGCTAGTTTTAAAGATGAATTCAAAATCCTGTACTTCTTGTTCTTTTGTGATAAAAATAGTTTTCATTTAAGAAAGGTGATGGATTCATAGGACATTCATAACTTTAAGGCATAGACACTAAGACACTAATGATCATAAGACACAAACATGGATAAACATAAGCATAAATTTTCGAAAAAAAACAGAAGAATAAAGAACAAGGAGATTAAAGAACGGGTCCACCTTAGTGATGGCGGCTTGTTCTTCCTCTTGAAGGTCTTATGGAGTGCTTGAGCTCCTCAATGTCTCTTCCTTGTCTTTGTTGCTCTTCTCTTATGATTCTTTGATCTTCTCTAATTTCATGGAGGAGAATGGAGTGTTCTTGGTGCTCCACCCTTAGTTGTCCCATGTTGGAACTCAGTTCTCCTAGGGAGGTGTTGATTTGCTCCCAATAGTTTTGTGGAGGAAAGTGCATCCCTTGAGGTATCTCAGGGATTTCATGATGAGTAGGATCTCTTGTTTGCTCCATCCTTTTCTTAGTGATGGGCTTGGGGTCATGCCTTCTCAGTTGAACCGGCTTCCCTCTTGAGTTTCTCTTCCATTGAGTGCCCTCTTCACAAATGTTTATGAGGACTTGGTCCAACCTTTGATCAAAGTTGACCCTTTTTGAGTTTGAAAGGGATCTCGGGGATCACCTTCTTCAAGGCCACAACTTCATAGAAGTGGTCTTGATGCACCCTTGAGATGAATCTTTCCATCTCCCATGACTCGGAGGTAGAAGCTTTTGCCTTCCCTTTCCTCTTTCTAGAGGTTTCTCCGGCCTTGGATGCCATAAATGGTTATGGAAAAATGAAAAAGCAACGCTTTTACCACACCAAACTTAAAAGGTTTGCTCGTCCTCGAGCAAAAGAAGAAAGAAGAGAGTACAAGAAGAAGAAATGAAGAAGAAGGGAATGGCTTTTGTGTTCGGCCAAAGAGGGGGAGAAGTGGTGTTTAGGTTGTGTGAAAATGAAGGGGTGAAGAAGGGTTTATATAGGGGAGGGGGGCTCATGGTTCGGTCATGTAAGGGTGGGTTTGGGAGGGAAAGTGGTTTGAATTTGAATGGTGAGGTAGGTGGGGTTTTATGAAGGATGGATGTGAGTGGTGAAGAGAAAGAAGGGATTTGATAGGTGAAGGGTTTTTGGGGAAGAGGTATGGAGGTGATTGGTGAAGAAGAGAGAGGGTGGTGGGGTTGGTGGGGATCCTGTGGGGTCCACAGATCCTGAGGTGTCAAGGAAAAGTCATCCCTGCACCAAATGGCATGCAAAATCACGTTTTGAGCCAATTCTGGCGTTAAACGCCGGGCTGGTGCCCATTTCTGGCGTTTAACGCCAGGTTCTTGCCCTTTTCTGGCGTTTAACGCCAGTCTGGTGCCCCTTTCTGGCGTTAAACGCCCAGAATGGTGCCAGACTGGGCGTTAAACGCCCACCTGCTAGCCTTACTGGCGTTTAAACGCTAGTAAGTTCGTCCTCCAAGGTGTGCTGTTTTTCTTCCTGTTTTTCATTCTGTTTTTGCTTTTTCAATTGATTTTGTGACTTCTCATGATCATCAACCTAAAAAAAATATAAAATAACAAAAGAAAATAGATAAAATATAATATTGGGTTGCCTCCCAACAAGCGCTTCTTTAATGTCAGTAGCTTGACAGATGGCTCTCATGGAGCCTCACAAATGATCAGAGCAACGTTGGAATCTCCCAACACCAAACTTAGAGTTTGAATGTGGGGGTTCAACACCAAACTTAGAGTTTGGTTGTGGCCTCCCAACACCAAACTTAGAGTTTGACTGTGGGGGCTCTGTTTGGCTCTGTTTTGAGAGAAGCTCTTCATGCTTCCTCTCCATGATGACAGAGGGATATCCTTGAGCCTTAAACACAAAGGATTCTTCATTCACTTGAATGATAAGTTCGCCTCTATCAACATCAATCACAGCCTTTGCTGTGGCTAGGAAGGGTCTGCCAAGGATGATGGATTCATCCATGCACTTCCCAGTCTCTAGGACTATGAAATCAGCAGGGATGTAATGGTTTTCAATCTTCACCAAAACATCCTCTACAAGTCCATGAGCTTGTTTTCTTGAGTTGTCTGCCATCTCTAACGAGATTCTTGCAGCTTGCACCTCAAAGATCCCTAACTTCTCCATTACAGAGAGAGGCATGAGGTTTACACCTGACCCTAAGTCACACAGAGCCTTCTTGAAGGTCATGGTGCCTATGGTACAAGGTATTGAAAACTTCCCAGGATCTTGTCTCTTTTGAGGTAATTTCTGCCTAGACAAGTCATCCAGTTCTTTGGTGAGCAAAGGAGGTTCATTCTCCCAAGTCTCATTTCCAAATAACTTATCATTTAGCTTCATGATTGCTCCAAGGTATTTAGCAACTTGCTCTTCAGTGACATACTCATCCTCTTCAGAGGAAGAATACTCATCAGAGCTCATGAAAGGCAGAAGTAAGTCCAATGGAATCTCTATGGTCTCATTTTGAGCCTCAGATTCCCATGGTTCCTCATTAGGGAACTCACTGGAGGTTAGTGCACGCCCATTGAGGTCTTCCTCAGTGGCGTTCACTTCCTCTCCTTCCTCTCCAAATTCGGCCATGTTGATGGCCTTGCACTCTCCTTTTGGATTTTCTTCTGTATTGCTTGGGAGAGTACTAGGAGGGAGTTCAGTAACTTTCTTGCTCAGCTGTCCCACTTGTGCCTCCAAATTCCTAATGGAGGACCTTGTTTCAGTCATGAAACTTTGAGTGGTTTTGATTAGATCAGAGACCATGGTTGCTAAGTCAGAGGGGTTCTGCTTAGAATTCTCTGTCTGTTGCTGAGAAGATGATGGAAAAGGTTTGCCATTGCTAAACCTGTTTCTTCCACCAGTATTGTTGTTGAAACCTTGTTGAGGTCTCTGTTGATCCTTCCATGAGGAATTTGGATGATTTCTCCATGAGGAATTATAGGTGTTTCCATAGGGTTCTCCTAGGTAATTCACCTCTTCCATTGAAGGGTTCTCAGGATCATAGGCTTCTTCTTCAGATGAAGCATCCTTAGTACTGCTTGGTGCATTTTGCATTCCAGACAGACTTTGAGAAATCAAATTGACTTGTTGAGTCAATATCTTGTTCTGAGCCAAAATGGCATTCAGAGTATCAATCTCAAGAACTCCTTTCTTCTGATTAGTCCCATTGTTCACAGGATTCCTTTCAGAAGTGTACATGAATTGGTTATTTGCAACCATTTCAATCCGCTCTTGAGCTTCTGTAGGCGTCTTCTTCAGATGAAGAGATCCTCCAGCAGAGCTATCCAAAGACATCTTGGATAGTTCAGAGAGACCATCATAGAAAATACCTATGATGCTCCATTCAGAAAGCATATCAGAAGGACACTTTCTGATTAATTGTTTGTATCTTTCCCAAGCTTCATAGAGGGATTCTCCATCCTTCTGTCTGAAGGTTTGGACTTCCACTCTAAGCTTACTCAATTTTTGAGGTGGAAAGAACTTTGCCAAGAAGGCATTGACTAGCTTTTCCCATGAGTCCAGCCTTTCTTTAGGTTGTGAGTCCAACCATGTCCTAGCTCTGTCTCTTACAGCAAAAGGGAATAGCATAAGTCTGTAGACCTCAGGGTCAACCCCGTTAGTCTTGACAGTGTCACAGATTTGCAAGAATTCAGCTAAGAACTGATGAGGATCTTTCAGTGGAAGTCCATGGAACTTGCAATTCTGTTGCATTAGAGAAACTAATTAAGGCTTAAGCTCAAAGTTGTTTGCTCCAATGGCAGGGATAGAGATGCTTCTCCCATAGAAATCGGGAGTAGGTGCAGTAAAGTCACCCAGCACCTTCCTTGCATTGTTTGCATTGTTGTTGTTTTCGGCTGCCATGGGTTCTTCTTCTTTGAAGATTTCTGTAAGGTCCTCTACAGAGAGTTGTGCATTAGCTTTTCTTAGCCTTCGCTTCAAGGTCCTTTCAGGTTCAGGGTCAGCTTCAACAAGAATGCCTTTGTCTTTGTTCCTGCTCATATGAAAGAGAAGAGAACAAGAAAATGTGGAATCCTCTATGTCACAGTATAGAGATTCCTTGAGGTGTCAGAGGAAAAGAAAAGTAGAAGACAGAAGTAGAAAATTCGAACTTATCATAGAAGAAGGAGTTCGAATTTTTCATTAAGGAATAGTGTTAGTCCATAAATAGAAGGATGTTAGGAGAAAGGAAGTAATTTTCGAAAATTAAGTAAAAGACTTTGAAAACATTTTGAAAAACACTAATTGATTTTCGAAAATAAGAGTGGGAAAGAAATCAAGTGATTTTTGAAAAAGATTTTGAAATTAGAAGTCAAAAAGATTTGATTGAAAACTATTTTGAAAAAGATGAGGTTAAGAAGATATGATTGGTTTTAAAAAATATGTGATTGAGAAGATATGATTTGAAAATAATTTTAAAAAGATTTTGATTTTAAAAAATTAATGACTTGCCTAACAAGAAAAGATATGATTTAAACATTAAATCTTTCTCAACAGAAAAGGCAACATACTTGAAATGTTGAATCAAATCATTAATTGATAGCAAGTATCTTTGAAAAAGGAAAGAAATTGATTTTGAAAACATTTGATTGAAAAGATATGATTTGAAAAAGATTTGATTTTGAAAAACTTTGAAAACTTGAAAAAAAAATTGATTTGAAAACAAATTTCTCCCCCTTGTGCCATCCTGGCGTTAAACGCCCAGAATGGTGCACATTCTGGCGTTTAACGCCCAATGCACTACCTTTTTGGGCGTTAAACGCCCAGCCAGGCACCCTGGCTGGCGTTTAAACGCCAGTCTGTCTTCTTCACTGGGCGTTTTGAACGCCCAGCTTTTTCTGTGTAATTCCTCTGCTGTATGTTCTGAATCTTCAATTCTCTGTATTATTGACTTGAGAAGACACAAATTAAAAATATTTTTGGATTTTTAATAATCAAAATGCAACTAAAATCAAATAACAATGCATGCAAGACACCAAACTTAGCAGTTTGTATACTACTGACACTAATGAGAATGCATATGAGACAGACAAAACACTCAAGTCAAGAGAATTAAAAGATTAGAGTAAGAAATCATCAATAACATCTTGAAGATCCTTAAGACACATGAATGAATGCATGCGATTGACACCAAACTTAAAATGAGACTAGTGTCTCAATAAGAAACATAACATATTTTTTTTTTTGGTTTTTATGATTTTGTAATTTTTTTGTGATTTTTCGAAAATTATATGGAAAAGAAAATAAAGGTATCAAAATTCTTAATGAGAATTCCAGGAATCATGCAATGTTAGTCTAAAGCTTCAGTCTAAAGGAATTAGACATGGCTAGCCAAGCTTCAGCAGGACATTGCATTCAAGAGCTAAATTGATGGAGATCAATCAGCTTTGGTGATGATAAGAACATCACCTTGAAACACTAGAATTCATTCTTAAGAACTCTGAAGAAAAATACCTAATCTAAGCAACAAGATGAACCGTCAGTTGTCCATACACGAAACAATCCCCGGCAACGGCGCCAAAAACTTGGTGTGCGAAATTGTGATCACTACTTTTCATAAAGATAAAGATAGAGGTAATTATGTAATTCATTGGTAGGAACTTCAGATAAGCGTATGAAGATGCCTTCCCTTCCGTCTCTCTGCTTTCCTACTGTCTTCATCCAATCCTTCTTACTCCTTTCCATGGCAAGCTTATGCAAGGGTTTCACCGTTGTCAGTGGCTACCTCCCATCCTCTCAGTGAAAACGTTCCTATGCTCTGTCACAGCATGGCTAATCATCTGTCGGTTCTCGGTCAGGCCAGAATAGAATCCAGTGATTCTTTTGCGTCTGTCACTAACGCCCCGCCTGCTAGGAGTTTGAAGCACGTCACAGTCATTCAATCATTGAATCCTACTCAGAATACCACAGACAAGGTTAGACCTTCCGGATTCTCTTGAATGCCGCCATCAGTTCTTGCCTATACCATGAAGACTCTGATCTCACGGAATGGCTGGCTCGTTTGTCAGGCGAGCACTCGGTTGTCAGGCGATCAACCATGCATCGTGTATCAGGAATCCAAGAGATAAACACTAGAGCCTCGTTTGCTTGTAGAACAAGAGTGGTTGTCAGTCACTTTGTTCATGAGTGAGAATGATGATGAGCGTCACATAATCATCACATTCATCATGTTCTTGGGTGCAAATGAATATCTTGGACAAAGAACAAGCGGAATTGAATAGAAGAACAATAGTAATTGCATTAATACTCGAGGTACAGCAGAGCTCCACACCTTAATCTATGGTGTGTAGAAACTCCACCGTTGAAAATACATAAGAACAAGAGTGATCATTGGTTTCGGCCCCAGAGAGGGAACCAGAAGAACCAAGATGAAAATACAATAGTAAAAGGTCCTATTTATAGGAAACTAGTAGCCTAAGAATTACAAAGATGAGTAAATGACATAAAAATCCACTTCCGGGCCCACTTGGTATGTGCTTGGGCTGAGCAATGAAGCATTTTCGTGTAGAGACTCTTCTTGGAGTTAAACGCCAGCTTTTATGCCAGTTTGGGCGTTTAACTCCCATTTTGGTGCCAGTTCCGGCGTTTAACGCTGGGAATTCTGAGGGTGACTTTGAACGCCGGTTTGGGCCATCAAATCTTGGGCAAAGTATGGACTATCATATATTGCTGGAAAGCCCAGGATGTCTACTTTCCAACGCCGTTGAGAGCGCGCCAATTGGGCTTCTGTAGCTCCAGAAAATCCACTTTGAGTGCAGAGAGGTCAGAATCCAACAGCATCTGCAGTCCTTTTCAGTCTCTGAATCAGATTTTTGCTCAGGTCCCTCAATTTCAGCCAGAAAATACCTGAAATCATAGAAAAACACACAAACTCATAGTAAAGTCCAGAAAAGTGAATTTTAACTAAAAACTAATAAAAAGTATACTAAAAACTAACTAAAACTACTAAAAACATACTAAAAACAATGCCAAAAAGCGTATAAATTATCCGCTCATCAACTACCACCATCCTCTGCCGCACCATTCCACCATTTCCTCCAGCAACAATAGCAATAGCTCTGTGCAAAAAAGAACAAGCGAAGGATGCTTCAGAAGAACAATATCGCCGTTGTCATCGTCATCCCCACTACCACTCTTCCATTGTCATTCCTCACCTCCATCACCACAACTACAACCCTCACAACCTCATATCTAACTCCACGACCCTGACTTCATACCCTTCTTTCCCCACCTCTGTCTCTATGGATCTGTTGCTCCATGCTTTCATTCTTTTGAATCTTGATGTCTTTCTTCCCTAAAACTTCTATTTATTCTGAAAAAAAATTGAATCATGTTGTTGTTGTTATTGGAATTACAAATGTGATGGTGGTAATAGAGTTTGGTGGCGGAGGTTGGAGATGACATAAGGATGGGATAGGATTACATTGATAAATTGAGGGTTTGGGAGGGTGGGCAGCAGCAGTGAGAGGTAAGGAATTTGGGAGGGTAAGATTATACAGATTTGTTGATGCTTGTGGTTGTTTTTGCTTCTGCTTCTAGTTGTTTTTTTTTTATGTTTATTGCATTGTTTTATTGTTGTTGCTGATGATGCTTTGATGAAGAAAGAGAAAAAAGAAAAAGAGATGATGTTGTAAAGGAGAAGGGTATTTTAGTCTGAAGGACGATTTTAAAATCAAGTTAAACTTTAAGGACGAATTTGTAAGCAAAAAAAGATTGGAGATGAAAAAAATGTCATCCCCTATACCTTAGGGATCAAAATCGTACTTAACCCTAACTATTACATAAACATGCCATCATTCCTTCTTCTTGGCAACGCCCGAGCTTTCACCCTCTCCTTCACCCATAGCATCATCATCCACGAGCTCTCCATTCAAAACAACCTTGGTCACATCCAACTTCTCAACATCTATCTTTGGAAAAAATGCCTCGATCTGGGCTACAACTCGATTGAATCCTTGTGTAATGCTTCATACACCTCGATCTCTAATTCCTAAATTCGAGCTACAAGTTTCTCTTTCTCTGAGTTTAGATCTTTAACATTATACTCTAAATTTTGTCGATGACCCTTGAAATTTGTCAACTCAGTCTCCTTAGACTTCACATAGGAAGTTAACAAGATAACTTCTTTCTCTTTTTCCTTTAATGACCTAGCCAGCAGTTCCACATATATAGCATCTTTCTTTTCCTTTTCCAAAGCAAGTTTTTGTGTCCGATCTATTGACACAAGGCGAGCACCCATAACCTATAAATAGTGACTAACCCCAACAAATCTAACTTCATTGATTAATTTCGCATCAGAAAAAAATTGGCCAAATTGATTAGCAAGTGCCATAAAAGGGAAAAACTCGGACCACAATGATTTCAAATTTTCCTCCTCAAAATAACCATGTAGCCTTTTCTGCACATCATAGGTCGCCTTAATCCCCTCTATATTCACTTTGTCGATGTCCTTAATATCAATAAAATCTGCAGATTTCTCCCTAGAAGGAGCCACTTCTCCTTTTTCTTTTGTACCTTGGCTTCAACTCTGATTGCACAGCTTCTGCTCCAGATTTCTTCATATTTGTAGTTGCCCTTTCTTTTTATTCGTTTACTTGCTATTCAGAAATGTCTTTAGTCTAACCATTGTGATGGTTGGAACTTTTTCACCTACATCACCATTAAATAATTATATTTTTCATCCCATTATAATATCAAGGCATCACAAAAACCTATAATTGCATATATGATCCAATAGTGTCTGTCTATCTTTTTTCAACTTCACCAACTCAATAATTGATAATAACTCACCAGTAGACATTCAGAAACAAGATATTCCATTACCAAATCATTATCTATACATCTATCCTCAACATCCAGGATTTGATTGGGTTCAAGTGATCCGAAAAGAGAAAACTTTTTCTCCAAAAGCTCATTGATATCAAATGAAAATTCATCTACTACACTTTGAACATTTACAAGCATTACCTTAAAATTTTTGAAAGAGGACTTATATAGTCCAAAAATGGACCTACCTGGATGGCTACTTAAGTTTACCCATAAGCCCCTCCTAACCCCTTTAACTTGAAACATTGAGAAAACAGTCCTAGTAAGGAAGGATAGTCTAGGAGTTCCATCAAGTTCTCAAATGTCCTAACAAAGCCCCAAGAGTTAGAATGTAACTGCGTTGGAGCACAGTTAAGTTAGTACAAAATACCACATTGAAAGTCTATAAACGAGAACCTAATGCCAAGTTCAATAAACAAACAGCTATACAAGTAGAAATAAGACCAGTCACCTCGCCTCTCACACACACGGTCCCCTTCCTCACATGGATGAAATTCTATCTTTACATGTTCTCCTTCCCTCACCCGTACATTTTACCCTAGTGCATTCACAGACTCCACATCACTAAACTATGAAATCCTACTCTTTACATCATCATCCACCCAGTTATATGGGTAATTTTTGTTAACCTCAACCTTAGCTTTTTCCATCCCTATACTATTACCTAAGATAGAAAATCAAAGAGAAAAAGAATAGGAGTAAAAAATATGAAAGTAACTAACATTTTTTATTCAACGCATGAAGTATAAGTTCAAAACTATTTTTCTTTCTCTCCACTACTTAGCACTAACGCAATCAAAACTGACTTGAAAAGAGAAACCATGTTTTAAGACACTAAAGTGTCAATAAAATAGTTATGTCTTCTCACATCCACTGCGATCAAATATGGACCGTGGATTAATACCATAAAAAGAGTTCTTTAATCTAATAGTTAGGAATTTTTCGAAATATGTGCTACGTGTCACATCAATAAATTTGCATCCGGCACATAGATACAAATTATGAGCTTGGGGGCTCACACCCTTAACACATATTGCATGAATGGCTAAGGTAAACACACATGCGAAAACTCAACCTGCCTCTTTAGCACATTGGCAGATCAAGTTTGGAGGCTATGATATGGTTGTTACACCTCGACCACTCTCCCTTAAAGCTCGACCACTCTCCTTAAAGCCCAGCCACTCTCCCTTAAAACTCAGCCACGAAGTTGTCAACTATATTATTCTCAGCTAACGCGCAAATAAATTAGAAGCAGACTCATTCAAAACTAGGATATAACTTAACAAAATACATACGCAAAATAGTAAGTGGCAAAATATCTAGAGCAAATGATGTCGAATAAATCGAAAAGTCGAACTCTATCAGGTAAAATATGTCTTTACTCTTTATATAAAGAAAACAGGCCAACAGGGAAGAGATAGATAAAAAAATAAACAAAAGTCACATTCTTTAATATTGTTATCCTTTTTTATATTTGAAATATTGACTTGAGTATTAGAGTGGCTTTTGCAGGTATCCTTTCTCTATATTCTATAGAAATCGATGTATAGCTCAATCAGAAGATAGACCTGGGATCGAGAAAAAGTACTATGTCTCAGCTAACTCATCTGAGACAGAACAATTACCACAGGATAAATTTAATATTTGTTAGATATATAACAAAAATGCGATGTATACATTTAACTGGAAGGTTAAAATTGTAAAATGTTCGTAAAATAAAATTAAACTAATTTACCTTATGTGGATAAAAATTGAATTTTTAGACGATTCTCAAAGTAAAACTAATGTTTTTTTCTATGCGATATACAATGATTATAATCCTACAATTATAGGAATTATATGAAAGTAAACAAATTTTAATATAATATGTTACAATAAAATATTTATGAGTATACTCAACAAACTATTTAAAATATTTATTTTTTATTATATACACAATCGGACACAACTGTCTCAAATAAAAAAAGCATTATACATTCAAAAGCATTCTTCGAGACTAAAAAATGAAATAATACATGAATTTCAACGGACAAATGATTTCTCACACTATATATATTATTAATCAAAAGAAATATAAAAGTGTGCTGTTCAAAAATATTCTAATTAAGTGTTTATCGTTTTAGTTATAATATTTAATTCGATGTTAAAGGGTGTTCAAAATATTTTTATTTTGGTGTTTGTCCAAATAATATATTATCGGTTGAATGAGTTGTTTACACTGAAGAGTATTGATACTTACCAACACAAGCATGCTGAATTTATTTTCTCTAAGTTAGCCATTCAGCGGATAAAGATAAACATGTAGCATTGACAAACCCCATTTTGACGGTTTATCTTGTATTGATTTTAAGAGATTTTATCACCTTTTACCCACATTTATTCAATGAAATAGCATGGTTTTGTGATTGTCTCCTTATTTGTGCTTAGATGTGAAAATATGTTTTTAGACCCTTAATTTGATGGTTTTAATCTCCCTTTGATTCCACTAGATGCCTTGATATGTTTGCTAGTGATTTCAGATTGAAAAGGCTAGGAATGGATCAAAGGAGTGAAGAAGGAAAGCATGCAAAGTGGAGAAATCATGAAAAGTTAAAGAAGTTGAAATCGCCCATGGACGCGCACGCACACCTGGCGCTTGCGCGCACCTGCGAATCATCCCATGGACGCGTACGCGTGCTGTGCGCGTACGCGTCGGTGTTGGTTTATGATTTTTTTAATGAAAACGTGGCCAACGAATTCTGAAGGGTTGTGGGGCCCAATCCCAACCAACTTTGGCGCCAAAGATGCTATTTAAAGCCAAGGATTGAAGAGAAAGGGGGATTCCAACTCATTAGTTCATTTTACACACATTAAGATTAGTATAGAAGTAGTTTCTAGAGAGAGAAGCTCTCTCTTCTCTCTAGAATTAGGATTAGGTTAGTTCTTAGATCTAGATCTATTTCTTCTTCTTCTCTCTTCCAATTTTCGTTCCTCTCCTCTATTGTAGTTGTAGAATTCTTCTTCTAATGTAATTCCTTTGTATTGATAGTTGTAGTTTGTGAATTCTCTTTTGTAGATCTACATTTCTCCTTCAATGCAATTGGTAAGTTCTTTGTTGTTTCATGATTGATTTGGTTTTCTATTGTGGACCTCTTGCCTTGTAGTTAGATCTCTCTTTAATTCTTGCAAATTCATGTGTTTACTTGTATTGCACTCTATGTGTTTGATGAAATGTCTCTTATAGCTATTAGTTAGATTTTGTTCCTCTTGGCCTAGGTAGAGTAATTAGTGACACTTGAGTTATCTAATTCCTTTGTTGATTGGTAATTGGAGAGATTGCTAATTGGTTTGGAGTGCACTAAAGCTAGTCTTTCCTTGGGAGTTGGCTAGAACTTGTGGCTCAAGTCAATTCATCCACTTGACTTTCCTTTATCTAGTAAGGGTTAACTAAGTGGTAGCAATGAACAATTCTCATCACAATTGAGAAGGATAACTAGGATAGGACTTCTAATTTTCATACCTTGCCAAGAGCCTTTTATAGCTGTTAGTTTATTTTTATTGCCATTTACTTTCATGCCTCTTATCAAAACCCCAAAACAACCCAAACCAATAACAAGACACTTTATTGTAATTCCTAGGGAGAACGACCCGAGGTTTGAATACTTCGGTTTATAAATTTAGGGGTTTGTTTTAGTGACAAACAACTTTTTGTATGAAAGGATTTGCGATTGGTTTAGAGACTATACTTGCAACGAGAATTCATTTGTGAAATTCTAAACCGTCAAAAATCCAATCATCAAAATGGCGCCGTTGCCGGGGAATTGCAATGGTGTTATGTTATTGGTTATTGTATATATGTGAATAGTGTGAATATGTTTGCTTTTGTTAGCTCTTGCTAGTTTTAGGATTTAATTTTCTTGCTTCTTATTTGATTTTGTTTTCATTTTCCTCTTGCTATCATGAATTCTCACCTTGGCTATGAGTTTGGTTATCAACATGTTGTAGGAAATGAGGACTATAATGAAAATGTGTATCAAGAATGGGATAACCAAAGGTGGGAGGAGCCATATGCTTATGATCAATCCTCATGGCAACAACCTCCACCAATGCACTATGAAGAAGAGCCATTCTATGATGCATACCAATCCAATGGCTATGGTGAATCACCTTGTGACTTTCAAGAACCACCACCATATGCCTATGAACCATATCCTCAACATAACTCTCAACCATACTCACAAGCCTCTTTTCACCAACCACCTTCATATGACCCTAATCCATATCCACCATTCCAACAACCATATGAGCCATATGAACCACATATAGAGCCACCACCATTCCAACATCAATCTTTTCAAGAGCCACCTCCTCCACATTATTACCAAGATGAACCACCTCCAATATACGAAAATTTTCAACCACAAGATGAATACTACTTTCCACCACAACCTCCCATGGAAGAATACTCATATCCATTGATCCAAGAGCCACATGATCCTAATCATATTTTCCAAGAGGAACAAGAGTCAAGGGATCATCTCAAGGAAGCATTGGATCAATTTCAAGCAACCATGGAGTGTGTTGTGCAACAAGTGGAAAGAGTGGAAAACATTGAACCACCACAACTCTACCAAGAAGAACCACCTTCCTATTATGAACCCTTCCTCCAAAATGATGAACCCTTCCACCTACCCCAATCTCTAATGGATGAAACCATTGGTGTTCTTGTTCAAGGGTAAGAAGAGATGAAAAGGGATGTGCAAAATTTCATGGCCGCCTTAGATGCGGTAACAAATCAATTAGCCTCCCAATGCTTGAACACTCAAGGAACTCCCATGGCTACATGTGGAGAATCAAATGAAGAACATAGCATGAAGGAGAGATTGGAAACTCCAGTGGGAAATGAAGGAAGTTGCTTTGTATTGGAACAATTGGAGGAAGCCTTAATTGTTGAAGACAAGGAAGAAGTGGTAGAAGACTTAGGAGATGCGGAGCCTCTATGGGAACATAAAGTTGAAGAAAACCCCTATAAGATGATTGAAATTGATGCTAGGGAGGAAAGTGCACACCTTCCAAGGCATATTCCATATGAAGACTTGGATGGGATAGAGAAAGAATTGAGTTCCCTTGGAGATGAAGATCAAGCATCAAGTCTTAGTGGTGAAGAATCCTTTGAGCATGAAGAACCTTCTCCGGTTGGATTTGAAAGTGTTGAGGAGGTAAATTTTTCTCACCCTCCCTATTATGATTTGAGTAAAGGAAAAGGTTTAGATAAAATTGTTAAACAAAGGATTGAGACTAAGAGATCTTGTGAAGAGGTGGAAGTCCCTAGACATAGAAGAACGAGGGTTGGCTATGCTTTGTCAAGATCTTTGGAAGCATCTTTGCCTAGGTTGCCATCTACACCTTCATTTGAGTGGGTGAAATTCATTTCTATTAGCTTTATTATCCCACTTGAATATGGTTTGCTTGAAACGGATGGCCAACTTAGGGAAGTTTGTGGGATGAAGCGTAAGCGGAAAAGGTTTTGTGGTGGGCGTTGCAAATCAAGGCTCATTATGGTTGAGGCATCAAACATGAGATATAAAGGATGGAGTAGTGCTCAAATAGATGGGTCTAGAAGGATTGTTGGGCACTTCATAGAGAATTCACCTTACTCACCACCCGGTTGGACTAATAATGATGATCAACCTCAAGACGGGTGTGAAAACAAAGTGTGGGACCCCGGATCACAAGAAGATGATCAACTTTGGGAGCCCCAAGCTTGTGAAGAACTCCATCAAGACTTGGCTCAATCCATAAGAAATCTTGGGGCACAATGGAGAACCAAGCATTGATGGGAGTTCCAAGATGAATACAAGCACAAGCCACCTTGATGAGGAGCTCCCCATAAGTCCAACTTAAGGACAATAAACAAAAGTGCTAGGTGGGAGACAACCCACCATGGTAAATTCTTTTCATTTTCCCTTTTTGTACATATTGATAGAATTAGTTTAATTTCATGTTTTGTTTAGATAATTGAGTTTGATTGGTAGTATAATATGATAAATAAGGTTTTGGGGCGTTTTGGTAGCTGTTTGGAGGATTGAAAGGCTTGGATTGGTGTAAGAACTTAGAAAAATATTTTTTGAAAAACAGAACACCATCCATGCGTGCGCGCACTTGACGCGTACGCGCATGATGAGCGGATAATTTGTACACTTTTTGGCATTGTTTTTAGTATGTTTTTGGTAGTTTTAGTTGAGTTTTTATTATATTTTTATTAGTTTTTAGTTAAAATTCACTTTTCTGGACTTTACTATGAGTTTGTGTGTTTTTCTGTGATTTCAGGTATTTTCTGGCTGAAATTGAAGGTTCTGAGCAAAAATCTGATCCAGAGACTGAAAAGGACTGCAGATGCTGTTGGATTCTGACCTCCCTGCACTCGAAGTGGATTTTCTGGAGCTACAGAAGCCCAATTGGCGCGCTCTCAACGGCATTGGAAAGTAGACATCCTGGGCTTTCCAGCAATATATGATAGTCCATACTTTGCCCAAGATTTGATGGCCCAAACCGGCGTTCAAAGTCACCTCAAGAAATTCCAGCGTTAAACGCCGGAACTGGCACCTAAATGGGAGTTAAACGCCCAAACTGGCATAAAAGCTGGCGTTTAACTCCAAGAAGAGTCTCTACACGAAATTGCTTCATTGCTCAGCCCAAGCACACACCAAGTGGGCCCGGAAGTGGATTTTTATGTCATTTACTCACTCCTGTACACCCTAGGCTACTAGTTATCTATAAGTAGGACCTTTTACTATTGTATTAGAAGACTTTGGTAGCTATCTTCGTTTTATGCTATCTTAGATCATTGGGAGGCTGGCCATTCGGCCATGCCTAGACCTTGTTCTTATGTATTTTCAACGGTGGAGTTTCTACACATCATAGATTAAGGTGTGGAGCTCTGCTGTACCTCGAGTATTAATGCAATTACTATTGTTCTTCTATTCAATTCCGCTTGTTCTTTGTCCAAGATATCACTTGTTCTTCAACATGATGAAGGTGATGATTGACGCCCATCACCATTCTCACTCATGAACAAAGTGACTGACAACCACTCTTGTTCTACACGCATCTGAGGCTTAGTGAATATCTCTTGGATTCCTGATAACACGATGCATGGTTGATCGACTGACAACCGAGTGCTCGCCTGACAAACGAGCCAGCCATTCCGTGAGATTAGAGTCTTCGTGGTATAGGCAAGAACTGATGGCGGCATTCAAGAGAATCCGGAAGGTCTAACCTTGTCTGTGGTATTCTGAGTAGGATTCAATGATTGAATGACTGTGACATGCTTCAAACTTGTAACCTGCTGGGCGTAGTGACAACGCAAAAGAATCAATGGGTTCTATTCCAGTAGGAGCGGGAACCAACCGGTGATTGGCCGTACTGTGACAGAGTGCGTGAGCATTAGCTTTCACTGCGAGGATGGGAGGTAGCCATTGACAACGGTGAAACCCTACATAAGCTTGCCATGGAAAGGAGTAAGAAGGATTGGATGAAGACAGTAGGAAAGCAGAGAGACGGAAGGGAAGGCATCTTCATGCGCTTATCTGAAGTTCCTACCAATGAATTACATAAGTATCTCTATCTTTATCTTTTATATTATTTTTGTTCATCATCATCATACATTTGAGTCTGCCTGACTAAGATTTACAAGATGACCATAGCTTGCTTCAATAGTAACAATCTCCGTGGGATCGACCCTTACTCACGTAAGGTATTACTTGGACGACCCAGTGCACTTGCTGGTTAGTTGTGTGAAGTTGTAGTGATCACAATTTCGCGCACCAAGTTTTTGGCGCCGTTGCCGGGGATTGTTCAAGTTTTGAGCAAGCTTCTTGTCCGGTAACATCAGTGCCAAGATCCGGCAACGTGCACCAAGTTTTTGGCGCCGTTGCCGGGGATTGTTCAAGTCTTGAGCAAGCTTTTGGTAACAATGCCTGAGATTGTTCAGTTTGGACAACTGACGGTTCATCTTGTTGCTTAGATTAGGTATTTATTTTTTTCGAAATTCTTGAAGATGAATTCTAGAGTTTCATGATGATTTGTTGAAATCTGGCTGGCTGAGAAGCCATGTCTAATCTGATTGGACCGAGGTTTCAACTTATCACCACAAGAGCTTGTTGATTTTCATCAATTTTGCTTTTGGAGCAGTGATCTGCTAAGGCTTGGCTGACCTTTTGGTCATGTCTAGTGTTTTGGACCGAAGCTTTCTTTAGCTTGGCTGGCTGTGAAGCCATGTCTAATTCCTGGACCAGAGTCTTAGACTAGCATTGCACGGATTCCTGGAATTCTCATTAAGAATTTTGATACATTTTCTCACTTAATTTTCGAAAAACACAAAAAAAATTACAAAATCATAAAATTCAAAAATATTTCTTGTTTGAGTCTAGTGTCTCATCTTAAGTTTGGTGTCAATTGCATGCATTCATATGTCTTAGTGATCTTCAAGATGTTCTTGATGATTTACTTGCTCTGATCTTTGAATTCTATTGACTTGAGTGTCTTGTGTGTCTCATGAGCATTTTCATTTTGTTAGTGTCAGTAGTATACAAACTGCTAAGTTTGGTGTCTTGCATGCATTGTTATTTGATTTTAGTTGCATTTTGATTATAAAAAAATCCAAAAATATTTTTAATTTGTATCTTTTCAAGTCAATGATACAAAGAATTGAAGATTCAGAACATACTGCAGAGGAATTATACAGAAAAAGCTGAGCATTCAAAAATGCCCAGTGAAGAAGACAGACTGGCGTTTAAACGCCAGTCAGGGTACCTGGTTGGGCGTTTAACGCCCAAAGAGGTAGCATTTTGGGCGTTAAACGCCAGAATGTATACCATTCTGGGCGTTTAACGCCAGGATGGTGCTAGGGGGAAGATTTTGTTTTCAAAATCAATTTTTTTTTAAGTTTTCAAAGTTTTTCAAAATCAAATCTTTTTCAAATCATATCTTTTCAATCAAATGTTTTCAAAATCAATTCCCTTTCTTTTTCAAAGATACTTCCTAACAATTAATGATTTGATTGAACATCTCAAATTTGTTACCTTTTCTGTTGAGAAAGGTTTTATGTTTAAATCATATCTTTTCTTGTTAGGCAAGTCACTAATTTTTAAAATCATATCTTTTCAAATTGTTTTCAAATCATATCTTTTAAAATTGTTTTCAAATCATAACTTCTCAATCACATCTTTTTAAGACCATAACTTTTCAATCATATTTTTTTTATCACATCTTTTTCAAAATGGTTTTCAATCAAATCTTTTTTAAAAAAAAAACTTCTAATTTCAAAATCTTTCTCAAAAATCACTTGATTTCTTTTTCACTTTGAATTTTCGAAAATTATCAATCAAATTTTCAAAATGTTTTCAAAATCTTTTAACTGAATTTTCGAAAATTCTCTTCCCTCCTCCCACATCCTTCTATTTATGGAGTACCACTCCTTCTTAATGCACAATTCGAACCTTATCTAATTAAAGTTCGAATTCTTCTTCTCCTTCTTTCTTCTATTTTTTCTTTTCCTCTGACACTTCAAGGAATCTCTATACTGTGACATAGAGGATTCCACATTTTCTTGTTCTCTTCTCTTTCTTATGAGCAGGAGCAGAGACAAAGGCATTCTTGTTGAAGCTGACCCTGAACCCGAAAGGACCCTGAAGCGAAAACTAAGAGAAGCCAAGGCACAACTCTCTTTAGAGGACCTGACCGAATTCTTCAAAGAAGAAGAACACATGGCAGCCGAAAACAACAACAATGCCAACAATGCAAGGAAGGTGCTGGGTGACTTTACTGCACCTACTCCTGATTTCTATGGGAGAAGCATCTCTATCCCTGCCATTGGAGCAAACAACTTTGAGCTAAAGCCTCAATTAGTTTCTCTAATGCAACAGAATTGCAAGTTCCATGGACTTCCAATGGAAGATCCTCATCAGTTTTTAGCTGAGTTCTTGCAAATCTGTGACACAGTCAAGACTAATGGGGTTGACCCTGAGGTCTATAGACTGATGCTATTCCCTTTTGCTGTAAGAGACAGAGCTAGAATATGGTTGGACTCTCAACCTAAAGAAAGCCTGGACTCTTGGGAAAAGCTAGTCAATGCCTTCTTGGCAAAGTTCTTTCCACCACAAAGATGGAGTAAGCTTAGAGTGGAAGTCCAAACCTTCAGACAGAAGGATGGAGAATCCCTCTATGAAGCTTGGGAAAGATACAAACAATTAATCAGAAGATGTCCCTCGGACATGCTTTCTGAATGGAGCATCATAGGTATTTTCTATGATGGTCTCTCTGAACTATCCAAGATGTCTTTGGATAGCTCTGCTGGAGGATCTCTTCATCTGAAGAAGACGCCTACAGAGGCTCAAGAGCTGATTGAAATGGTTGCAAATAACCAATTCATGTACACTTCTGAAAGGAATCCTGTGAACAATGGGACTAGTCAGAAGAAAGGAGTTCTTGAGATTGACACTCTGAATGCCATACTGGGTCAGAACAAGATATTGACTCAACAAGTCAATTTGATTTCTCAAAGTCTGTCTGGAATGCAAAATGCACCTGACAGTACTAAGGAAGCTTCATCTGAGGAAGAAGCTTATGATCCTGAGAATCCTTCAATGGAAGAGGTGAATTACCTAGGAGAACCCTATGGAAACACCTATAATTCTTCATGGAGAAATCACCCAAATTTCTCATGGAAGAATCAAGAGAGACCTCAACAAGGTTTCAATAACAATAATGGTGGAAGAAACAGGCTTGGCAATAACAAGCCTTTTCCATCATCTTCTCAGCAACAGACAGAGAGTTCTAAGCAGAATACCTCTGACTTAGCAATAATGGTCTCTGATCTAATAAAAACCACTCAAAGTTTCATGAATGAAACAAGGTCCTCCATTAGGAATTTGGAAGGACAAGTGGGTCAGCTGAGTAAGAAAGTTACTGAACTCCCTCCTAGTACTCTCCCAAGTAATACAGAAGAAAATCCAAAGGGAGAGTGCAAGGCCATCAACATGGCCGAATTCTGGAAGGAAGAAGAGGCAGAGGACGCCACTGAGGAAGACCTCACTGGACATCCACTGACCTCTAATGAGTTCCCCAATAAGGAACCATGGGAATCTGAGGCTCAAGATGAGACCATAGAGATTCCATTGGACTTACTTCTGCCTTTCATGAGCTCTGATGAGTATTCTTCCTCTGAAGAGGATGAGTATGTCACTGAAGAGCAAGTTGCTAAATATCTTGGAGCAATCATGAAGCTAAATAACAAGTTATTTGGAAATGAGACTTGGGAAGATGAACCTCCCTTGCTCACCAAAGAACTGGATGACTTGTCTAGGCAGAAACTGCCTCAAAAGAGGCAAGATCCTGGGAAGTTTTCTATACCTTGTACCATAGGCACCATGACCTTCAAGAAGGCCTTGTGTGACTTAGGGTCAAGTGTAAACCTCATGCCCCTCTCTGTAATGGAGAAATTAGGGATCTTTGAGGTGCAAGCTGCAAAAATCTCACTAGAGATAGCAGACAACTCAAGAAAACAAGCTCATGGACTTGTAGAGGATGTTCTGGTAAAAGTTGAAGACCATTACATCCCTACTGATTTCATAGTCCTAGAGACTGAGAAGTGCATGGATGAATCCATCATCCTTGGCAGACCCTTCCTAGCCACAGCAAAGGCTGTGATTGATGTTGATAGAGGAGAGTTGATCATTCAAGTGAATGAAGAATCCTTGGTGTTTAAGGCCCAAGGACATCCCTCTATCATTATGAAGAGGATGCATGAAGAGCTTCCCTCAAAACAGAGCCAAGCAGAGCCCCCACAGTCAAACTCTAAGTTTGGTGTTGGGAGGCCACAACCAAACTCTAAGTTTGGTGTTGAACCCCCACATTCAAACTCTAAGTTTGGTGTTGGGAGGTTCCAACACGGTTCTGAGCATTTCTGAGGCTCCATGAGAGTCCTCTGTCAAGCTAGTGACATTAAAGAAGCGCTTGTTGGGAGGCAACCCAATGTTTTATAGTTAACTATTTTCTTTTGTTATTTTATCTTTTTTGTAGGTTGATGATCATAAGAAGTCACAAAAACAATGAAAAAGCAAAAAACAGAATGAAAAACAGGAAGAAAAACAGCACACCCTGGAGGAAGAAGCTGCTGGCGTTTAAACGCCAGTAAGCCTAGCAGTTGGGCGTTTAACGCCCAGTCTGGCACCATTCTGGGCGTTTAACGCCAGAAAGGGGCACCAGACTGGCGTTAAACGCCAGAAAAGGGCTAGAACCTGGCGTTAAACGCCAGGAATGGGCACCAGCCCGGCGTTTAACGCCAGAAATAGCTCAAAACGTGGATTTTGATGCTATTTGGTGCAGGGATGACTTTTCCTTGACACCACAGGATCTGTGGACCCCACAGGACCCCACCACCACCCTCTCTCTTCTTCCCCCATTCACCAATCACCTCAACATCTCTTCCCCAAAAACCCTTCACCTATCAAATCCCATCTTTCTCTTCACCACTCACATCCATCCTTCATAAAACCCCACCAACCTCACCCTTCAAATTCAAACCACTTTCCCTCCCAAACCCACCCATAATGGCCGAACTTCCTTCTCCCCTCTCTCCTATATATACCCTTCTTCAACACTTCATTTTCACACAACCTAAACACCACTTCTCCCCCTCTTTAGCCGAACACACCACCATCTCCCTCTTCCTCATTTCTTCTTCTTCTACTCTCTTCTTTCTTCTTTTGCTCGAGGATGAGCAAACATTTTAAGTTTGGTGTGGTAAAAGCGTTGCTTTTTCGTTTTTCCATAACCATTTATGGCATCCAAGGCCGGAGAAACCTCTAAAAAGAGGAAAGGGAAGGCAAAAGCTTCCACCTCCGAGTCATGGGAGATGGATAGATTCATCTCAAGGGTGCATCAAGACCACTTCTATAAAGTTGTGGCCTTGAAGAAGGTGATCCCCGAGGTCCCCTTTTCACTCAAAAAGGGTGAATATCCGGAGATCCGCCATGAGATCCGAAGAAGAGGTTGGGAAGTACTTACCAACCCCATTCAACAAGTCGGAATCTTGATGGTTCAAGAGTTCTATGCCAATGCATGGATCACAAAGAACCATGATCAAAGTATGAACCTGGATCCAAAGAATTATCTCACTATGGTTCGGGGGAAATACTTGGATTTTAGTCCTGAGAGTGTGAGGGTGGCGTTCAACTTGCCTATGATGCAAGGAGATGAACATCCTTACACAAGAAGGGTCAACTTTGATCAAAGGATTGGACCAAGTCCTTACAATCATATGTGAAGAGGGCGCACAATGGAAGCAAGATTCAAGAGGCAAGCCGGTTCAACTGAGAAGGCATGACCTCAAACCCGTGGCTAGAGGATGGTTGGAGTTCATCCAACGCTCAATCATTCCCACTAGCAACCGGTCCGAAGTTACCATAGACCGGGCTATCATGATCCATAGCATCATGATTGGAGAAGAAGTGGAAGTTCATGAGGTCATAGCCCAAGAACTCTACAAGGTGGCGGATAAGTCCTCTACCTTAGCAAGGTTAGCCTTTCCTCACCTCATTTGTCACCTCTGTTATTCAGTTGGAGTTGACATAGAGGGAGACATCCCCATTGATGAGGATAAGCCCATTACCAAGAAAAGGATGGAGCACACAAGAGACCCCTCTCATCAAGATCCCTGAGATGCCTCAAGGGATGCACTTTCCTCCACAAAACTATTGGGAGCAAGTAAACACCTCCCTAGGAGAATTGAGTTCCAACATGGGACAACTAAGGGTGGAGCATCAAGAACACTCCATTCTCCTCCATGAAATTAGAGAAGATCAAAGAATCATGAGAGAGGAGCAACAAAGACAAGGAAGAGACATTGAGGAGCTCAAGCACTCCATAGGATCTTCAAGAGGAAGAAAGAGCCGCCATCACTAAGGTGGACCCGTTCTTTAATTTCCTTGTTCTTTATTCTTCTGTTTTTCGAAATTTTGTGCTTTATGTTATCTATGTTTGTGTCTTGTGATCATTAGTGTCTTAGTGTCTATGCCTTAAAGTTATGAATGTCCTATGAATCCATCACCTTTCTTGAATAAAAACGTGCTTAAATTGAAAAGGAAAGAATTGCATGAATTTTGAATTTTATAACAGTTTAATTATTTTGATGTGGTGGCAATACTCTTGTTCTCTGAATGTATGCTTAAACAGTGCATATGTCTTTTGAATTTGTGGTTCATGAATGTTGGCTCTTGAAAGAATGATGAAAAAGGAGACATGTTACTGAGGATCTGAAAAATCATTAAAAATGATTCTTGAAGCAAGAAAAAGCAGTGAATACAAAAAAAAAAGAGAAAGAGAGAAGCAAACGAAAAAAAAAACAAAAAAAAATAGAAAGAAAGAAAAGAAAAAAAAAGAGGAGGAATAAAGTTGTGATCCAAGGCAATAAGAGTGTGCTTAAGAACCCTGGACACCTCTAATTGGGGACTCTAGCAAAGCTGAGTCACAATCTGAAAAGGTTCACCCAATCATGTGTCTGTGGCATGTATGTATCCGGTGGTAATACTGGAAGACAGAGTGCTTTGGGCCACGGCCAAGACTCAATAAGTAGCTGTGTTCAAGAATCATCATACTTAACTAGGAGAATCACTAACACTATCTGGATTCTGAGTTCCTAAAGAAGCCAATCATTCTGAGTTGCAAAGGATAGAGTGAGATGCCAAAACTGTTCAGAGGCAAGAAGCTAAAAGCCCCGCTCATCTAATTAATACTGATCTTCATAGATGTTTTTGGAATTCATTGCATATTCTCTTCTTTTTATCTTATTTGATTTTCAGTTGCTTGAGGACAAGCAACAATTTAAGTTTGGTGTTGTGATGAGCGGATAATTTGTACACTTTTTGGCATTGTTTTTAGTATGTTTTTGGTAGTTTTAGTTGAGTTTTTATTATATTTTTATTAGTTTTTAGTTAAAATTCACTTTTCTGGACTTTACTATGAGTTTGTGTGTTTTTCTGTGATTTCAGGTATTTTCTGGCTGAAATTGAAGGTTCTGAGCAAAAATCTGATCCAGAGACTGAAAAGGACTGCAGATGCTGTTGGATTCTGACCTCCCTGCACTCGAAGTGGATTTTCTGGAGCTACAGAAGCCCAATTGGCGCGCTCTCAACGGCATTGGAAAGTAGACATCCTGGGCTTTCCAGCAATATATGATAGTCCATACTTTGCCCAAGATTTGATGGCCCAAACCGGCGTTCAAAGTCACCTCAAGAAATTCCAGCGTTAAACGCCGGAACTGGCACCTAAATGGGAGTTAAACGCCCAAACTGGCATAAAAGCTGGCGTTTAACTCCAAGAAGAGTCTCTACACGAAATTGCTTCATTGCTCAGCCCAAGCACACACCAAGTGGGCCCGGAAGTGGATTTTTATGTCATTTACTCACTCCTGTACACCCTAGGCTACTAGTTATCTATAAGTAGGACCTTTTACTATTGTATTAGAAGACTTTGGTAGCTATCTTCGTTTTATGCTATCTTAGATCATTGGGAGGCTGGCCATTCGGCCATGCCTAGACCTTGTTCTTATGTATTTTCAACGGTGGAGTTTCTACACATCATAGATTAAGGTGTGGAGCTCTGCTGTACCTCGAGTATTAATGCAATTACTATTGTTCTTCTATTCAATTCCGCTTGTTCTTTGTCCAAGATATCACTTGTTCTTCAACATGATGAAGGTGATGATTGACGCCCATCACCATTCTCACTCATGAACAAAGTGACTGACAACCACTCTTGTTCTACACGCATCTGAGGCTTAGTGAATATCTCTTGGATTCCTGATAACACGATGCATGGTTGATCGACTGACAACCGAGTGCTCGCCTGACAAACGAGCCAGCCATTCCGTGAGATTAGAGTCTTCGTGGTATAGGCAAGAACTGATGGCGGCATTCAAGAGAATCCGGAAGGTCTAACCTTGTCTGTGGTATTCTGAGTAGGATTCAATGATTGAATGACTGTGACATGCTTCAAACTTGTAACCTGCTGGGCGTAGTGACAACGCAAAAGAATCAATGGGTTCTATTCCAGTAGGAGCGGGAACCAACCGGTGATTGGCCGTACTGTGACAGAGTGCGTGAGCATTAGCTTTCACTGCGAGGATGGGAGGTAGCCATTGACAACGGTGAAACCCTACATAAGCTTGCCATGGAAAGGAGTAAGAAGGATTGGATGAAGACAGTAGGAAAGCAGAGAGACGGAAGGGAAGGCATCTTCATGCGCTTATCTGAAGTTCCTACCAATGAATTACATAAGTATCTCTATCTTTATCTTTTATATTATTTTCGTTCATCATCATCATACATTTGAGTCTGCCTGACTAAGATTTACAAGATGACCATAGCTTGCTTCAATAGTAACAATCTCCGTGGGATCGACCCTTACTCACATAAGGTATTACTTGGACGACCCAGTGCACTTGCTGGTTAGTTGTGTGAAGTTGTAGTGATCACAATTTCGCGCACCAGCGCACCTGAGCATTTTTCGACCATCCACGCGGAAGCGCACTGTACGCGTACGCGTGGATGCAAAAATTCTACCCCAGCCAAAAACCCGAGAGTTAGGCCTGCGTTGTGCGAACATTGGGCCTAGAGCACAAGTCTATGCACGCGTGCGCGCACTTGGCGCGTACACGCACATGATCTTAAATTCGCAATGCACGCGCACGCACGCTGTGCGCACGCGCGTCGATTGCACAATCTGCACCCCCGGTACTTTTATCCGAGAGTTGTGCCAGACTTGGGCCGACACTATGCCTCCGGCCTAACTTGACGCACGCGTGCGCGCACCTGGTGCGTACGCGTCCTTCGACCAATATACCCATCGACGCATAAACGTGCATGACGCGCACGCGTCGGTAAAAAAAAAAAAAAGAAAAAAAAGAGTTTTTTCTCATCTTCCATTTTCTCTTGTTCACTGCATTCGCATACTTCTACTCTTTCCATTTTCATTTTGTTTCTATAGCATGTTTTCAGTTTTTTTCTAAGTGTCATTTCAATAATGGTGTTGGATTCTTACACTCAATTGTTGAGAAATTCTTGCATTATATTGGTGCTTCTTGACTTGTTTGATATTGTTGGGTGATGAAACTTTTAAATCAATGCTTCATCTTGTATGACTCTTATGTCTTTGTGCATTGATATGACCTCATATTGTCTTTCATGACCCACTTCTTCTTATGTGAACTTGATGTGCCATATGCTCTTCATGCTTCGATTTTACTCTTGCATCAAGTATTAGTTAATATGCCATTAGCTTATATTGTTTTCTCACTTACATGCGTAGCTAACATGTTGTGAGAACCTTACTCTTCTTTGGCATTAGCACCGCCTATGTTCTATTTGCTTCGATATCTTTGTTATAGGCTTAACTTTCTTTCTTTTTCTTTCCTTTTTGGTTGGCCACCAAGGAGGGAGAAAGGAAAAGCTTTTAAATGGGGCAACAAATAAGTCATCCGCACAACCTTTTGAAGGAGCTCATCAATTGTAGCAACCCGTACCCCCTTGCTCATCTTTGAGTGCACCGAGGACGGTGCCAACTTTTAAGTGTGGGGAGGTCGTCCGACCATTCGGCGATTTTGGGTGACAAGTTTCTAATCCCAACACTTTTGCATTTCATTTTAGGTTTTTAGGATTCTTATTGCATATATATACACAATAAGCTTAGTCAAAATAATGAAAATTTTCAAGATTTCTATCTATAGGGCACCTTAATTGATTTGAGTGAAAACTTTTTATAGAACTTGCTTGAAATATATATATATATATTGTGGATCATGTTTTTTTGAGCTAAGAACACAAGCAAGTGAGATTTGAGCCTAATAGTGTGGTTACATCTTATAACCACTTATTTTCCCTTCTTGTGTGCATTATTCTCTTTCTATGATTGTAATTTTACTTTGTTTGATTCTTTATGTCCATTATTTTGTGTATTCATGCATTTATATGATTGAGGCCATCATTTCATTAGCTCACTTACCTAAATGGCCTTACCTTTTATCTTCCTTGTTAGCCAAATTTGAGCCTATGCTTAACCCACTTTGTTCTTAATTTAGCACATTACAAGCCTTAAAGCGGAAAACAATGAATGTCCTTTATTTGGATCTTTGATTGGCTTAGGCTAGTGAGTGTGAGTGTCATCCAAGAGTGGGAAAACTTTGGGACATTGGTTGGGATAAAAGGGTGTTTGTGTTTTGTATTTTTATATTGGGAATTTGGTACATACTCATGTATTGATCAAATGTAAAACCTTATGCATTAAGGTTCTTGTATATAGAAAGAAAAAAAATGAGAAAAACAAAAGAAAAAAAGAAAAAAAATAGAAAAAGAAAGAAAAAGAAGAAAAAGAAAGAAATAAAAAGGGGACAAAATGCCCCAAAGCAACGTGAAGCTCAACAAAGATCAATGCATAAGTGTTGTGAAATGAAAAGGAAAAGCATGAGTATGTGAAAAAGTGAGAAATGGGTAGTTAGGTTAGCTTTGAATTTGTATAGGATGTCGTAGGTTAGGTGGGAAGTTTAAGCTTATCAAAGATTCAAATTTCAAGCTCACTTAACCAAATATGCATCCTACCTTGACCCTAGCCCCATTACAACCTAAAGAAAAGACCTCATGATACTTGTATGCATGCATGAAATATATGTCGATTGTTAGAAGAAAAATAAATCTTAGAAAGCATGATTAGGAGAGAATTGAGTGAATCAACCCTAAACACTTGAGCGAATAGAGTGCAAATACATCCGGTGAGGGTTTGATGCTCAATTACATGTTTCCACCAATGATCATCTCCTTTCATGCAAGTTTGTAAAAATATTTAATAGCTCAATTCAATTGTGGTTTGGCATGGTTGTTAATACCTTTTGCCCTTGTGCTTATATATGCTTCTTGGGAATTTATTTATTTTGACCAAGCAATTGCATTCATGTAGATAGTTGCATATAGGTAGATTGCATTTAGTTAGTTTCCATTAAATAAATGCCATACCCTTTACTTCATTCTTGGTTTAAGCATGAGGACATGCTTGGTTTAAGTGTGGGGAGGTTGACAAACCCCGTTTTGACGGTTTATCTTGTATTGATTTTAAGAGATTTTATCACCTTTTACCCACATTTATTCAATGAAATAGCATGGTTTTGTGATTGTCTCCTTATTTGTGCTTAGATGTGAAAACATGTTTTTAGACCCTTAATTTGATGGTTTTAATCTCCCTTTGATTCCACTAGATGCCTTGATATGTTTGCTAGTGATTTCAGATTGAAAAGGCTAGGAATGGATCAAAGGAGTGAAGAGGGAAAGCATGCAAAGTGGAGAAATCATGAAAAGTCAAAGAAGTTGAAATCGCCCATGGACGCGCACGCGCACCTAGCGCTTGCGCGCACCTGCGAATCATCCCATGGACGCGTACGCGTGCTGTGCGCGTACGCGTCGGTGTTGGTTTATGATTTTTTTAATGAAAACGTGGCCAACGAATTCTGAAGGGTTGTGGGGCCCAATCCCAACCAACTTTGGCGCCAAAGATGCTATTTAAAGCCAAGGATTGAAGAGAAAGGGGGATTCCAACTCATTAGTTCATTTTACACACATTAGGATTAGTTTAGAAGTAGTTTCTAGAGAGAGAAGCTCTCTCTTCTCTCTAGAATTAGAATTAGGTTAGTTCTTAGATCTAGATCTATTTCTTCTTCTTCTCTCTTCCAATTTTCGTTCCTCTCTTCTATTGTAGTTGTAGAATTCTTCTTCTAATGTAATTCCTTTGTATTGATAGTTGTAGTTTGTGAATTCTCTTTTGTAGATCTACATTTCTCCTTCAATGCAATTGGTAAGTTCTTTATTGTTTCATGATTGATTTGGTTTTCTATTGTGGACCTCTTGCCTTGTAGTTAGATCTCTCTTTAATTCTTGCAAATTCATGTGTTTACTTGTATTGCACTCTATGTGTTTGATGAAATGTCTCTTATAGCTATTAGTTAGATTTTGTTTCTCTTGGCCTAGGTAGAGTAATTAGTGACACTTGAGTTATCTAATTCCTCTGTTGATTGGTAATTGGAGAGATTACTAATTGGTTTGGAGTGCACTAAAGCTAGTCTTTCCTTGGGAGTTGGCTAGAACTTGTGGCTCAAGTCAATTCATCCACTTGACTTTCCTTTATCTAGTAAGGGTTAACTAAGTGGTAGCAATGAACAATTCTCATCACAATTGAGAAGGATAACTAGTATAGGACTTCTAATTTTCATACCTTGCCAAGAGCCTTTTATAGTTGTTAGTTTATTTTTATTGCCATTTACTTTCATGCCTCTTATCAAAACCCCAAAACAACTCAAACCAATAACAAGACACTTTATTGTAATTCCTAGGGAGAATGACCCGAGGTTTGAATACTTCGGTTTATAAATTTAGGGGTTTGTTTTAGTGACAAACAACTTTTTGTATGAAAGGATTAGCGATTGGTTTAGAGACTATACTTGCAACGAGAATTCATTTGTGAAATTCTAAACCGTCAAAAATCCAATCATCAAGCGTACAAGAAACATCGTTGTGTACCGATTTGATAGAAGAAACGAGGTATTTAATATATGCGAAATGCCTAGTGAAAAAAATTATTATTACTTATATTATTTATTCGTATTAAGATTTAATAGTATATTTAGACAAAAATTATTCAAGTAAATAGTGACAAACTACTAAACTAATGCTAACCAAATAAATACTAACAAATTAACTGAAAATAATAAACTTACATAGTTAGGATGTCCCAAATAGTTGATGATATGATCTTCTGCAGACGTATAATTACGTATTATTTTAGATATTCTAATCTTACTCTCAACTCTAAAACTAACTAATCACTCCTAACACAATAAATAAAACAAAATGAAAAAAAATCATTGCTGCTAATGCCTATGGCCATGGCTCATGAGATGAGATTGTATAATGATAGTGAAGGGGGGAACGAAAATGAAATGAAGCCAAGCCCCACTCCTCATCTCCCTTTATACAACTGAAGCCAAACTTAAACATCAATTGACACTAGTTCCCGGAACAAGGCTTGCTTCTTATATGGAGACACCCTACAACACGTTACCTGCGTACTGGTGCATGGCGGACATGTGGCGATTCGATCTTATCACGCATCCTGCGTGTTAACCAGATGGAGATACGTGGCTTGCGCATGTTTGGAGCCGCTGGTATCACGGATGCTGCGTGTTGCTCTGCAGCTGCCATGTGACGAATTTCTGTTGGGAATCTCTGATAAAGTTGACTCGAAAAATTGCGCCGAATTTCTGCTACGTCAACATGTTACCTGCGTGTTGCTTGGGAACACGATACGTGACAAATCTCTACTAAAAGTCTCTGCTACGAATATCACAGAACCTGCGTGTTGAGCAATATTTTTAACACCTCTATAACTCTGTAAAACACTTCAAACACCAATATTTAACTAAAACACCAATTTCTTTTTCATATCTAAAATAATTTCCGACACTAGAATACCATCTTCATGACATAATGAGTTTTGTATTTTGTCTTTACTCATTAAAAACACTTTTTGTATTTTGACTACGAGTGTCTTTGAAAATGTTGAAAAATCAAATTTTCTTTAATAATTATTTATTAGTATATTCATCTTTTAGTATAATTAATTATGTAACCATTAATTTTTATTTAAATATTTTAGTTGAAAAATGATTATATGATAAATTTTTTTGTATCTAGAATGTGTACAAAAAATTGTTTTAAAATGATATAATTACAGAAAAGGTGTAAAATTATCATTTTATATTATTTAATATAATATTATAAATAGATGCATAATATTATATAAGATTTAGTTTAATAAATCAATCAAATACCTCAGGGGTCTAACCTAACTGAATATGTTCTTTTGATATGTGTGTTTTTAATTTTTTATGCTTAAGATACAATGTTTAAGGTACAGTGTTTAATATTATACGATAATTGCCATATATTTGAATTCTTTATAATTAGGTTTAGAGATCTTTGTTTTGGCGAGTCTAAGAACTCAAAGAAAGTTATCTGTCCTCCCACAAAAGAGGTAAGTCCAGGAAAATCTACTAGATATGGAAACAAAAGATTTATGAAAGGTGTTCCATAAATCTAATTGAATCCAAAACCAAACAGATTTATTTTTTAAAAGAAGAAATCTCTTTCAAAACCCTTGAATCACAACTTACTCAACCAAAGATTCAAGAAAAAATAAAAAATCTTTCAAATCAAATTAAAAAGTCTATTTGTTCTGATTTGCCTCATGCCTTCTGGAATAGGAAAGAACACATTGTTGATCTTTCCTATGAAAAAGATTTCAAAGAATCAAAAATCCCTACAAAAGCCCGCCCCATTCAAATGAATGAGCAGCTTTTGTAGCATTGTCAAAAAGAAATTAAAGATCTTTTGGATAAAGGGTTAATTCGTCCTAGCAAGAGTCCTTGGTCTTGCTCTGCTTTTTATGTTAATAAACAAGCTAAGATAGAACGAGGAACTCCCAGGCTTGTCATTAATTACAAACCTTTGAATCAAGCTTTACAATGAATTCGTTACCCCATCCCAAACAAAAAGGATTTGCTTAATAGGTTAAACTCAGCAAACATTTTTTCAAAATTTGATATGAAGTCCGGTTTTTGGCAAATCCAAATCACTGAATCAGACTGATATAAAACGGAATTCACAATTCCATTTGGGCAATATGAATGGAATATAATGCCTTTTAGTCTGAAAAATGCCCCTTCCGAATTTCAAAAAATCATGAACGATATTTTCAACCCATACTCAAACTTTGCAATCGTTTATATTGATGATGTCTTAATCTTCTCCCAAAATCTGGATGATCATTTCAAACATGTTAAAACTTTTATGTACATCATCCAGAAAAATGGAATTGTTGTTTCTAAATCGAAAATTGTTCTTTTTTAGACAAAAATCCGCTTTCTTGGTCATATGATTTTCCAAGGAACAATAACTCCTATTGAAAGATCAATTTTGTTTATAGAAAAATTTCCAGATTATATCCTTGATAAACCTCAGCTCCAAAAGTTCCTAGGATGTCTCAATTATGTTTCAGATTTCATCCCAAATCTTAACAATCTCATTAAGCCCCTCCATGATAGGCTTAAGAAGAATCCTCCACCTTGGACGGACAAACATTCTGATATTATCAGATTTTTTAAAACCAAAGTCCGCAATCTTCCTTGTCTATACCTACCTGTTCCTCATGCATTCAAAATAGTGGAAACTGATGCATCATATTTAGGATATGGTGGTATCTTAAAACAAAAATTGCATGATAAAGAATGTATCATTGCATTTACATCAAAACATTGGAATACTACTCAACAAAAATATTCCACTATCAAAAAAAAATTTTAGCCATTGTCTTATGCATCACAAACTTTCAATCTGACTTACTCAATCAAAAATTTTTAGTACGAGTTGACTGTAAATCGGCTAAAGATGTTTTACAAAATGATGTTAAAAATCTTGCATCAAAACAAGTTTTTGCCAGATGGCAAGCTATATTAAGCATTTTTTATTTTGATATTGAGCACATCAAGGGCAACTCAAACTCTCTCCCTAACTTTCTCACACGTGAATATTTGCAGGGAGACAAGCAAAGAAACGATGCCTAAAAAGGCAACTTTAGCCTCAGCAAGAGGCAGAGGCATTCGCCTAGCCCTACCCGGGCCAATCAAAAGATCTGGATCTAGCACCCCAATAGGATCATCTACTCAACAGCCTACTCAACAATCTAGGTCATCTACCCAACAACCCACTCATCAATCCATTGAACCGACAAACAACCAAGCCAAACAAACTAAGGTAAACTATGCCTTCCCAATTGAAACTCTCTTGGCCTTACAAGACCAGGGTCTCACTAAACTCAACAAAAAGTCTTGGGCTGACATTTGCAGCGAGTCAGATGAAGAAATTGACTTAGCTCAATTGATATCCCAAATGGCCAATCATAAAACAGCCATACAAATACCAAAAGAAAAGGCTATTGTCCAAACACCCCAAACATCCTCAACCTCTACCAAAACACAAAAAGCCCAAACCAATTACATGTCTACAAACAAAACCTCAAGCATTATCCATATGGAGCCTGAATTCTGAGATAGCTCGCCAAACAAAGTCATCCCAAAGATTTTTCCTACTGGGTTCAACTTCAGGCCTTTAGCACCCAACAAAACCCGCCAATTTTACGAATTCATCTTAATAGATACTAACTCAATATCTATTAAACATTACAAGGATAAAACCAATCCTGAATTTATAACCCATTCAACTATCCAAATCCTCATAATTTTGTCCCTAAAACAATTTGGGAACAACCTAAACAAAATTCAAAAATTTTCTCAAAATTATGACCCAATAGGTTTTAATTATTGGGACTACATGGAAGCCTGGACTAAAGTATTTTGGTTTCAAAATACCCAGTACAGACATTCATGGTTAATCTATTTTAAAAGAAAAACCAATTATGTTTTTCCAAATTGGTTCTACCAATGGTTGGACTTCTTTGGGTCAATCCCCGAAATTCTACCCTCACCAACAGATGAAGGGTATAAACTTTTTCAATCAAAATTTAACAGTCAGGAATCATGTATTCCTGTAATGTTAAAATTTTTCTCAAATTTTTCACTAGCATGGATATTTTCTTGGCAATACAAATATGCAAAATCAGACCACTACAAATCACTTCCAATCCTACAAAGGCATGGTTACGTAAAATGGCGGTCTCAATTTGATTCATCAATGGCCTATCCAGATAAGGTCAGAGAATGGTTCAAAAACAATCCACACATTCAGAAGATTTCAGATCCAAAAACGGCTTCGTTTCTCAATCAGCGAGCTCAAATAGCTGCAGCCCTTGTAGGAGCTCAATCAAAAGAATCCTTGACAAAACACCTTCAGTAAATCATGCAGATGATCGAAGAAGATGAAAAACACAAAGAAAATCCTACTTCGTCAGCAGAATCCTCAAGCGGTTATAATCAAAATGAAGATGATTGCTTTGGAATTGACCTCAGAGAAGATTAGCCTTTAATCTCAAAATTTATGTAATCACTAAATTCAAAATCATATCAACCTGTACTGTAGGAATAGTACCGGTCATTTTCACCTGTATTGTAGAAACAGTAGTATCTTCAATTATAAAAGGAGGCCTTGTTCTCATTGTAAGGCACCCTTTAGTTTACAAACACATAGAGAGAAGTTAGTGAGAGAAGCTCTGAGAGTTCCCTTGTAAGCTCTCCAGCTCTTCTTCTTCCCTCTTCTTTCTTTTCCAATCATTCAATAAAACTTCAGTTCTTCATTTTCGTATTTTCATATTTACTTTTCTGCATCTACATATGTGTTCGGACTACCGCCACATCTAACCTCATACCTAACCTGCATATGCGTGCGGACTACTGCCGCATCTAACTTCATATTTATTTCCTTGTTCTTGCATCTGCATTCATTTTTCTGAAATTTCCTTTTGCCACTATATATATATAGCTTCAGCATAATGCTATTCTTGCTTTTTCAATACTCAGAATAAATACATCAATGGAAGATTATAAAATTAAACAATCTAGAAGAAAAAAAATTAATCTGAACAGAATTTAAAACCTTGTCAAAATTTTCAAGTGTCTTAGTGGATTCTCTTGATGAAATAAACACATCCTCAATACCAGCGAACTACAGTACCTTCTTTGGAACCCTCATACTCTATTGATATAAAACAGTAGGCAAGAATAAAATATAAGGAGACATCTTCAATTATATATAAAAGTCATGAAACTTCAATGCTAACAAATCCGTATAAGGCATAACAAAGTCATAGTATCCCCTATTTTCTAATTTCAATCATGATTAAACAAAAATTTGAACCTCTTGAAACCTAAATTTGTAAATTTCCTCCATAGAGATTACGTGTATCATAGATATAAAAATAAAAAAATTGAAAAAGAAAGAACAAAGGTATACCATACATGGCTTGAGTGATTGATTCGAAATCCATGAAAGTTTTGGTTGCTTTATCATGATAGCTCTGAATTAGAATGATCAGATCGCGATTTGACTGCAGAATGTGAAAAGAATAGAATAGATTAGGGTTCATACCCATAAAAGAGAGGAAGAGAAGGACGACAAGGGGAACGACGAACGGCAAACGGCGAACAGCAAACGTCGAACGGCGAACGGCGAACGGTGAATAACGAACGGAGAACAGAGAACCGCGAACGCAAACTGTAGTGTGGTGAAGGCTACGCTGTGGTGATACTTTCTCATGTCAAACAAGGCGTGAATAGGATAGAAGAAATAGGAAGTAAATGAGAAAGAATGAGAGATATAGACTCAATATAGTAGCTAGTGACGGATAAAAAATTTGATGCAAAAGTGTCACAGTATTACTAAATAGATACACTTATTTTAAGTGTCGTAAAATAAGTGTAGCTATATATTCAATTTGTTTTCGTGCTAGGAAGGCCCATATCGCATTGCCAAAGTTCTTGGAAATGAGGCTTACATACTTCAAACATTAAAGGCAACAATGTCCTGGGTACTTGGAATATTTCGTCATTAAAATTATATCAAAGTTAAAATTGTATGAATGGTGAATGAAGGTACTCTTTTTTCTACTCATGAGGTTTTTCCCCACATTGGGTTTTGCTCAAAGAGGTTTTAATGAAGCTAGACGCCCACATATTTTTCTTCTCTATTTTTTTTTTATATTTAACATGATATACATCAGACACTATTGTTCTCTTTATGTCACACTTTCACAATCTATTTATCACTACAAACCAACATCAAAACAAAGTTGGAACAATTTATCAACTAGCCATTATACGTTAAACTATTATAAAATAGCAAATCATACTTGCAGAAGTTTCATACTCGGACTCTGTTCATATGACAAAAACAAACCGATAATATAAATTGACGACATAACAAACATTCAAAATTTAAATTTCAAAGTTATACATAATAACTAATAGGGTTAAGTATGATTTTGGTCTCTAAGGTAGAGGCTGAAATTTTTTTGTTCCCAACCTTTTTTTCCTTATATTCCTAATGTTTAACTTAGTTTTAAAATCATCTTTTTTATCAAAATTTTAATTTTTTATTTCCAAATTACCCCTAACTAAAAAAATATAAAATAATACTAAAAAAACAGGTTAAAAGAAAAGGGGAAAGGGAATCACGTTGGGGGTGTTTCAAGGAAGAAGAGGGGAAAGAGAAGGTGGGGAAGGGAAGAGAATCCGCTACCGCTGTTCCTCGCTGCTCGGCGTTTCTCCTCGTTGTTCGCGTCGTCGCTGCTAGATCTCCATCACACGCCACCTCTACTTCCACCACCATCATCGTCCTCCTTCATCTTCTCTGCCTTTATCGCCACCGCCACCACTCCTTCTGCACCATCCTCACCCTTAGCCTTCCATCAATACCACCGTCTCCAGCAGTGCACTACCACCATCCTCTGCCGCACCATTCCACCATTTCCTCCAGCAACAATAGCAATAGCTCTGTGCGAAAGAGAACAAGCGAAGGATGCTTCAGAAGAACAATATCGCCGTTGTCATCGTCATCCCCACTGCCACTCTTCCATTGTCATTCCTCACCTCCATCACCACAACTACAACCCTCACAACCTCATATCTAACTCCACGATCCTGACTTCATACCCTTCTTTCCCCACCTCTGTCTCTCTGGATCTGTTGCTCCATGCTTTCATTCTTTTGAATCTTGATGTCTTTCTTCCCTAAAACTTCTATTTATTCTGAAAAAAAATTGAATCATGTTGTTGTTGTTATTGGAATTACAAATGTGATGGTGGTAATAGAGTTGTGGTGGCGGAGGTTGGAGATGACATAAGGATGGGATAGGATTACATTGATAAATTGAGGGTTTGGGAGGGTGGGCAGCAGCGGTGAGAGGTAAGGAATTTGGGAGGGTAAGATTATACAGATTTGTTGATGCTTGTGGTTGTTTTTGC
Organism: Arachis stenosperma; assembly: GCF_014773155.1. Classification (NCBI taxonomy): domain Eukaryota; kingdom Viridiplantae; phylum Streptophyta; class Magnoliopsida; order Fabales; family Fabaceae; genus Arachis; species Arachis stenosperma. The sequence continues at coordinate 159,850,692 of NC_080379.1, forward strand.
TTCTGCTTCTAGTTGTTTTTTTTATGTTTATTGCATTGTTTTATTGTTGTTGCTGATGATGCTTTGATGAAGAAAGAGAAAAAAGAAAAAGAGATGATGTTGTAAAGGAGAAGGGTATTTTAGTCTGAAGGACGATTTTAAAATCAAGTTAAACTTTAAGGACGATTTTGTAAGCAAAAAAAGATTGGAGATGAAAAAAATGTCATCCCCTATACCTTAGGGATCAAAATCGTACTTAACCCTAACTATTACATAAACATGCCATCATTCCTTCTTCTTGGTAACGCCCGAGCTTTCACCCTCTCCTTCACCCATAGCATCATCATCCACGAGCTCTCCATTCAAAACAACCTTGGTCACATCCAACTTCTCAACATCTATCTTTGGAAAAAATGCCTCGATCTGGGCTACAACTCGATTGAATCCTTGTGTAAATGCTTCATACACCTCGATCTCTAATTCCTAAATTCGAGCTACAAGTTTCTCTTTCTCTGAGTTTAGATCTTTAACATTATACTCTAAATTTTGTCGATGACCCTTGAAATTTGTCAACTCAGTCTCCTTAGACTTCACATAGGAAGTTAACAAGATAACTTCTTTCTCTTTTTCCTTTAATGACCTAGCCAGCAGTTCCACATATATAGCATCTTTCTTTTCCTTTTCCAAAGCAAGTTTTTGTGTCCGATCTATTGACACAAGGCGAGCACCCATAACCTATAAATAGTGACTAACCCCAACAAATCTAACTTCATTGATTAATTTCGCATCAGAAAAAAATTGGCCAAATTGATTAGCAAGTGCCATAAAAGGGAAAAACTCGGACCACAATGATTTCAAATTTTCCTCCTCAAAATAACCATGTAGCCTTTTCTGCACATCATAGGTCGCCTTAATCCCCTCTATATTCACTTTGTTGATGTCCTTAATATCAATAAAATCTGCAGATTTCTCCCTAGAAGGAGCCACTTTTCCTTTTTCTTTTGTACCTTGGCTTCAACTCTGATTGCACAGCTTCTGCTCCAGATTTCTTCATATTTGTAGTTGCCCTTTCTTTTTATTCGTTTACTTGCTATTCAGAAATGTCTTTAGTCTAACCATTGTGATGGTTGGAACTTTTTCACCTACATCACCATTAAATAATTATATTTTTCATCCCATTATACTATCAAGGCATCACAAAAACCTATAATTGCCTATATGATCCAATAGTGTCTGTCTATCTTTTTTCAACATCACCAACTCAATAATTGATAATAACTCACCAGTAGACATTCAGAAACAAGATATTTCATTACCAAATCATTATCTATACATCTATCCTCAACATTCAGGATTTGATTGGGTTCAAGTGATCCGAAAAGAGAAAACTTTTTCTCCAAAAGCTCATTGATATCAAATGAAAATTCATCTACTACACTTTGAACATTTACAAGCATTACCTTAAAATTTTTGAAAGAGGACTTATATAGTCCAAAAATGGACCTACCTGGATGGCTACTTAAGTTTACCCATAAGCCCCTCCTAACCCCTTTAACTTGAAACATTGAGAAAACAGTCCTAGTGAGGAAGGATAGTCTAGGAGTTCCATCAAGTTCTCAAATGTCCTAACAAAGTCCCAAGAGTTAGAATGTAACTGCGTTGGAGCACAGTTACGTTAGTACAAAATACCACATTGAAAGTCTATAAACGAGAACCTAATGCCAAGTTCAATAAACAAACAGCTATACAAGTAGAAATAAGACCAGTCACCTCGCCTCTCACACACACGGTCCCCTTCCTCACATGGATGAAATTCTATCTTTACATGTTCTCCTTCCCTCACCCGTACATCTTACCCTAGTGCATTCACAGACTCCACATCAGTAAACTATGAAATCCTACTCTTTACATCATCATCCACCCAGTTATATGGGTAATTTTTGTTAACCTCAACCTTAGCTTTTTTCATCCCTACACTATTACCCAACATAGAAAATCAAAGAGAAAAAGAATAGGAGTAAAAAATATGAAAGTAACTAACATTTTTTATTCAACGCATGAAGTATAAGTTCAAAACTATTTTTCTTTCTCTCCACTACTTAGCACTAACGCAATCAAAACTGACTTGGAAAGAGAAACCATGTTTTAAGACACTAAAGTGTCAATAAAATAGTTATGTCTTCTCACATCCACTGCGATCAAATATGGACCGTGGATTAATACCATAAAAAGAGTTATTTAATCTAATATTTAGGAATTTTTTGAAATATGTGCTACGTGTCACATCAATAAATTTGCATCCGGCACATGGATACAAATTATGAGCTTGGGGGCTCATACCCTTAACACATATTGCATGAATGGCTAAGGTAAACACACATGCGAAAACTCAACCTGCCTCTTTAGCACATTGGCAGATCAAGTTTGGAGGCTATGATATGGTTGTTACACCTCGACCACTCTCCCTTAAAGCTCGACCACTCTCCTTAAAGCCCAACCACTCTCCCTTAAAGCTCAGCCACGAAGTTGTCAACTATATTATTCTCAGCTAACGCGCAAATAAATTAGAAGCAGACTCATTCAAAACTAGGATATAACTTAACAAAATACATACGCAAAATAGTAAGTGGCAAAATATCTAGAGCAAATGATGTCGAATAAATCGAAAAGTCGAACTCTATTAGGTAAAATATGTCTTTACTCTTTATATAAAGAAAACAGGCCAACAGGGAAGAGATAGGTAAAAAAATAAACAAAAGTCACATCCTTTAATATTGTTATCCTTTTTTTATATTTGAAATATTGACTTGAGTATTAGAGTGGCTTTTGCAGGTATCCTTTCTCTATATTCTATAGAAATCGATGTATAGCTCAATCAGAAGATAGACCTGGGATCGAGAAAAGGTACTATGTCTCAGCTAACTCATCTGAGACAGAACAATTACCACAGGATAAATTTAATATTTGTTAGATATATAACAAAAATGCGATGTATACATTTAACTGAAAGGTTAAAATTGTAAAATGTTCGTAAAATAAAATTAAACTAATTTACCTTATGTGGATAAAAATTGAATTTTTAGACGATTCTCAAAGTAAAACTAATGTTTTTTTCTATGCGATATACAATGATTATAATCCTACAATTATAGGAATTATATGAAAGTAAACAAATTTTAATATAATATGTTACAATAAAATATTTGAGTATACTCAACAAACTATTTAAAATATTTATTTTTTATTATATACACAATCGGACACAACTGTCTCAAATAAAAAAAGCATTATACATTCAAAAGCATTCTTCGAGACTAAAAAATGAAATAATACATGAATTTCAACGGACAAATGATTTCTCACACTATATATATTATTAATCAAAAGAAATATAAAAGTGTGCTGTTCAAAAATATTCTAATTAAGTGTTTATCGTTTTAGTTATAATATTTAATTCGATGTTAAAGGGTGTTCAAAATATTTTTATTTTGGCGTTTGTCCAAATAATATATTATCGGTTGAATGAGTTGTTTACACTGAAGAGTATTGATACTTACCAACACAAGCATGCTGAATTTACTTTCTCTAAGTTAGCCATTCAGCGGATAAAGATAAACATGTAGCGTACAAGAAACATCGTTGTGTACTGATTTGATAGAAGAAACGAGGTATTTAAGATATGCGAAATGCCTAGTGAAAAAAATTATTATTACTTATATTATTTATTCGTATTAAGATTTAATAGTATATTTAGACAAAAATTATTCAAGTAAATAGTGACAAACTACTAAACTAATGCTAACCAAATAAATACTAACAAATTAACTGAAAATAATAAACTTACATAGTTAGGATGTCCCAAATAGTTGATGATATGATCTTCTGCAGACGTATAATTACGTATTATTTTAGATATTCTAATCTTACTCTCAACTCTAAAACTAACTAATCACTCCTAACACAATAAATAAAACAAAATGAAAAAAAATCATTGCTGCTAATAACTATGGCCATGGCTCATGAGATGAGATTGTATAATGATAGTGAAGGGGGGAACGAAAATGAAATGAAGCCAAGCCCCACTCCTCATCTCCCTTTATACAACTGAAGCCAAACTTAAACATCAATTGACACTAGTTCCCGGAACAAGGCTTGCTTCTTATATGGAGACAGCCTACAATACGTTAGCTGCGTACTGGTGCATGGCGGACATGTGGCGATTCGATCTTATCACGCATCCTGCGTGTTAACCAGATGGAGATACGTGGCTTGCGCATGTTTGGAGCCGCTGGTATCACGGATGCTGCGTGTTGCTCTGCAGCTGCCATGTGACGAATTTCTGTTGGGAATCTCTGATAAAGTTGACTCGAAAAATTGCGCCGAATTTCTGCTACGTCAACATGTTACCTGCGTGTTGCTTGGGAACACGATACGTGACAAATCTCTACTAAAAGTCTCTGCTACGAATATCACAGAACCTGCGTGTTGAGCAATATTTCTAACACCTCTATAACTCTGTAAAACACTTCAAACACTAATATTTAACTAAAACATCAATTTCTTTTTCATATCTAAAATAATTTCCGACACTAGAATACCATCTTCATGACATAATGAGTTTTGTATTTTGTCTTTACTCATTAAAAACACTTTTTGTATTTTGACTACGAGTGTCTTTGAAAATGTTGAAAAATCAAATTTACTTTAATAATTATTTATTAGTATATTCATCTTTTAGTATAATTAATTATGTAACCATTAATTTTTATTTAAATATTTTAGTTGAAAAATGATTATATGATAAATTTTTTTGTATCTAGAATGTGTACAAAAAATTGTTTTAAAATGATATAATTACAGAAAAGGTGTAAAACTATCATTTTATATTATTTAATATAATATTATAAATAGATGCATAATATTATATAAGATTTAGTTTAATAAATCAATCAAATACCTCAGGGGTCTAACCTAACTGAATATGTTCTTTTGATATGTGTGTTTTTAATTTTTTATGCTTAAGATACAATGTTTAAGGTACAGTGTTTAATATTATACGATAATTGCCATATATTTGAATTCTTTATAATTTGTTAAAGATCATTGTGTCCTTTAATTGCTAAAATGATACAGAATTAGTCAACAAGAACCCTAATCTTAGTTGATTACATAAGTATAAAATACTATATAATTATATGGCTACACATAATAAGCTTTTATATATATTTATATTACTTTTAGTGTAAAATAGTTGTCATGTATAGTTGTTAAAATCCATTATTTCTTATTTATATAACATTTTTCTAACGCATTTTGAATTGTTATTCTCACGCAAATAATGAAATGCCTTTAAAAACCACAATGGCAATATCTTCAATTCACCAAGTAATAATTTCGTTTGCTTTCCACAATACACATCTTTCATTTGATGGAATTTATCCTCTTCGAAAAGGAAGAATTTTCTGTCTCTTCTACATATCACATTTCATTTGAAAATTGAGAGACGATATCAAAGAATTGTCAAAGGGGAAATTTGCTTGTGTTTGTGGCAAAGATGCAATTTCGGTTAGAAATTAAGAGGGACAAAACAACAGTGGTGAACACTTTTTTCTGGGACTGTAATTAAGAAGGTACACAACACATTACACAACAAAAGTGGAGTTAATGGGGGAAGAAAAGAACTAGGAAGAAGAAGAAGAATAATAACAAGAAACATTTAAAGCTTAGCCGTTGTTTCTAGTCTATCTGTGAACATTGGGATTCTGAGTCCCAATTTCACATTCATATAAACCACTCAGTTCAAAAGGTTCAATGGTTTTTGCTTTGCCTTTTGAGATAGCTTCAGTGCTACATAAAGTTCAGATCTTTCACCGTACTTTGACTTCTTTACAGGTTAGTTTCCTTAATTGGCCTTAAACTCGAGTGGGTTTCTCGTTGTTTTTGGGTTTGAGCTTGTGGGGTATTATAAAAAATTGAGCTTGCATCTTGTGGTGTCTTAACAAAAATTAAGGTCTTGTGGCTTTCTTTTCTTTTTCTTTCTTTGTTTGGACCAAAAATTTGGCTGTGGATAAATTGCCTTGGGGCTGGAAGTGTTTGTTAGCTTAGTTGAGTCATGGTTCTTAAAAGGACTAATTGAATTTGTTTAGTGATCATGGTCTAGAACATCATAAGAGTTCTCTTCTTCCACTGAATTTGTTTAGTGATATTCTCAGCTGAACTTGTGGGTTATACATGATCAATTAATATGCGAGATACTGAGAAAAAGTTAAATAAGAGAGGATTTAGAAAATCCAGTCACTCAAGGGAACATACTGATTCAAAGCTTGATTTGTCACCGAGATTCGAAACAAGTAGTAACAAAGGCCAAGGGAAGAAGCAGAAATTGAAATCGAAACCTCACAAACTCGTTGTTTGCAGAGCCACATCAAGGGGCACAGCAACTGATTCTTCTTCCATCAAGGGGTCAATCAAAGATGCTTCAAGTGAAAAATTGATTGTTGGACAAAATATGCATTACAATGATGGGAAATCTTTGCAGATGCTCTCTTCGACAAAGCAACCGGGGGAGAAAATTTCTTTTGGTCCTATTGTCGACAGGAACGATGCTGATGGGGAAGTGAATATTCAAAAAGTTAAGAGAAGGAGAAGGAGGAAAAGGCGAAGGGATAATGTGGATCTTGATGATGCTTTGCGCCTGCAGAGGAGAACAAGGTATCTGTTAATCAAAATGAAGGTAGAGCAGAATCTTATAGATGCATACTCTGGAGAAGGCTGGAAAGGTCAAAGGTACTAATTTTTTATTTTCTTTAAGCTGTCTATTTTTCTTATTGTCATTGTTAGAGAATCTGTGAAGGCATTGTTAATTTGTTATTACTATAAGTTATGTATCATTTCTTGACTAGGATATTTTAAGATGGCTTTTAGATTATTGGACTTTCGCTCTTGTTCTTAGTCTCCAGGGTGTGTTAATTAAGCTTGATAGTAAAAGGCACAAATATGAAGCAAGGATAAACATAGATTTTGTAGGAAACTTAGAAAATAAGGTGTAATCCATATACGACGACAGCAAAAACCAAGTCTTGTTCCACTTGGTGGAGTTGACTTCGCAGAACAAACAACTTCATGGTGGTCGATCATGAAATGTAACAAAATGATTTGAAATTGATTTTCTTTTAAAAACTTGTGTTTAAAGATTCAGTTTCCTTGTCTTTAAGGAATGCATTCTCTGCTGAATAATCTTACAGAATTCTACGTATGCTGTTTAAACTTTTGAAGTTGCAATTCAATATGGTCATATAAGAATAATGAAACTAAAATTCGTTAATCCCTTTAGATGCATACTAGTTCCATACTTCCATGGATAAATAACATATAGTTTTGAACATTGCATTGATAAATTACTTTGTGGCTGATCTTGTTCTTTTTTATTGTGGAAATTCTTTTCACAGTCGAGAAAAGATTAGACCGGAGAAGGAACTACAAAGAGCAAAGAAGCAGATTTTAAAATGTAAACTTGGTATTCGCGATGTCATTTGCCAGTTGGATGCTCTTAGTTCTGTGGGCAGGATTGAAGATTCCGTCATTGCTCCAGATGGATCTGTTTATCATGAACATGTGAGCAAGTTGATTAAAGCTTCTCTTGATAGTGATCTTTATACTCTGATGGCTCATTCAATCATGCTTTGGACCAAACATGTTCTGTATGTTCATTATTCTCTTTTCTCTTCACGTAGATATTCTGTGCAAAATGCAAGTTGCCTGAAGCATTCCCCGATAATGACATTATACTCTGCGACGGCACATGCAATCGTGCTTTTCACCAAAGATGTCTCGACCCACCGTTGGACACTGAAAATAGTGAGTTCCCTTCCATGCATGTCAACTTGTTCTATAGCCTTTTCAGGTGTCAATGACTGTTCAATACCAAATTGCTTATTTACACTGCACAGTTCCTCCTGGAGACCAATGCTGGTTTTGCAAGTTTTGTGAATGTAAGATGGAAATACTCGAGGCAACGAATGCTCATCTTGGGACTGACTTCTCCTTGGACAGTACATGGCAGGTATTTTACACTAATAATTTCTTGCACCATTTTTTCAGATTTTCAATTCTCTCTAGATAATTGATACATTATCACTACTGACAGATGTAACATTCTTTCTTGAATTAAGGATGTATTCAAGGAAGAAGCTACTGTACCTGATGATTGTGCCGCTTTATTAAATCCGGAAGAAGAATGGCCGTCAGATGATCCAGAAGATGATGATTATAACCCGGACAGGAGAGAAAACACTCACAACATCAATGCAGAAGGCACTGATGAAAGTCCATCTGATTCAAGCAGCTCTATCAGTCTTTCATCCTTAAACGATGAATATTCTCCTGTAGACAAAGCCATGAGCCTTGAATATCTTTCTGTTAATAGTTGCGTTGATTCTGATGGATATGGGGAAATAGTATGCAGCCGCAGGCAGCGTAAAGCAGTTGACTACAGGAAACTTTATGATGTGAGTATATATAAGTTCTTATACAGCATAAGAATATACTAATGTTTTTGGAGCAAAGTTGACAACTTAGCTTCGGTCGATTGCTCAAAGCATCAAGGCTTTTTGTTAACTTATTGGATTTCTGTTTATGAATTGGAATATTGATTGTATTAGATTGTCATCATGTCATGTAGATGATGTATTTGATTATGTTTTGTGTGTGGAATCGCATCCAAAGAGTTGAGTTTGTTATTTCCTTCTCTGGCTATATTTCAATGATGATTAAGATCATGCAAAATGAAAAATCATTTGAGTTCATATATCTATGTAGGAAATGTTTAAGGATGCTCCTCCATGTGAACAAGTGAGTGAAGATGAAGACTGGGGTCCTGGCAAAAGAAAGCGGAGAGAAAAGGAATCTGATGCTGCTAATACACTTATGACGCTGCACGAAAGCGATAATAAATTTCCGAATAATGAGAACAACGATACAGTAAGAGAGGGCACACACACACATATAAAAAGATCTTGCTTCAGAATTCCACATCATGCAGTTGAGGTATTACTTAACACAATAATTCCAGCTTAATTCAAGTATAGAGTTATATAGTCACTAATCTGTGCCTAGTTTTTAATGAAATGTGCCAGAAGCTTCGCCAAGTTTTCGCAGACAATGAACTTCCTCCGAGATCCGTGAAGGAACACATTTCAAAAGAGTTGGGAATCGATGCTGCAAAGGTTGTTCCTTACAGGCTCTTGCTGTATCTTCACTATCTTGTTTCTATTTTATTCTGAATTTTATATGCAAACTGCATTAGCTTCCCACACTTATTGCATTGTTTTTCTTTCCTAACGCATTATAAAATGCAGGTTAGCAAGTGGTTTAAAAATGCTCGTTACTTAGCTCTTAAAACCAGGAAGGTTAGTGATAGTGTTTGGATTTTCACTTTCGCTGCATGTATGTATGTATATGAAGGATGCAACAATGACACTTTGATTTGAATAGTTGTCTGAGAGTAAGAAGTAGGACAAATTGTGATTGATGAATTTTTCTAGAGGCACTGATAAATTTGCGGTGAAGTGTAAACTAGGATGTTATCAAACCTTGAATTGTTCTTGGAACATCAAGCTTGTGAAGACTTAAGGATTTAGTATCATGTTATGCTATTGGATACTAGTTTGAATTTGTAATAACTCTAACATGAGTGAGTTTTGTTCAGCATCAAGTCAAAGGAGGAGAGCTGCCTTTGAGTTTGTTGTGTAAGACCTCGAAGGGTTCCAGTTTACAAAATGTGGACAAAGATGAGATTTTGCAGAAATCAAAGGCCTCTAAAATTGTGATGGTTCATTCACCGAATAATGGTAACGGTATTACCGATAGACAGAAAGTGAAGTCATCTGGCAGTATTTGGAAAAAAAGGCAACCGGAAATATCTCCTGCTAAGACAGCAGAAAATGGCAACAAGGTACTTACCTATTATCACAAATCTCACATTCTGTATGCATTTTGGTGCTTTGGAAGTAACTTTCTGCACAAACAAGCTCTGGCAAAGCAAAAAACTGAGTGTATAATAAGATGAAAGTAAAGATTTCGTTGAAAATCAAATCTGAAATTCTATCTAATCCATGTAGTGTGTTAAAAGTAAGATCAAATTCAATCCAAATTTTTGCAGTTCTAATCGTTTTAATGGTTTTAATTGAATTGGATTGGATTGGATTACCCCTTACAAGCATAGATGCCTTAATGATGTTGGCTTGAAGAAGGACCATAATTCGCAAATTTTCACATTTTCAGGACTTGGAAGAAGGGAGTGATGATGTTGGCTTGAAGAAGCTGCTACAAGAAAAGAAAAGAAAGATGGAATTTGTGTTTGGAGGAGACTCTAAGGCAGCAGAGTTGGAATTTGAAAGACTTAGCAAATTGAAGGCTAAACTAGATAGCATGAAGGTTAAATTAATTGAAGTTCAAAACCACAGAGCAAAGGGTGCAAAGGAACCATGTGTTATATATGTGCCCACAGCTCAGTTAAGGGAAAAAGGTTGAATAATTAGTAGATTATTTAGTACCATTTATTTTATTTTATTTTTTTAACAGAAGGTTATATAATATATACAATGTTTTTTGTTGTATAATGAAAGTGAAGCAAACCTAAAAGGTGAGCCAGTAGGAGTAGTTTAGATTCAAGCTTCATTGTCATAATGTACCCCAAAGAAAATGAAAGAAGTGAGGCAAACCTGTTGAAGTTGGATTTGCTTATACATATTGATAATTTAACATTAGCAATTGCTCATTGCAAGAACCCTCTCTCTCTCTCTCTCTCTAGCATTTGGAGTCTCTTTATTCTCCTGTATCTCAGAATCTGAAAGATAACATTCTTTTTTACAATCTAGATCTGCAAATAGATTCGGAAGCGAGTTAGCATTGGTTTGATGCTGCATCTAAAGTTTATGACTCACGCAATAATTATTTGTGGTTGTGTAAGCAGCTTTTTAGTTGGGAGGAAAGCTTAGCTTGTATCACAGGGTTGGATAATTCTTGTCATCCTTTGGATTTGAAGAACTAGTTCTTGTGTCATAGCAGAGAAAATCCGTTCAGGTTGTTTTCGGGACTTTGGCAAATATGGCGAGTAAGGAATAATAACATCTTTAATACTCGTGAGACTGAGCCTTTGGAAAAAGTGATTTGTCTAGCTTTAGTTTCAGAAAAGGAGCTTGGGAGTGTTTTTGAATTACAACGTATGTCCCTTCCTTCTATTTTAAGTGGTTTTTAGAATCTTCCATCTGTAGGTACTTTTAAGATTAATTGTGATACTAGTTATCCTAGTTCTGGTGATAGTATTGGTTTTGCTTGCATTATCAAAGATTGTAATGAGTGTTGGCAAAGAGGGTATTTGAGAATGATTGAGAGTAATAATATTTTTTAACGGGAATTGTTTGCTATTTGGAGAGGTTATCTCTTAGGGATGTGCGTGAATGAGATGTTATTTGTAAGATGTTGTTTAATCTTGTTACTAATTATCAAGATGATTTTAGGTTTATTGATCCATTAGTGCTCAAAATAAGGGATACCATGCATTAGAATTGGCTTGTTGACTTTCATTTGATTATGAGATATGCGAATACGGTGGCAAAGATAGCGATGAGATTACAACTCTATCAAGTAGAACTTTCCTTTCCTTAAGACGAGTTTGAGAATAGTTTTAAGTAGAACTATCCCTCTATTTAAGTAGTTTCTGGCTTTTATTTTCTTTCTTACAAAAAAAATGCTTCTATTACGAATTTTAAGGTCAAATTATATAGAATTCTTTCTTTTTTTATCTAACACTATCGGAACCTGGAAAATGAATCCACAAGCACACACTTCACATTTTTCATCATTAAAAATATGAAATAGAATAAACCTAGAAAAAACAAAATATAAATTTCCTTAATTTTTTAATTGTACAAAAATGGAAAAAAATAATCAGATATTAAAAGACAAACTCTTGAACTCTTTTGCGGATAGAAAATGTGCAACTGGGTTTTTTTAAGACGAAATTCGAACCTTTAACACTTGTTTAAACTTTAAACAGACTATGTGGTCATTCAACCAATTTAAGTTGATTTCATTCCAAGAATTTAATTAAAAATTTTAAATTTCAAACCATAATTTTAAAATTGAACCGAACCGAACCAATTAGTTCCACTGAGTTAATTAAAAACCAATTCTCCAGTTGATTTGGTTGAGTGGTTGACATAAAAAACCACCTAACAAAAAATCAATGAAAAAACCGGTTGAATCAGCAGTTAACTGATAAATCATGTGAGCCGGACGGATTTTTTTAAAGATTTTTGGTTCAGAATTAAAACCCTAAAAGCGATGCCGTTTGAAGTTTTTTTTTTTAAAAAAAAAGGAAGAAACAGTTTCTCTCAAAACAATCTCACCCTAAACGCACTCACCTCACTCTCTGAAATCATTTTCTTCCTCTCCCAGCTGTCTGCCAGCTGTGCTCTCCTCCTACCGAGCTGCCGCATTCCCTTCTCCGCCGTCGTCTCCTTCACTTCGCCGGCACAAGCTCGTCCGTTTTCGCTTTCCTCGCTCTTGCCTTCGTTGCCGTCGCAATCATCACCTTCCGGCCACTTTGTAGACGTTGTCGTCGCTGTCTCCCTCCCGTCAACTCCTCCCTCTCAGAAGCCTTGCAATCGCCGACGTCGCCTCTCAAACTGCAATTCGAAAGGTTCAAATTGAGCATCAATTGAATTCAGCATAATTGGCAAAATCATGTTTGGTTTTTAATTGTAAAGCACATTTTGTACAAAAGGGTGCTACTTAAGTTTTAATACGATTCATTTAGAGTATGGTTTGTTTCTCTGTAGCAACTAGTGTTACAGAGATTTGATTGTTGTTCAAGCACAAAGGGGAAGATAAAAGAGTGAACCTTGGTTCTAGTTATATTTTGTCCCTTTGTGATGCATTGAGAATTGAGCTATTTAGGGGTTTGAATTGGTTTTGTTGTCATAGGTTATTATTCTCTTTTGGGCAAGTTTTGTGGATTGGTGATTCCTAGTTCGCTGATTGCCATTGATCATTGGTCGCCGGAGGTGAAGGTATGCTATTGTTGTAACTGCAACTGAAACATGAAGTTGGTTTTAGACTTGTAGTTTCTTCTTTGAGGTTGTACTAATTTTTTAGGAGAACTGTTTAGAAGGTTTGAATGTTAAAATAGAAGTTGGTCAATCATTGGTAAATCTCTTTCCCTTGTACGATTTTCAGGGGCAGGGGATGGTTTGTTTTGCACATCTTGAAAAAAATGTTGCTTCTGAGATTGGTTCATATGCGGATGTGATTCTTGATGCTTGTTGCCAGAATATTGGAGAAGCTAATTAGAATTTTTTTTTGTGTAAGTTTGTGTTTTCAATTGTTTGCTGATTACTTTAATTAGATTTTTTTTTTTTATTCTGAATTTTTGTTGCTTATGTGATGGGTTTCTGGGTAAGTTTGTGTTTGTCATTTATATGCGTTTTGATTTTTTTTTTTTAATTATAAACTTTGATATTTCAATTTGGAGTAAATAGCTATTTCTGAACATCAAAGATTTGAATGCTGACAAAACTAATTATAAAAAAAATTTAAATTGGCATTGTACCCATGAAAAATATATATTGTTTCACAAAAATATCCAATCGTTAAATTTAGTGTTGACTCTTTTGTACAATTCCCAAATGGCCAAATTGCCCTTTTTTATTATTATCTTCTCCATCTCAACTCTTCAACTACTTTCCAGAATCAAATTCAAAACCAAAATAAAAAAATCCAGGATAAACAGCAGAGCAGGGTTGAGACTTCTCCCTTTTCACCCCTTCCCAGACCAAAATCTGTTCCAGAGAGCCATCTCCCCCTTTTCTCTTCTCTCTCTATTACCTGCTATTGTTCTCTCTGGTGGCGTCGTCGTTATTCGTGGCCGCGCGTCTCATCTTTCCGGTCCCAAGGGAAGACCGCCGTTGAGTGGTGGTGGCATAGCCACGATCAGAAGTTCGCGACGGAACCCACAAGATCCGAGATCTTCACCTTTCCCCATTGCTGCTCCATCAAGGTAAATAGAACTTGTTTTCGTCTTCTTTGCTCCGCTTCTCCTTCACGACGGCACTGTTGCTTGCCGTTTGTCGCGCGACAATGGTGTTCAAAGGGGTTCCATTGTCGGCTTCTTCAGCCGAGTCTATTTCGCGCCGCCCACAACCGCCTTCATCCGGAGAGCTTGATTCTGCATCCAGGGAGGTTGGTACCAGATCCAGAAGCTTCGATTGTAAATCTGGAGTTTTTGTTTCTGAGTGTTTTGAATGGATGTTGAGCAGTAGAAATTCTGAATTAGAAAATGTCTTGAGTTTATGGCGACAAGGAGTAGATCTGGCAGGGACTAAGCTGGCGGCGACGATCTGGGGGAGTTGGAGATCACTGGAGGTGGTTGAGCCAGCTGAGGGTGGCGTGCGAGGGAGGATGAGGGAGGTGATTATGGTGAGTGAGGCCACCTCTGTGACTGAGAGAATGAGGTTGAGCCAGTGAGAGTGGAGATTAAGAAGTTAAGCGGATGAGAACGGTGAGTGAGGGAGGTGAAGGGGTTGAGGATTATTATTAGGATTGTATGTTTGATTCAGTTATGTTAAAGAGAACTGTGATAGATATGTTTAAGAGGACTGTGATAGAGAAGATAATAAAAATGGCAATTTGGGAATTGTACAAAGTCAACACTAAATTTAACGATTGTGTTTCTCATTTGAATTTGAATCATGCGTTTGTATACTTTTAAGTTACCCTGTGATTAGACTTCTATTTTTTATCTTCTTTTAGGTTAATGGTTCTAGTTCCTATACTAATTGTTCTGATTTCATGTTACTTCCTCTTATGATTTTCTTCTTTTCTGTTATATCAGTTATTATTTATGGAGCCAAAAAATGAGCAGCCAAATTCTTCAAAGAAAGCAAAGGATCTGAATATTGAGGGATACCCAGTTGGGGGTCTTTCCATTGGAGGCCATGAAACTTGCATCATGTTTCCCACTCTTAAAGTAGCTTTCGACATTGGTCGCTGCCCACCTCGCGCCGTTTCCCAAGACTTTCTGTTGATCTCCCATGCGCACATGGATCACATAGTTAGTCTTCTTTGTGCATAATGCATGCATGAGATCCTGTTTGGAATTTTGTTGCACATGTATCACATTGTAATAATATTATCAAACCAGTATATGAATAATTTTTTGTTTATTGTTTAAGCTAATACTTTGATGGGGAGCCTTGGAACAACGGTTGTGTTGTCTCCGTGTGATCTCAACGTCAAGGGGTCACAGGTTCAAACCGTGGAAACAGCCAATGATGTAATTATCAGGTTAGGCTGCATACATTACACGGTGCAACCCTTCCCCAAATCCTGCATTAATGGGGATGCTTGCGCAGCGAGCTGCCCTTTATGCTAATATTTTGCATTGGGGTTTTATCTAGCGAATGTATGGCTAAATTAATTTGTTGTTGAAATTCTGTCTTGTGACATACAAATGATTTATCAGGGAGGACTACCGATGTATGTTGCCACACGTGGCCTGTACCGTATGAAGCCACCAACAATTATTGTACCAATTTCAGTAAAAGAGGACGTAGAGAAACTCTTTGAAGTCCATAGGAAAATGGACCATTCAGAGCTCAAGCACAACTTGATTGGGTTAGATGTAGGTAATGGTTAATTTCAATCAAACTTATGCAAGGTTTTGAGTTATTCCAATCATGCGCAGTAGTTGCTAATACATGGCTTACATTTGCAGGAGAGGAGTTTTATTTGAGAAAAGATCTCAAAGTAAAAGCATTTCGGACTTACCATGTTATACCCAGCCAGGTACCCGACCAGCAATTGCTGCTCGAGTCAAAAGCTATATATTCCTTTGTGCTATGGACTAGGGCATTGTTTAAAAAATGTAGCTTTAGGTTTTGGTGCTCTCTGAGAGTAGCTGTTTTGATAATGCTTTCTCATTGCAGTTTTATGTGCCATTGGCAATTCCGAGAGGCACTATAGCAGATGACTTTTGAAAGGCTTTATTATTTTGTAATCTCTTACTTGATCCTTTCGATATTTGAAGTCTTAAACCTGTTTATTTTTAAGTTAAAATCATCTATTTTGTAATTTAAGTCTTGAAAATAGCTTTAAAAATTATGTTTATCAAACTTCCATTTGTCACCATATTCACCAGATAAATTTTGAATGACCTTTAGCAACACCCTTTCTATGAAACCAAAAGCATTTTGATGTAAGACAGATACTTAATATGCATTTAATCTAATTAATATGCACTCTTTTGGGGCAGGGTTATATACTGTACTATGTAAGGCAGAAACTTAAACCAGAATACATTGGTCTTTCCGGAAATGAAATCAAGAATTTGAAGTCTTCTGGTGTGGAGGTCAGTATTCATTATTCTACTGTCAACAATTTGAAACATGTACATTGTTGCAGTTTTAATGGTGCTCTATCTGTCCCAATTGTTTGGAATTTTTCCCGTATCTTTCGTTAATCTGTATTTGGTAAGAAGAATGAAATGCACACAAAATGGAATGGTGATTGGTGGCCATGGCCATGGCCACGGAGGAGGTTATAACTTGTAGCTGACTATTAACACAATGTTTGTATGGTTTATATTTGGTCTTAAACTTCAAAATGGTGAACTACATATTACTTAGTGTTTATTCTTGCAGTACATTGGCAAATGAGTCGTTATTTGTTGTTCAGTATTTTTTATTCTCATAAGCACTGAACTTTCTGTAGCTTGTGTGGGCCATTGTGCGAGGAGGAAGAGTGTTATGCAATGTGTGGGCTCAAATTTTAACAGCCTACCAACTCATGGGTAGATTGGGTTGATGGCAAGTTTAATTGTTTCGGAGCAGTATAAAAGGAAATGAACTTGTGGGGAGAAACCAGATCCCCTTGAATACCAGTAACTATCTGTATTTGTTTTCCTAAGATTTTTCTACATTTCCTCAGTAAATCCATGTTATTGTTACTGAGATACACTGATACCAACAGTTTGCGATATAGTATAAATCATAGATACCATTTTCCATTCTTTGTTTGAGCCAGATTCTCTGAATTAATTTTTGTGCTTAAGAATATTGTTTATAATCCATGCATCATTTACATGGAAGTTTGGTGAAAAGTTCAAATGCACTCTATTTGTGGTAGAAGTTGTGGTGGATCGTCTGTTATATCTTTTGGTTCACTTTGCATGCTAATCAAGCTTGGTACTTGGTAGATAACATACACTTTGACAGAACCTGAGATCGCATTCACGGGAGACACCATGTCAGATTTCATAGTTGATGAAAATAACACTGATGTTTTGCGGGCTAGAATTCTTGTCATAGAGGTGAACGATATCTATCCAACATGTTTAAACTTATAAATCATTGAATATGGTGTGCGCTAGGTTTCATAATTCTTTATGGATTGGACTTAGACCCATGTAATGTGTGAGATTAAGATGGATATATATTTTTTTGGAAAATAGTAGTATATAATACTTTTTTCTATTTGAAACAAAGAAAGTATGTGTTAGGTTAATGATAAATTTAGTAATCTTGCATAGAATGAAGGAAAAATAATATTTATTTAGAATGAATAAAAATAAATACAAGTATATGTTATTTGGAAAGAGTTTGTAAACTAATTTTTCTATTCAACTAACGTTCTCTTTTTCTCTCTTTCTCTTTCTCTTTCTCTTTTTCTTTCTCTCTGGATGAAAAGGACTATGTTTGGATTCTTTTTGTTTGTCAGTTATTAACCGAAAAATCTGCTTTCCTAGTTGGAATGATGTTGTGTAAACTCATCTGTTGTTGGAAAAAGTTTGAGAATTCGCTTCTCTCAAAAGTTAATAACAATGAACTGAAATTTTTATAAATGTGTAATATGAACTTTAAATTTTTACAGTAATACCAATAGAAATCTTCGAATGTATCATCGGATGAAACAACTCGAGTGTAGTAAGTGTTACTTATAGAAGTTTAATGTTGAAACATTGTGGCCATGATTTAAGAGTGATGATGAGTGAGCAAATAAAAAATAATATATGATGTGTAGTTAGTGATGATAATTAGTGAGAGTTGGTGATTGTAATTAGTGAGAAAAATAAATATAAACGGAACCGTTTCTAAATGCACTATGGATAAATGGTTAAGTTTAGATGGTCATGTAAGAAGAAAATAGACACCTACAAAAAACCATGCTTATGTGACAAAGTTATAGAATAGCAATTGTGCGACAACATTAGTATTAGATTGTAGCTTTGCAACCTCAATGAACTAAGTTTGGCTTTTCTCCTTTTCTCTTTTAGTGTACCTTCGTGAACAATTCAATCACTGTGGAGCATGCCAAAGATTATGGACATACACATCTGTCGGAGGTATGCTATATACTGCAACAAAAAGCAGTCAATGCATCATGTAAATTTCAGTGGCAATTTATTTATTATGACTGTTGTTTTCCAGATAATTGGTTATGCAGAACGGTTTAAGAACAGAGCAATCCTCTTGATTCACTTTTCAGCACGTTACACCGTGGAGGTAAGATGCTACCTTCAATCTTGAAAATAATATATTCAACCTCACAAAGCCCTGATCTTTGTGATTGGGATCCTGGGAGAATGTTGCTATATCTTTGTGATGCATATGCTATGCAGGAAATTGAAGAAGCTGTAACTGGTTTGCCACCCCCTCTAGCTGGTCGAACTTTTGCACTTACCGAAGGTTTCTGACAAGAAGTTGGGAGTTTGGTTCAATACACGAGTGACCAATGTGGCCACAAGATTGTTGTTTAGGCGTTAACTGCTTTGGAATCTTAGCGGAAATTGCAACCTTTACTATGTATACCATTTTAACCCCAATTTTCGCATCACGCCACATCCACAACCACCATTGTAGGTGCAATTTAAAACCATCCAGCCGCTTTTTTAGCAAGTGGTCATAGGCAAACTGCACATTGTCATTGATGGAAAATGTCGAGCAGTGAGCAAATTAGGCTGTGCAGGGAGCACAAATTTTTAAAAGGTACCCTCACACTACGACACAAAATATATGTATTTAGCATTTTGTTATAGATATTAAACCTACACTGATTTTTATTACAATTTTATCCTTTAAAAATTTTACTTTTTAATCTTATTAATTTTATCGCTAATTACTAATGTTATAAAGGTTGGGTAATGGTGGTAGCAAAGACTAAAGACTTGAGATGGGTTAAGAAGTTAAAAAGTTGAAGACGATAAAAAAAATAATTTGAAAAATATTTAATGAAGTCAATTCTAAAATTAACCATTCAATACTTCGGTCAAATGAAGTTTATTTTTTATAGATACGGTTTATACTATGATCTAAAATTATGGTCCAAATATTCACTTCAACAAAAAATCCTGAAAAGTATAATAGATATACTCAAATTGTGGTTATGTGCTAGTTAACCACATGGGTTGATCTATCCAACTTACTTGAGGCATGGGTTTCATGACCCATAGTCGACTTGACTTGCATGGCAAATAAGATTTTGTTAACCCACTACCTCATATATTTGTCCTTAATTCATTTATTACTCTAATGTGGGATAACTTACTAGATATTGGAGAAGTTGCCCACTAATGTAAATGATGAGAATTGAGTGGTGGTCAAGTAATCACTTACTATCAAATTCAAGTATTTCTCAATCACAATTCATTTAAATTTGTCTAAAGTTCTTGTTAATTTAAGTATCAAAGTCTTTTACAAATACCCCCACCAGTGTTTAGATGAGGATATCAGACAGATCTACTATCT
This sequence comes from Arachis stenosperma, assembly GCF_014773155.1. Lineage (NCBI taxonomy): Eukaryota > Viridiplantae > Streptophyta > Magnoliopsida > Fabales > Fabaceae > Arachis > Arachis stenosperma. Next base: position 159,870,473 of record NC_080379.1, read on the forward strand.
CAGTAAACAAGTCGAAACATTCACCCAAAAAAATCTGAACCTCATGTCTAGGCCCATATCACTTTGGTTTCATGTATTACTTTGAAATATTGGCGCCGTTGTCAAGTACTTGGAGTCTAATCTTCAACAAATGGCGGATGACTAGCAATAAAATAGATACACAACATTTGATTCAAGATCTAGAAGTGGAGATCATTACAATAATGACAGAATCCTCTCATTTCATCGAGATTTTAAGAGAAAAGAAAGATGACAACAGCATCCCTTAGGGGCAACGTAAGCCCAAAAAAATCATGCACAATAACCAAGATTAACCACTCACAGCAACAAATATCATCTTGCCAGAAACAACAATTTACAATTACCAAGTACCTTTAAACCAACAATCTTCATGGAGACATTTCTAGAAATTCAGAAACATTCTTTATAAATAAAAGATCAACAATAAAGGAATCATTAGCATGCAAAAAAGCCACGAAGAACAAAGCAGGAAAAAAACAACACTACAAGAAAAAAGCCAGTTATCATCAGATTAATCAAATAAATCAGCCGCTAAGTACCTTACTGTCGGATTTACGGTTGTCCTATAGGTGATGGTATAAACGGCACTAGAATCTTTTACCGGCAGAATTTTTTGTCCGATGCTAATTATCGGCAAATTTTCCGTCGGTGTTTACAATGGATTGTCGAGCCTGGGTTGATGACTACCGTCGGATTAATCTGACGGTAAATCCGTTGGCAGGATCTTTATTATTTATTTTTTTGGCACAATTAAGCCACAACTAACAGTCAAAATGAAATTAAAACTCTTCTTAACGAAATTGTTATCAAAAATCTAAAATTAGCCGAAATCAACAAATTATTTTATTAAAAATAAATGGTATGAATACAATAAAATGTAACCGAAGTAGAATAATGTACCCTAAACAAACAAAAATACATATAACCCTAAGCAATTTCACATATCCTAATAATCGTCGTTGTCGTCGGTGGCAGCGGCGGTGTCGTGGTCCCCCTGCTGAGGTGGCAGAGTAGGTGCTGCCATCGGTGCCCTTCCAGCAGCATTGCTGGGGTAACCAGCAGCGCCGCAGCCTCCAGCGTGCATCTGCTAGCTATACTCCTCCATCTGCTGTCGCAGCCGCTCGAATTTCTCCAGCTTCTCCGTCAGCTTCCAACAAGAATCTCTCGATACCTCTCCTCAGATTGCTCCTTCTGTTGGTGAAGCTCCTGTGTTAGCTTATGCACCTCCTCCCTCAGGTCGATAACCTCCTAGGGATCAGCAGGGCTGGTGGCAGAGGAAGCTACCAACGTGAAGGAGCGGAGGCCACTGGCGAAGAACGAGCCCAACCCGATGCGGCAATTCTTGTGGAGTTCAGAGGCGGTCTCGCACCAAATCCTGTCAGGATCCACGACTGAAGTATCGGAGCTGGCTTCGTCGACTCCACTAGGTGGCTGAGATTGTTGGGTCGCGGCCTCCAACCTCTGCTGATACTACTCCTGCATCACACACGTTAGTTACTATTAGGATAATAGTTAAATAATTGACTTTAAACCAAATGAACCTGAAATTTAGGATTAATTTAAACTCACATAATAGGTTGCCGACCGCTCGTCAGCAAATCTCTCCTTGTTTGCTATCAAAGTATGTGTATACTTGAAGGTCTCTGACAGTGTCGCTTCACGATCCAACGACTTAAACTACAAATTAATATATCAACTAAACAATAAAATAAACGAACAAATTAAACAATGACAGACAAATATATATGAAGCAGGAAATATCTATTCTATAGTCAAAACATAATTTGAAATTTTTTGATTTAAATGAAAATCTTATAAAAATTTCACAGTCAAGCATTTTCCAAACAATTTTAGCAGCAGGAATCAGTAAACAGTTAAATAATCCAACATTTTCATCAATCTCAAAGCCGAATCTAACCACTTAAATCCGCTAAAATTGCAAATTAAACACCCTAAACTCTACTAACTACTTAAGTAACTTGATAATGAAAAAGGAAATCAAACACCATAAACTCTAGTAACTAATTCAAGTAACTTCTATAACACAAAACAATGCCAAAATTCTTACAAGTCTCATCTTCATGAAGGTCACCGACCCACCCGTATACCACGACGACCTGGGCGAAGCCCTGTTGGCGATGTTCGTCAGATATCGATGCTTGAAGGCCTCGTTATCTCTAAAGTGAGCCTCCAGGTCATGCTTTATGTTTGGACGAATCCACTTCGTCAAGTGGTTTTTCTCTAATGAATATCGCTCATCATCTGTTGAAAATGTTTGCCTGCCCGGTGGTCGTAGATCTTTCAGATCATGAGGTTATGCTCCACATCCCATATGAATTTCAGCTGTAAAACGTGATTCACCAACATTAGTTAGAATAAAATACAGTTCAAATACAGTAAATTAATTCTAACCAAATTTGGTTCTTACCCCCCATTTCTGAAACTAGAGCTCTCTGGTCTCAGCTGGGATCTGCATGTAGGTCGGCTACGGGTGATCATACATGGACTTAATAACATCCGATATCTCCCGTATGCAAGCATTGGGATTCGGTGCAAACCTATTAGAGAAAAAACCGCACAGTAGAAATTACATAAGATAAACAAACTTAACATAAACAAACTGAAGATAAAAAACATAAGATAAACAAACTTAATATTAAAAAATTGAACTCACGACTGCATGCCACTGGGCCAAATCCTCAACCAGATGACGGGCGGGGGTAGAGGGGCATCCTGCTCGGGGGTATTAGAAGAATCACCCACCGCAGGCTCTGTCGACAAGGTCATTGCATCTGCAGAGGGCATAGCAGTAGGAGGCACTCAGTTCGGGTTTGAGACCATGATAAATTTCTGGTCCAATGGACCCGCCTATGACGTCACAAGGGTCGATGGGGTAGCCGAGGGATAAAGGGCGATGATTGGGCAGCCCTGGGAGATTCGGCGGAAGCCCTCCTTCTACCACGACCACGTGATGACCCATCGACCTACTTTTACTACTTGTCCTCATGTCTGTACAGTGAACATATTAGTAACATATTAGTAACAAATTGCAATTCCCAGTTAAACAAATTTAGCAAATAGTAGTAACACAGTAAATCACCGCACAATCAAACAATTAACAACATGAACATTAGCAACAATTCACAATAAATCAGCAGCAATTAATCCATCACACATCAAGTCAATCCAAATACTTTTAACAACAACAATCAGAACCTAATAATTTAAACCAAATTATCCTACCTAACCACCAATAATCAACTAACAACACAAAACCAACATCATTTCTTAGAAATTCAACATGAGCAAGGCAACAAATTGCAATTCCCAGTTAAACAAATTCAACAAACAACAGTAACACAGTGAATTGCCACACAATCAAATAATTAACAACATGAACATCAGCAACAATTCACATCAAATCAACAGCAATTAATCCATCACACATCAAGTCAATCCAAATACTTTTAACAACAATAATTAGAACCTAATAATTTAAACCAAATTATCCTAACCTAACCACCTATAATCAACTAACAACACAAAACCAACAACATTTCTTAGAAATTTAGCATGAGCAAGGCAACAAATTGCAATTCCCAGTTAAACAAATTTAGCAAACAACAGTAACACAGTAAATCGCCACATAATCAAACAATTAACAATATGAACATCAGCAGCAGCAATTAATCCATCATATATCAAGTCAATCCAAACACTTTTAACAACAACAATCAGAACCTAATCATCTAAACCAAATTATCCTAAAACCACCTATAATCAACTAATAGCAACTAATCTAACTAAGCTAATTAACAAAATCAAACTAACTAAATCTTAAAGTAGTCCCTGAATTTGCACTCGAGCTTTAAAGTGATCCTTGCAGTTAATAATTACTCAAATTTGTCCTCAAAATCACCATCTGGGACTCATAGTAATCCCTAAAATAATTTCTGTCCCTCCTTGCCACTGGAAAGAACTAAAATGACGTCGTTTTGTATTTATTAAAAAAAAAACCCGAGCTTTCTTTTCCCTAACCCAAGCCCTTTCCCCTTTCCTTCCCCTTTCTCTCTGTTGCCACTTCTCGCCAGCCTCCAACATGGTGTCACGCCGCGCCACATGCTCCCCCTTCCCCACCCTAGTCTCTTACACTCTTGTCTCCTCTCTATCTCTCTCTCTCTGCCTCTCCCTCTTCTCTTGTCTCCTCTCAATCTCCCTCTGCCTCCCTTATTCCAAAATTAATTCCTCCATCACCTCATTTTGTTTTTCTTTATACACAACCAAGCATCAATTTCTATAGATAAATTAACTAAACATTCTCATTACTCATCAATTTCTAGTCAATAAAAGCTATAAATAAAAAAAAGAAAGGAAAAATGATGTGCTTCTGAAGAAGTGATCACTGAAATCATACTTATTGTTTGACATCGGAAGTTTGACAATGGCAAACTCCGGTGCTACTTTTGTCACTACTGCATCAGTTCAGTTTGAGAACAGCTCTGATAGCAGAATGACAACATAGCAGTGCAGCTGGTGTAGAAGGAAAAGCAGAGAGGCAGCAGCGGTGACGCGCTGACTTATTGGAGCCGAGAGTCGCGAACTAGAGTAGAAGATGCGAGTCATTTCTGGCAGCTAAGATTGGCGATGGTAACAGCTCTCAGTGCAGCTGAGAAACAAAAGACATCGAGTGATGTGCCATAATAATAATAATAACAAAAAACTAACTTAGTAGTAGAGGTTGGAGAAGGGGGAGGAGAAGGGGAAGAAAAAGGGCCTCAGGTTGGGGAAGGAGGAGGAAAAGGGGAAGGGAAAGGGCCTCAGATTGGGGAAGGAGAAGGGGAAGGGAAAGAGAAAAGGGAACTAAGGATGGGTTGGAGAAGGGGAAGGGAAAGGGGGAACTGAGGAAGGGTTGAGGAAGGAGAGCGCATTTTTCTTTTTTTTAATAAATACAAAATGACGTCATTTCAGTCCTCTCCAATGGCAAGGATAGACGAAAATTATTTTATGGACTACTATGAGTCTCGGAGAGCAATTTCAGGGACAAATTTGAGTAATTATTAATTTCAGTGATCACTTTGAAGCTCGAGTGCAAGTTTAGGGACTACTTTGAGATTTAACTCTAAAACTACTCTAACTTAATAGAAATTAAAAGAAAAAAGGGCGAAAACCTATAAGCAAAGAACTACACCATGGCAAAAGGGAAGGAGGGATGGGTTGGACCAGCAGTGGAGGCCAACCACTGAAGCAGGTGGCGCCGGCGGTAGTGACTCGCCGAAAATGATGGGGAAATAGGGGCTAGAGTAGCTCAAACAGGGGTGCCTTGTTTTGGTTCAATCGCAGAGGAAATGAAGAGAGAAAGGATGGAATTAGAGGGAAGAGATGACAAAGAAGCAGCGGCAGCGGGGGTGGCAGCGGCTAGAGAGAGATTGAGAGGTGAGACTATGAGAGGGTAGAGAGAGAGAGGAAGGTGAGAGAGAGAAAAGGAATTCGAAATGAAGGGGAAGGGTTCGTAGTTCCAATTTAGGATATGATTATCGTTAGATTTACTAATGGATATTTCCAATGGTAACACGGTTCAGATCACGAAAACACAACGTTTCCATTTAACGTGTCTACTGTCGGATTCTTCTGACAGTAAATCCGACGCTAAAATTGGCGCCCATTTGTTGTGGTTTTCCGCCAAAAGTTACCGGCAGTTTTATCATCAGAAGTCACTATCCGCCAGTAATTATTTGACTTGAAGAATTTCTCATCAAATCCATTGCTAAATCCACAGCTTCGCCAAATCGCTTAGCCCCATTGATCGAGCGCTCTTGCCGCTAAATCCGATGGTAAATCCGATGGTTTTCAGCGCTTTTCTTGTAGTGCAACAATGCATACAGAGAGAAGGAAGAAGAAAAAAGCACCCACCTTGAAATTGAAGTGGCAAGAAATGCAACAAAGAACTCCTGAAAACCTTGGAAGCACCATTAGAAATAAAGAAAAATGGGAACTTGGAAGAAAAAGAGTGACAGATATGAAAAGATGAAGCGATAGTCCCATCAAATCACGTCGAGTTGTCTAGCTACATTGCTCCAATCACGTCGAGCATATTGACCTATCAAAGTAAGAAGTTTGCATTTGTATGACTTCTTAACAAATAAGCAAAATGACAACAACACGACAACCTTCTTTGCTCAAATCCCGACTTCCATAAGCTCAGTCACGAGTAGGGGCACTGTTTATACATGGCCAAAACCATGGTCCAAATAAACATTTACTTCAACAATGAATCCAAAAAATCCCAACAGAGCAAATTGTGCTAGTTAACCACACGGATCGACCCACCCGACCTACTCGGGGTACGAGATCCATGAACCGTACCCGACCCTATTTGGGTGACAAGTAAGACCTTGTCAACCCACTACTCCAGATATTCATCATTAACTCATCCATTACTCTAACATGGGATAACTCCCCATATATTGGAGGAGAAGCTGTCCACTGCTGTAAATGAGGATAATCAAGAGTGGTGGCTAAGTAATCACCTGCCTCTATAAATACCCCCACCAAATTCAGGTATTTCTCAATCCCAATTTACTTAGACCTGACTAAAGCTCTTGCTAACTTAAGTATTGGAATCCCTTGCAAGCACCCGCACCGTTCAGACGAGGACATCAGATAGATCCACTATCCTAACAAACAAGTCGAAACATTCATCCAAAGGAATCTAGACCTCGTGTTAGTTTTATTATTTTTTTATGAATTAGTTTTTTCAATGTTCAAATATTTGATCATAAAAAATGATAGTTTATTCTTATTTTATAATTGAATAATTAATGAATAATGACTAATATAAAAAAGTTCAAAGCATGAATTTACACATTTTGAAACATTATACAAGAGAGGTTTACACATTTTTAGACACTACATATACGAGAACTAATTGGCTGGTCGAATCTAAAAACACCAACTAAAGATCAGCATTTAGAATCAATATTGGATCAGAAAAATCAATTTAAAACAAAATAGTTATAAATGAAACATCAAATAAATCCTTAAAAAATTATGATGAATTTGTTGAAAAAAAATACCAATAAATCTTAAAGAACTGTAATTTTAAATTTATAAAATTTTCAAATTACAATATTAAGCACAATTGCTTTTTTTAAAATAAGAAATTCGTTATAATTTTAAATTTTTGATGGAATTTATTTTTTTTTTTGGCTCAAGAATTGGAACCACGTTGTTTTCGACATAGTATCAAACCTGACCAGTTCGATCGAAAACTCAATGACCATGGTTCTGAAAATCAGATCGGATCGGATGGTTAGACCATTCCGATTGGGAACCAAACACATATGCGGTTCGGTCCTAAGGAGAAAACCGTAATTTTAGAAACCTTTTATGGATCACTAAAAAGGTCGGGAACTGGCCGGTTAGACCAAACCAAGACCTGATTGGTTTACAATAAACGACCACGTTTTGAACTTAAAAGAAAGAAAGGGCGTTAGAATCCCTTCCTTCCTCTTCTCTGTAGTTCAAAATTAACAAAGCTCAAAGTTAAAACCCTGAAACCTAGCTTCACCACCACCGGAAGGATTACCGCCGTCCGTCGCGCTCAGGCATCGCCTGGTTGTCCACTCTTCTTCCTTATTCAAGAGTCACAACTTCTTCCTTGAGCTAGGCGTCAGTCCCTGGTCTTTATCTGCTCTGTTGTGCTGAGGCACCACCGTCTTTGTCTGGTCATGGTGCTCGAAGTTTCCAACCCACCAATCGCAGCTTCTTCCTCGAACTCGGCATCTTGGAGTCTGCCCTTTGTTTGCTCAACTGCAGCTCTTCCAATCTACCACCATCTTCGAGTTGTGTTTGTCGCCTGACCTTTGTCTCTGTCGTGCTTCTGCTCCTCTGCTTAGAGTGCTGAGAAGTCAGAATGAAGGATTAGGATTTAGGAAGTGCTACTTAGATTTGTTTCTTCATTTTTTTTCTTGGTTCTTTGTTCTTTGGTTTAGGATTCTGCTACTGCTAGTGCTATTCAGATAGAATTGTTGAATGATTAGCTCTGATCACTGCTGTTGTGTTGTGTTATACCCTGTTTTGTTGCTTCTTTTTTATTTGTAATGTACTAAAAATAATTGTGCTGAAAACATGAAATCTTGGTAATCCTAGTTAATCTATGAAAAAGTTTGTTGTTGCTGTTATTCTGTGTAGCTTTTATTGTGATTTAATTGTTGGTGTTGCTGTGTAACTTTCAATTGTTCCTGTTGCTGTTGTTGCTTTCTTTTAAATTTTAATGGTGGTTTTATTGTCTTGTTATAATTTGTTAATTTGGTGTAATTTTTCTACTGTCTTAATCTTTGTTTTAGTTGTTCAGTTATTCTTTGTTTATCGTTTTAACTGTTATTGTGAACTTATCAGTTTGTTAAATGTTTTTGTGATGTTCTGTGGTCCTTAATTTTTTTGTTTCTGTAGTGATTTTCTATTCTTGAATTTGTTAAGTTGATAATTTGCTAATTTGTTGGACTGCTGTTGTTTAATTTGCTAACTTATTAGGTTGTTGCAATTTAATTTGCCAGATTTTTTACTTAGGTCTTGTTCTTGTTTATTTGTTAAATTGCTATTGTTATGTATCTATTGTTATTTTTGAGATTATTAGGTTGGCGTGTTCTTCTCAAATTATTAATTTACTAATTTGCTAAATTTTCTATTCTTTAATTTAGATATTTTAAATTTTATATTACGTTATAACTGTTGTAAAATAATTAAGGAAGATATAAATATAAAATAAGAAAGTACAAATAGGAAATTTTAGTATTAATATTCACTAATATTAATATCCTACAATAATAACAATAATTTATATATTAATATTGTATTTGTAGTATATGAAGAGAGAAAGAGAAAGAAAAGCTTTATATTGTACGTATAGAGAGAGAAGAAATGTTTTATTGATGTGTGTAATTGCTCCTCAGTTGCTTCTCTATTTATAGGCGAAGGAAGATTTACATTTTCAAATTTCTTTAATGCATTCATCCTTGAGAACATGAGCCGCCCATAATAAATGGAATCCACATACTCATTCTTATCACAATACTCCCCCTTGGATGCCCATTTAGGAATATGCCTCATTAAAACCTTACTAAAAAAATCTAGTGGAAAAAAAACTTTAGTGAAGGAAAAAGAGTACAATATCCTTTGTGATGGGGACTGCCTCATTAAAAACCTTGTCAAGAAAAACCCAATGGGAAAAAACCTAACAAAGGAAAAAAGAGTACAGTCTCCCCCTCTTGTCGACATCATTTAATATCTCGAAATTGGCGCATCCCAATCTCATGCACCAATCTTTCAAAAGAGGATTTTGGGAGTGACTTTGTTAATAAATCTGCCAAATTGTCACTTGATCGGATCTGTTGGACATCAATTGTCCCCTGATTTTGAAGATCATGAGTGAAGAAGAATTTGGGAGAAATATGCTTTGTTCTATCACCTTTGATATATCCGCCTTTAAGTTGAGTAATGAATGCTGTATTATCTTCAAATAGGATAGTTGGAGCTTTCTTATGATCAATCAGTCTACATGATGACAGAATATATTGGATCAAACTCCTGAGCCAAAAACACTCGCGACTTGCTTCATGAATCTCTAGTATTTCAGCATGATTAGAGGATGTTGCAGCAATTGTCTGTTTCGTGGACCTCCATGATATAGCTGTTCCACCATATGTAAACAGGAATCCTGTTTGAGATCTCTCTTTATGTGGATCAGACAAGTATCCAGCATCTACATAGCCAACTAGTTGTGACTTGGATCCATAGGGATAAAACAATCCCATATCAATCGTTCCATGAAGATATCGAAAGATTTGTTTGATTCCATTCCAATGTCTTTTGGTTGTAGAAGAACTATATCTTGCTAGTAAATTCACAGAAAATGATATATCGGGTCTTGTATTATTAGTAAGATACATAGCGCTCCAATGGCACTTAGATATGGTACTTTAGGACCAATGATATCTTCATTTTCTTCTTTAGCACGGAATTGATCCTTTTCCACATCCAAAAATCTTACGATCATTGGAGTACGCAAGGGATGTGACTTATCCATATAAAATCTTTTCAAGATCTTCTCTGTGTATGTTGTTTGATGAATAAAGATCCTATTTTTTATATGCTCAATCTGCAGGCCGAGACAAAATTTAGTCCTTCCAAGATCTTTCATCTCAAACTCTTCTTTTAGAGTTTTTATAATTGTTGGAATCTCTTCAGGAGTCCCAATGATATTTAAATCATCAACGTACACAGCAATTATAATGAATCCAGATGCAGATTTTTTTATGAAATCATATGGACAGATATCATCATTCTTGAATCCATTTTTGGCCAGATACTCAGTAAGACGATTATACCACATTCGTCCAGATTGTTTTAGACCATAAAAAGATCTTTGCAATTTGACTGAGTATAAACCTTGCAAATATTCATTGGATGGTTTAGATATCTTTAGTCCTTCAGGGACTTTCATATAGATATCCCGATCTAATGAGCTGTATAAATAGGCTGTTACCACATCCATTAAATGCATATGCAATTTATGATATGCAGATAAACTGACCAAATAACGCAATGTTATCGCACCCACTATAGGGGAATACGTTTCTTCATAATCTATATTGGGTTTTTGTGAAAAATCCTGTGCTACAAGTCGAGCTTTGTAGCGCACAACTTTATTTTTCTCATTTCGTTTTCTCACAAATATCCATCGGTATCCAACAAGTTTTACATCTTCTGGTGTACGGACTACAGGTCCAAAGACATCATGTTTTGCAAGTGAGTCTAACTCATCCTTCATGGCTTCTTTCCATTTTGGCCAATCATTCCTTTGTCGACATTCTTCGACTGATCTTGGCTCAAGACCCTTACTTTCATGCATGATATTTAATGCCACACTATACGCAAATATTTCATTGACAATTGTCTTATTTCGGTCCTATTTCTCTCCTGTAAAGACATAATTTATCAAGATCTCGTTATTTTCACAATTTTTAGGTACCTGAACGTCTTCTAGTGTTAAAACTATATCAGAATATTGGACAACTGCAGGTGTCTTTACTATGTCTTTTTCAACAAGAATAGTATTTACCTCTTTTTTCTTTCGAGAATTTTTGTCTTTGGAATCGACAGGCCTGCCACGCTTCTGGCGTGTATTTGCTTCGGTGGCAATTTGTCCAACTGGGACATCAATTCAAATTGGTGCATTTTCCGCTGGTATATAAGACTTGGTTATCCTCTTTGTATCGGAAAATGCATCAGGCAATTCATTTGCTATTCTTTGCAAATGTATAATCTTTTGAACTTCTAGTTCACATTGCCCTGATCGAGGATCCAAATGCATCAAAGATGATGCTTTCCAATTAAGTTCCTTTTCAGGAAGCTTATTCTCTCCCCCTAATGTTGGAATTTTTTATTCATCAAAATGAAAATTCGCAAACTGGGATTTAAATATATCTCCAGTTTGTATCTCAAGAAACCTCACTATAGAAGGAGAATCATATCTAACATATATCCCCAATTTTCTTTGGGTCCCATTTTGGTGCGATTAGGTGGTGCAATGAGAACATATATCGCACACCCAAATATTCTTAAATGGAAAATATTTGGCTACTGGCCAAAAGCTAATTGCATAGGAGAGAACTTATGATAACTCGTTGGCCTCAAACGAATAAGTGCTGCGGATGTAAAATAGCATTCCCCCAATCGAGGTTGGGAGATTTGTTCTCATAAGTAAGGGTCTAACAATTAATTGGAGGCATTTAATAAGTGATTCTGCTAATCCATTTTGTATGTGAACGTAAGCTACTGGATGTTCAACACTTATTCCATTAGCCATACAATAAGAAAGTTTGGGAAGTAAATTCGCTAGCATTATCAAGATGAATTGCTTTGATTGGATTTTCTTGAAATTGTGCTTTTAATCGAATAATTTGAGCCAGTAATTTCCCAAACGCCAGGTTGCGAGAAGACAATAAGCACACATGTGACCATCTCGAAGATGCGTCTATTAGGACCATAAAATATCTAAAAGATTCACATGGTGGATGAATGGATCCACATATATCGCCTTGAATCCTTTCTAGGAATTTAGGGTACTCAAATCCAATCTTTACTAGTGATGGCCTTAAAATTAACTTTCCCTGAGAACATGCAGCAGAACGAAATTCACTAGATTTAAGAATCTTCTGGTTCTTTAGTGAATGTCCATGAGAGTTTTTAATAATTCTCCGCATCATGGTTGTTCTCGGATGACCCAACAGGTCGTGCCAAGTTATGAATTTATTTGGGCTAGTAAACTTCTAGTTTACAATGGCTTGTGATTCAATTGCACTAATCTTGGTATAATATAACCCAGATGAGAGTGAGGGTAACTTTTCTAATATAACCCTTTTATTTAAATCATGAGTTGTGATACATAAATACTCATGATTTCCCTCATTCATTGTCTCAATATGATATCCATTTCGGCGAATATCTCTAAAACTCAACAAGTTCCTCAAAGACATGGTAGATAATAGTGCATTATTTTATTATGAATTTTGTTCCTCATAGCCTTCTATCACATTGTCTGAGCCAATAATAGTATTCACATATTCTTCTTTTGGCACAAGATAGGTAAAATATATATCACTTTTGAGAATGGTGTGCAAACTTGCACTATCCGCAAGGAAAAAAACCTAACCAAGGAAAAAAGCGTACAGTCTCCCCCTCTTGTCGACATCATTTAATATCTTAAAATCAGCGCATACCAATCTCATGTACCAATCTTTCAAAGGAGGATTTTGGAAGTGACTTTGTGAATAAATCTTCCAGATTGTCACTTGAGCAGATCTGTTGGACATCAATTGTCCCTTGATTTTAAAAATCATGAGTGAAGAAGAATTTAGGAGAAATATGCTTTGTTCTATCACCTTTGATGTATCCGCCTTTAAGTTGAGCAATACATGTTGTATTATCTTCAAATAGGACAGTTGAAGCTATCTTATGATCAATTAGTCCACATGATGACAGAATATATTGGATCAAACTCCTGAGCCAAAAACACTCGTGACTTGCTTCATGAATTGCTAGTATTTCAGCATGATTAGAGGATGTTGCTGCAATTGTTTGTTTCGTGGACCTCCATGATATAGCTGTACCACCATATGTGAATAGGTATCCTATTTGAGAACTCCCTTTATATGGATCAGACAAGTATCCAGCATCTGCATAGCCAACTAATTGTGACTTGGATCCATAGGGATAAAACAATCCCATATCAACCGTTCCATGATGATATCGAAAGATTTGTTTGATTCCACTCTAAAGTCTTCTGGTTGGAGAGAAACTATACCGTGCTAATAAATTCACAGCAAATGATATATCGAGTCGTGTATTATTAGCAAGATACATTACTGCTCTAATTTTACTAAAATATGGTATTTCAGGACCAATGATATCTTCATTTTCTTCTTTAGGACGAAATTGATCCTTTTCCACATCCAAAGATCTTACAATCATTGGGGTACTTAATGGATGTGACTTATCCATGTAAAATCTCTTCAAGATCTTTTCTGTGTATGTTGTTTGATGAATAAAGATCCCATTTTTTGTATGCTCGATCTGCAGGCTGAGACAAAATTTAGTCTTTCCAAGATCTTTCATCTCAAACTCTTCTTTTAGAGTCCCAATGATATTTAAATCATCAACGTACACAACAATTATAATAAATCCAGATACATATTTCTTTATGAAAACACATAGACAGATATCATCATTCTTGAATCCATTTTTGGCCAGATACACAGTAAGACGATTATACCACATTCGTTCAGATTGCTTTAGACTATATAAAGATCTTTGCAATTTGACTGAGTATAACCCCTGTGAATATTCATTGGATGGTTTAGATATATTTAGTCCTTCATGGACTTTCATATAGATATCATGATCTAATGAGCCGTATAAGTAGGCTGTTACCACATCCATTAAACGCATATGTAATTCATGATATGTGGATATACTAACCAAATAACGCAATGTTATTGCATCCACTATAGAGGAATATGTTTCTTCATAATCTATACCAGGCCTTTGTGAAAAACCTTGTGCTACAAGTCGAGCATTGTAGCGTACAACTTCATTTTTCTCATTTCGTTTTCTCACAAATACCCATCGGTATCCAACCGGTTTTACATCTTCTGGTGTACAGACTACAGGTCCAAAGACTTTACGTTTTGCAAGTAAGTCTAGCTCAGCCTTCATGGCTTCTTTCCATTTTGGTCAATCATTCCTTTGTCGACATTCTTCGACTGATCATGGCTCAAGATCCTTACTTTCATGCATGATATTTAATGCCACGTTATATGCAAATATTTCATTGACAATTGTCTTATTTCGGTCCCATTTTTCTCCCGTAAAGACAAAATTTATTGAGATCTCGTCATTTTCAAAATGTTCACAATTTTTAGGTACCTGAACGTCTTCTGGCGTTAAAATTATATCAGAATTTTGGAGAACTGCAGGTGTCTTTACTATGTCTTTTTTAACAGGAATAGTATTTACCTCTTTTCACTTTCGATGATTTTTGTCTTTGGAACCGACAGGCCTGCCACGCTTCTGGCGTGTATTTGCTTTGGTGTCAATTTGTTGAACTGGAACATCAATTTGAATTGGGGCATTTTCCCCTGATATATAAGATTTTGTTATCCTCTTTGTATCAGAAAATGCATAAGGCAATTCATTTGCTATTCTTTGCAAATGTATAATCTTTTGAACTTCTAGTTCACATTGCCCTGATCGATGATCTAAATACATCAAGGATGATGCATTCCAATTAAGTTCCTTTTCAGGAAGCTTATTCTCTCCCCTTAATGTTAGAAATTTTGATTCATCAAAATGACAATCCGCAAATCGGGCTTTAAATACATCTCCCGTTAGTATCTCAAGATACCTCACTATAGAGGGAGAATCATGTTCCGAGGGTTACCTGAAACTGAAGGTCGATCTAGGATGAGATCTGCTGATGAGGTCGGAGTTGTTGTGTCTGACTTGTTGAATCTTGTGGTGCTACTGACCCTTGGTCACTAGAGGGTGGTGGTACCTGCAAGAGACTCCGATGCTTAAGTTAGCACATGCTTTAGGCAGGATTTTGTGTAGAATCAGAGTATGAGTTATACCTGGTTGCTCCAGTGTATTTACAGTAGTGTTGAGTAGCCTTCCTTGAGATAAGATAGTTATCTTATCTTATCTTTTTAGGGGAACCGCCTTATCTTTTTAGGGCCTAGCCGCCTTCAGAGTGGGCTACGTCCTTTTGGGCCTACTTGGGCCTCTATGGCAATTTGGCCGACCTCTTTTAGGGAGAGGTCGATAACGAGCCAACCTTTACAAGAGGTCGGTCACTTTCGTCTTCGGTCAGCCCGGATCATATAGCTCGACCCAGGGTATGAACAGTGCCCTTGCTCGAGTTCGATCTTTCCCTTGAGGTCATGTCTTTAGACTTCGACCCCTTTGAGGAAGTCGTGCTCGAGCATTTGCCTTTGGTCGATCTCACTTTGCTTTGAGTTGGTACTTGCTAACCCTTTGCTTTCGGCAAACATTATCCTTTGCGGCTTGGTGTCCGAGCTTTCAATGATTCGTTCGACAACTTTTTAGTGTTCGGTAGAACCTTTTTAGTTAGTTCGAACGACTTCTTTGTAGCCCTATTTTGAGATTGCGCCTTTTTTTAACGGAGTTGTTCCCTTTTTAGCTAAGCGCCTTTGAGCCTTAAGTTGTTTTCAACCTTTTTGGCTTTTGACTTGTTCTCTTCTCGGGTTTGTTTCTTTGCGCCTTTAGCTGCTGTCGATCTATCTGGCTTCACCGTCCGGGCTTTTTAGTCATATTCCAACAACTTTTTAGGTAATGTTCCGAGGAGGAACCTTTTCTTTTATAGTTTGTTTGGAAGACTTTTTAGCGTCGTTTTGACTTGTGCTTTCGCTTTTTAAGTAGTGTCTTTTTCAAGACTTTGTACCTTTCAGCAAAGCATTCCTGGCCTTTTTTTGGCCTTTGCGAGATGTTTTTGTCCCTTTTTAGTGATCCTTTCACTGGTCCGACTTCTCTGTCGGGCCTTCTTAAGTTATTTTTAGTAATCCATTTTTAGTTAGACCTCGTCAGATCGCTTTCTATGGTTTACTTTTTATAACTTCTTGCATTAATCTGCTTCTACGCTTTCACCTCGTCGACCTCTTTGTAATCGGACGATGAATTTGATTTTCACCTTGCCGACCTCTTTGTAGTCAGAAGATGAATTTGATTTTTACCTTGCTGACCTCTTTGTAGTCGGACGATGAATTTGGTTTTCACCTTGCCAACGTCTTTGTAATCGGACGATGAATTTGGTTTTCACCTTGCCGACCTCTTTATAGTCGAACGATGAATTTGATTTTCACCTTGCCGACCTCTTTGTAATCGGGCGATGAATTTTTGTATTTTGTGAGTTTAGATTAATGCGTCTTGGTAGGAAACTTTTTAGGGAATCTGAAAACTTTATGAAAATAAAAGATAGAAATATAAACAAGAGTGTATACATATGAGTGCTTACCCTTCTAGGTCGGGGAATTTTGTAGATCTTGGCCTGATACGGCTAGGACTTTTTCTTCCTCCGAGATTGATGGACTTTGCAATGTTTCTTGGATGAGGCTTCTATTATTGCCTCCTGGTTTGGTGCTGTCTAGTTTTGAAAGTGTATCAGCTTGGGCATTCTGTTCCCGAGGTATATGTCGGACCTCATATCCCCCGAATTGTTTGAGCTGTTCCCTGGTTTTGTCTAGGTATTTTTTCATGGTGGGATCCTTAGCTTGGTAGTTCCCTTCTATTTGTAAGGTGACTACTTGTGAATCCCTGAAGATGGTAAGCTTTTGAATTTCTACCTCCCTAGCTAGCCTCAAACCAGCCAGTAGTGCCTCATATTCGGCCTGATTATTTGAGGCAGGGAATTCGAACTTTAATGATAGCTTGATTTCGGTTCCCTGATCACTTTCAATAATTACACCTGTGTTGCTCCTGATTTTGTTTGAAGAGCCGTCCACGTGGAGATTCCATTTTATGAGGGTTCCCGGGGTGTTAGTGTATTCAGTAATGAAGTCGGCCAGATACTGTGATTTGATAGCTGTCCAAGCTTCATATCGAAGGTCAAATTCGGATAACTCGACTGCCCACTGTAGGATTCTTCCTGCTAAGTCTGTTTTCTGTAGGATGCCTTTTATGGGCTAGTTGGTCCGAACTCTGATAGTGTGGACTTGAAAATATAGGCGAAGTCGTCGAGAAGTTAATATGAAGGCATAGGCAAACTTTTCTATCTTTTGATAGTTTAGTTCAGCCCCTTATAGAGCCTTACTAATGAAGTAAATGGGTTGTTTCTCACTTTCTTCTTCTCTGACTAGTGCTGAGGCTATTGTCCGACTTCCCACTGCGAGGTATAATATGAGTTCTTCATTTTCCCGTGGTCGGGTAAGAATGGGTGGTTGCCCCAAGAATTTCTTGAAATCTTGGAAGGCTTGTTCGCACTCTAGTGTTTATTCAAAGCTCTTTCCCTTCCTTAGTGTTGCGTAAAAGGGAAGAGATCTTATAGCTGATATGGCTAGAAATCTTGACAGAGCTGCCAGTCTACCGTTGAGTTGTTGTACCTCTTTGACGGAGGTTGGACTTTTCATGTTGAGTACAGCCCGGCATTTATCTGGGTTTGCCTCGATTCCTCTCTGGGTAAGCATGAAGCCCAAGAATTTTCCGGCTTTTACCGCGAAGGTGCATTTTGCGGGGTTAAGTCACATGCCATGCTTTCTTATGGTGTCGAATACTTTAGCGAGGTCGGATAACAACGACTCCTCACTTTGTGTTTTTACCAGAATGCCGTCTACATATTAGCTTTCCGATGTGGTCGGCAAAGACTTTGTTCATCAATCTTTGGTATGTAGCTCCTGCATTTTTGAGTCCAAACGGTATGACTATGTAGCAGTAATTTGCCTTTGGGATTAGGAACGAGGTCTTCTCTTGGTCGGACGGGTACATTGGGATTTGGTTGTATCCCGAATAAGCATCCATGAAAAAGAGGTACTTGTATCCGGAAGAGGCGTCCACTAGAGTGTCTATATTCGGGAGCCGGTAGGGATCATTTGGGTAGGCCTTATTGAGGTCGGTGTAGTCGGTACACATTCTCCACTTGCCATTTGACTTCTTCACCAGGACAACGTTGGCTACCCATAATGGGTATTTGACCTCCCTTATGAACCTTGCCTCTAGTAAAGCTTGCACCTACTTTTCCATGGCTTGGAACCTTTCTGGACCGAGCTTTCTGCACTTCTGTTGCACCGGCCGAGATCCGGGATAGACCGTCAGCTTATGGCACATTAACTTGGGATCTATACCAGGCATGTCTGCGACCTTCCGTGCAAAGAGATCGGCATTATCCTTTAGGAACTGCATCAGCGGTTCCTTTAAGTCTCTCTTTAAATTTGCCCCTATATTTATTTTTTTATTCTGGGCATCCCCTATCTGGACTTCTTCCATCTCACCTTCAGGTCGTGGACGAAATTCTTCGTGAACTCGAACTCCCCCGAGTTCAATAGTGTTGATTTCCTCTCCTCTGGGGTTTTCTTTAAGGTTCAGACTTTCGTTGTAACAATGTCGCACTAGCCTTTATTCTCCTTTTATCGTGGTGATCCCTTCTGGAGTTGGGAACTTCATGCACGGAAGTGGAGTAGAGACTACTGTGATGAGCTGGTTCAAGGTTGTCCGACCTATTAGGGCATTATATGTTGAGCTTACGTTGACTACGATGTAGTCTATGCTTAGTGTCCTTGACCGAGTTCCTTTTCCAAATGATGTATGCAGTGAGATGTATCCTAGTGGTTGAATTGGGGTGTCTCCAAGTCCGAACAAGCTATTTGGATATGCTCTGAGCTCTTTTTCTTGTAGGCCGAGTTTGTCGAAGGCGGATTTGAACAAGATATCTGCAGAGCTCCCTTGGTCTATCAATGTTCGATGGAGATTAGCGTTGGCGAGTATGACGGTAATGACCATGGGATCATCATGCCCCGGGGTGATGCCTGTTGCGTCTTCTTGGGAAAGGGTAATAGTGGGGAGGTCGGGTGACCTATCCCCTTCTCTGACATGATATACCTCTTTAAGGTGTTTTTTGCGAGATGATTTAGAGATCTCTCCTCCTGCGAATCCTCCATTTATCATATTAACATGTCTCTCAGGGGTGTGAGGTGGGCATTCAACTCGTCCGACCTCTTCATCTCTTCTTCTTTTTCTTGGTTCATCCGCTTTATTGGCTAGGTACCGATCTAGTCGCCTTTCTCTTGCTAATTTCTCTATGACATTCTTTAGGTCGAAGCACTCGTTTGTAGAATGTCTGTAGATTCGGTGGTATTCGCAGTACTCTGTCCGACTTCCCCCTCCTCTCTTGTGTTTTATTGGGTGAGGTGGTGGGATCTTCTCAGTGTTGCATATTTCTCTGTAAACATCCACGAGAGACACTCGAAGAGGGGTGTAGTTATGGTATTTTGTGGGTTTCTCAGTGGGTTGGTCTCCTTTCTTCTTGGATTCTTTATCCTTGTCCCGAGGTGGATAGGAGAATCCAGCCTTTAAGCCATCTCCTAATCGAGAGTTCTCCTCCATATTGATGTATTTTTCTACCCTTTCTTAAACCTCGTTTAGAGTTGTTGGGTATTTTTTGGATATTGAGTGGCTAAAACATCCCTCTCGTAGGCCATTGATGAGATCCATGATGGCTGCTTCTGTTGGCAGATTTTGTATGTCCAGAGATGCCTTGTTGAATCTTTCCATGTAGTTGCGGAGCTTTTCCGATCTCCTTGCTTAATCCCTAACAGGCTTAGGGCATGTTTGGCTTTGTCTTTTTGGATGGAGAATCTGGTTAGGAACTTTTTGGCGAGGTCATCGAAGCTTGCTATTGACCTTGGTGGCAAGCTATCGAACCACTTTATTGCCGTTTAGGCCAAAGTGGTCGGAAAAGCTTTACAGCGAATTACATCTGAGGCATTCATAAGATACATCCTACTTCTGAAATTGCTAAGATGATGGCTTGGATCCGATGTGCCGTTGTATGGGGTCATGTCAGGAGCTTTAAAGTCCTTTGGGACTTTAGTTTTCATGATCTCTTTGGTGAATGGGTCTTGATCTTTGTGGGAGATGTCTCCATAATTCGATCGAATGGTTTTGGTTTTAAGGTCAGCCTCGAGCTTTAGGAGCTTGTCCTCTAACTCTCAACGTCATCTTGTTTCCCTCCGGAGATCTCTCTCGGCTTCGCGCTGGTGTTTGGCCTCTTGTTCGAGCTGCTTGAGACGTTTCTGCTGTTCTTAGAGGGCATCTAAAATTTTTGTGTTTGGAGAATGCTTGTCTCCATTTTGTTGAGGTGTATCTTTTGGTGTGATATCCACGTTCTTATGCGGCGTCCTGTTTTCCAAATCAGAATTGTGGTCGTTATCAAGATTGTCCGCCATGATGATGGAATGACTTCCAGGGTCCTCGACAACGGCGCCAATATTTCGAGTGTTACCTGAAACTGAAGGTCGATCTCGGATGAGATCTGCTGATGAGGTCAGAGCTGTTGTGTCTGACTTGTTCAATCTTGTGGTGTTGCTGACCCTTGGTCACCGGAGGGTGGTGGTACTTGCAAGAGACTCTGATGTTTAAGTTAGCACGTGCTTCAGGCAGGATTTTGTGTAGAATTAGAGTATGAGTTATACCTGGGTGCTCTATGATGATTTGGATTTTTGACGGTTTAGAATTTCACAAATGAAATCTCGTTGAAGTATAGTCTCTAAACCAACAATAATCCTTTCATGCAAAAATTTGTTTGTCACAAGTACAAACCCCTAAAATCTATAAACCGAAGTATTTAAACCTCGGGTCGTTCTCCCTAGGATTTACAATAAAGTGTCTTGTTATTGGTTATGAGTTATTTTTGGGGTTTTGGTAAGAAACATGGAAGTTAAATGGCAAGAAAGTAAACTAAGGCCTAAAAAGGTCTTGGCAAAGGTTGGTGGTCAAGGATCTCTATCCTAATCACTAACCACAATATGAGAATTGGCAAGGATTAATCTCATTAAATCATCCTCTAACTAGTAGTAAAAGAAAGTCAAATGAGCTATATCAATCCTAGTCCATAAGTCCTAACTCTCCACTAATTCAATTAGTGAGAACTAGAGTCAATGGATCCCAATCATCAATTACTTGGACATTAGTAACTCAAGAGTTCCTAAGTTACCTTTCCAAGCCAAGAACATAAAATTCTACTCTAAAATAGAACCAAGCATTTCATCAAACACTTGGAAGGCACAAAAGAAAAGCATAGTAAATTGACAACAAGAATGAAATCTAACAACAATTATTGAAAGGAATTAACAACAACAATTAAAAGAAACACATTTATTATGAATTACCTTGATTGAATTGAAAGAGAGTAGAAGAAACAAAAGTAGATCTACATCAAAACACAAGAACAACATAAAGGAAATTACAACAAAAGAATTGAAGAAGAATGAATGTAACAACAAGGAATTGAGAAGATAGAAGTAGAAGAATATGAATTAAAATCTAGATCTAAGAACTAAACCTAATCCTAATCCTAATCCTAGAGAGAAGTGAGAGCTTCTCTCTCTAGAAACTAACTAAAAGCTAAACTAAAACTATGACTAATGATTAAAAGTATGTAAAAGTATGTTGATTCCCCCTTCAATCCTTGGCTTAAATAGCATCAGAAATGAGTTGGATTAGGCCCACAAGGCTTCTAAAATCGCTGGCCACGTGTTGCATTAAGTGGGTCATGTGCCACCATCGGCATGTCCGTGTACCGTGCGCGTGCGCGCCCCTATGCGCGATGCAACTATGGCAAATCTTATATCGTTTCGAAGCCCCGGATGTTAGCTTTCCAACCTAACTAGAACCGCATCATTTGGACCTCTGTAGCTCAAGTTATGGTCATTTAAGTGCGAAGAGGTCAGCTTGACAGCTTTCCGGTTCTTTCATTTCTTCATGAGTTCTCCAACTTTTCATGCTTTCTTTTTTCATTCCCTTAATCCAATCTTTGCCTCCTAAACCTTAAATCACTTAACAAACATATCAAGGTATCTAATGGAATCAAGTTGAATTAAATTTATTTATTTTAAGACCTAAAAAGCATGTTTTCACTCTTAAGCACAATTAAAGGAGAATATACAAAACCATGCTATTTCTTGAATAAATGTGGGTAAAAGGTGATAAAATCCCCAAAAATCAATACAAGATAAACCCTACAAATGGGGTTTATCAACCTCCCCACATTTAAACCAAGCATGTCCTCATGCTTAAGCCAAGAGAGAAACAAAGGATATCAACATTTATTCAATGTAAATAAACTATATGCAACCTAAACTATATGCAATTATCTAAATGGATGCAACTAAATGCAAAATGGTTTTACCTACTTGGTTAAAAATAAATCAATCCTCCAAGTCATACATGCACAAGTAGGGTCAAGATCATATAACGATTCATGAATCCTACCAATTCAAATATAAAAATTGAAGTTCAGATAGACTTGCAAGAAGAAAGCTTATGAAAGCTGGGAATCACGGAATTGAGCATCGAACCCTCACCGGAAGTGTTTGCACTCTAGTCGCTCAAGTGTATAGGGTTGATTCTCTCAATTCTCCCCTAATCATGCTTTCTAAAATTTGTTTTTCATCTAACAATCAATGATTATTTCATGCATGCATACGATTATCATGAGGTCTTTTCTTTAGGTTGTAATGGGGCTAGGGTCAAGGTAGGGTCATATATGGCCAGTGGACTAGGATTTCAATCTTTGATTAGCTTAAACTTTCCCACCTAGCCTATATAATAACCTATACAATTAAGTACTAATCTAACTCCCATTCCTCACTTTTTCGCATACTCATGCATTCTCTTTTGATTATCACACATATGCATTGATTTTATTTGAACTTTACTTTGGGGCATTTTGTCCCCTTTTATTGCTTTCTTTTTTTTTCTTTTTTTTCTTTCTTTTCTATTTTCATATATATTATTATTTTTTTTCTTTTGTTTTTCTCATTTTTTTTTCTTTCTAGAATATCAATGCATAAGGTCTTACATTTAATTAACACATAAGTATGTACCCGATTCCCAATATTTACACTAATAATACAAAACTACCCTTTTATTCACCTAATGTCCCGAGGTTCCCACACTTGAATGATACTCACATACACTAGCCTAAGCTAATCAAAGATTCAAATAAGGACTTTTATTGTTTTTCGCTTTATGGCTTGTAATGTGCTAAATTAAGAACAAAGTGGGTTAATCGTAGGCTCAAATTTGCTAATAATGGAAGATAAAAGGTAAGGCCATTTGGGTAAGTGAGCTAAATGAAATGATGGCCTCAATCATATAAATGCATGTATACATGGAACAATGGACATAAAGAATCAAACAAATCAAAGATTACAATCATAGGAAGAGAACAATTGCACACAAGAATGAAAAATAAGTGGTTATAAGATGTAACCACACAATTAGGCTCAAATCTCACAAGCTTGTGTTCTTAGCTCAAATTCCATGTTCCAAAATACATTCTTTCAAACAAGTTCCACAAATTTTCTTTTTCAAATTGGTAGGGTGCCCTAAAACAATTTCTTGAAAAGAAAATCATCACCCTAACCAAGTAGTCCTAATAAGAAAGAAGTGGTAAAAATATGTACAAATTCTAACTAACATGCAACCTATCATGCAAATGCAACAACTAACTAACATTGGTGTTGAAAAGGAAATTTTTACCCATGGAGATCGGTCGAACAACCTCCCCACACTTGAAGATTGCACCGTCCTCGGTGTACGCAAAGAAGAGCAGGGTGGACGGGTTGCTACAATTGATGAGCTCTTCAAATGGTAGTGCGGATGACTTGTTTGTTGTCCCATTTAACAGCTTTTCCTTTCTCCCTCCTTGGTGGCCAACCTAAAAGGATAGAAAAGGAAAGGAATATTAGGCCTATAACAAAGATATCAAAGCAAATAGAACATAGGCAGGGGCTAATGCCAAATAAAGGTATGGTTCTCTACTACATGGTAGCTACAACATGTAGAGGAGGAAACAATAAGAGAAAATGGCATATCAAGAGGCACCAAAATAATGCAAGGAATCCTCAACAATTGAGTAGGAAGATGCAACACCATTATTAAAATGACTAAAAAAAAATGAAAACATGCTACAAAAACTAAATGAAAATGGGAAGAGTAGAAGTATGCGAATGTGATAAGCAAAAGAAAATGGAAGGGGAGAAAAGAAAAAAAAAAGTCTTTTTTTTTACCGACGCGTGTGCGTCATGCACGTTTACGCGTCAATGGGCAAATTGGTTGAAGGACGCACACGCGCCAGGTGCGCGCACGCGTGCGTCGAGTTAGGCCGGAGGCATAGTGTCGGCCCAAGTCTGGCATAACTCTCGGGTAAAAGTACCGGGGGTGCAGATTGTGCAATCGACGTGCGCGCGCACAGTGTGCGTGTGCGTGCATTGCGAATTTAAGATCATGTGCGCGTACGCGCCAGGTGCGCGCACACGTGCACAGACTTGTGCCTTAGGCCCAATGTTCGCACAGTGCAGGCCTAACTCTCGGGTTTTTGGCTGGGGTCGAATTTTTGCATCCACGCGTACGCGTACAGTGCGCGTCCGTGTGGATGGTCGAAAAATGCTCAGGTGCGCGTACGCGTTATGTGCGCGCACGCGTGGACGGTGTTCTGTTTTTCAAAAGATATTTTTCTAAGTTCTTACACCAATCCAAGCCTTTCAATCCTCAAAATAGCTACCAAAACACCCTAAAACCTTATTTATCATATTATACTTCTAACTAAACTTAACAAACCAATAAAAATATGAAATTAAACTAATGCTACCAATATTTACAAAGAAAGAAAATGAAAAGATGTTACCATGGTGGGGTGTCTCCCACCTAGCACTTTTGTTTATTGTCCTTAAGTTGGACTTAGGGGGAGCTCCTCTCAGGGTGGCTTGTACTTGTACTCATCTTGGAACTCCCACCAATGCTTGGTTCTCCATTGTGCCCCAAGACTTCTTATTTGTTGCACCAAGTGTTGATGGAGTTCTTCACAAGCTTGGGGCTCCCAAAGTTGATCCTCATGTATACCGGGATCCCATATCTTGTTTCTATACCCATCTTTAAGTTGATCATTATTAGTCCATGTGGGTGGCATGACCTTAGAATTCTTAAAGAAGCTTCCAAACAACTTCCTAGACCCATGCAATTTGGTTTTACACCGACCATTGCTCTTGAATTTTGAGCTTACAACCGTCATGAGCTTAGAATGATGTTTCCAACCACTACACAACTCTTTCCTACTCTTAACTCCACAAAGAGCTCTAAGTTGACCATCATTTTCAATTAAACCATATTCAAGTGAGAAAGTAAAGCTTAGGGATAAGAGTTTTACCCACTTGAATGTTGTGTTGGATGGTGACTTGGGGAGGGAGACCTCCCCACACTTAGATAATGCAAGGTCTACTTCTTTAGGCTCTTCTTTGGTTGTTTCCACTTCTTCGCAAGCTTCTTCAATTTCAACCTTTTCCCCTTTTTCACTTGGCTTGGTGTTGTCTTCAAGAACTTCATCTTGCCCAATGGGAGGTGATTCAATTTTGGATAGGAATTCATTGATGAATGAATCCATCTCTTGATCAACCTCTTCATATTCTTCAATTCCAATATATACCATGCCAACTTTTTCCTCTTGGTAGCTCTCTTTTGATTCACTCTCTTCTTCATTGTTCACCAAGGGTATAGGAGGTTGTGCACACTCTTCTATAATTTCAACTTCATGTCCGATGGGAGAGGATTCCATTGTAGAGAGAAATTCATCCATGATTGAATCCATCTCTTGATAAGCCTCTTCCAAGTCTCCAACGATGATATGCCTTGGAGGTTACGCACCCTCCTCAACATCAATATCAAGCTTCTTGGAAGAGTTCTCCATGATGCTACGTTCCCATGGACTTTCAACATCTCCTAAATCTTCCACCACTTCTTCCTTTTCTTTAATGATCATAGGCTCCTCCAACTGTTCTAACACAAAATTTGATTATCCCTTCTCTACCGGATTGTCCAATTTCTCCTTCATACTTTGCTATTCTTTAGGTTTTTCGCATGTTGCTACGGAAGTACCTTGAGTGTTCAAACATTGGTAGGCTACAGCGTGCACTACCTTAGTCAAGTTGGTCACAAACTCAAGTGTATCCCGCTTCATGGCCTCTTGTCCTTGAAGTAACAAAGTGAGAGAGTCGTCTATTGGGGCTTGGGGTGGGTAGGAAGGTTCATCATTTTGGAGAGAGGGTTCATAATAGGAAGGTGGTTCTTCTTGGTAAGGTTGTGGAGATTGTGTGTATTGAGGTGGTTCTTGGGAGTAATCTTGATAGGGTTGTGGTGGTTCTAAGGGTTCTTGCTCATAATGGTCATAAGAGTATGGTATGAGGGTTTGGTCATATGATGGATATGGATCATAGGGCGGTGTTTGGTAATGAAAGGCTTGTGAGAATGGTTGAGGTTCATGTTGAGGATGTGATTAATAGGCATATGATGGTGGTTGTTGAGTGTCACAAAAAGAGTCATCATAGCCGTTAAATTGGCATGCATTAGGATGGAAATTATACCTATAAGTATCTGGAGGTTGTTGCCAATAGGAGTGATCAATTCCTTGAGGCTCCTCCCATCTTTGTTGGTTCCATCCATAATGAGTGTCATCATTGAGGTGCACATTTTCTACAACAAAACTAGAACCAAACTCATAGCCATAGGGAGAATTCATTATGGAAAGAAAAAATAAAACTAACAAAATCTAGTAAACAAGCAAAAGACAAGCTATTTACAATATTCACATATGTACAATAACCAATAACATAACACCATTGCAAATCCCCGGCAACGGCGCCATTTTGATGATTTGGATTTTTGACGGTTTAGAATTTCACAAATGAAATCTCGTTGAAGTATAGTCTCTAAACCAACAATAATCCTTTCATGCAAAAATTTGTTTGTCACAAGTACAAACCCCTAAAATCTATAAACCGAAGTATTTAAACCTCGGGTCGTTCTCCCTAGGATTTACAATAAAGTGTCTTGTTATTGGTTATGAGTTATTTTTTGGGGTTTTGGTAAGAAACATGGAAGTTAAATGGCAAGAAAGTAAACTAAGGCCTAAAAAGGTCTTGGCAAGGGTTGGTGGTCAAGGATCTCTATCCTAATCACTAACCACAATATGAGAATTGGCAAGGATTAATCTCATTAAATCATCCTCTAACTAGTAGTAAAGGAAAGTCAAATGAGCTATATCAATCCTAGTCCATAAGTCCTAACTCTCCACTAATTCAATTAGTGAGAACTAGAGTCAATGGATCCCAATCATCAATTACTTGGACATTAGTAACTCAAGAGTTCCTAAGTTACCTTTCCAAGCCAAGAACATAAATTCTACTCTAAAATCCAACCAAGCATTTCATCAAACACTTGGAAGGCACAAAAGAAAAGCATAGTAAATTGACAACAAGAATGAAATCTAACAACAATTATTGAAAGGAATTAACAACAACAATTAAAAAAAACACATTTATTATGAATTACCTTGATTGAATTGAAAGAGAGTAGAAGAAACAAAAGTAGATCTACATCAAAACACAAGAACAACGTAAAGGAAATTACAACAAAAGAATTGAAGAAGAATGAATGTAACAACAAGGAATTGAGAAGATAGAAGTAGAAGAAGATGAATTAAAATCTAGATCTAAGAACTAAACCTAATCCTAGAGAGAAGTGAGAGCTTCTCTCTCTAGAAACTAACTAAAAGCTAAATTAAAACTATGACTAATGATTAAAAGTATGTAAAAGTATGTTGATTCTCCCTTCAATCCCTGGCTTAAATAGCATCAGAAATGAGTTGGATTGGGCCCACAAGGCTTCTAAAATCGCTGGCCACGTGTTGCATTAAGTGGGTCATGTGCCACCATCAGCATGTCCACGTACCGTGCACGTGCGCGCCCCTATGCGCGATGCAACTATGGCAAATCTTATATCGTTTCGAAGCCCCGGATGTTAGCTTTCCAACCTAACTAAAACCGCATCATTTGGACCTCTGTAGCTCAAGTTATGGTCATTTAAGTGCGAAGAGGTCGGCTTGATAGCTTTCCGGTTCTTTCATTTCTTCATGAGTTCTCCAACTTTTCATGCTTTCTTTCTTCATTCCATTGATCCAATCTTTGCCTCCTAAACCTTAAATTACTTAACAAACATATCAAGGCATCTAATGGAATCAAGGTGAATTAAATTTATTTATTTTAAGACCTAAAAAGCATGTTTTCACTCTTAAGAACAATTAAAGGAGAATATACAAAACCATGCTATTTCTTGAATAAATGTGGGTAAAAGGTGATAAAATCCCCAAAAATCAATACAAGATAAACCCTACAAATGGGGTTTATCACTCTAGTATATTTATAGTAGTGTTGAGTGGCCTTCTTTGAGATAAAATAGTTATCTTATCTTATCTTTTTAGGGGAACCACCTTATCTTTTTAAGGCCTAGCCGCCTTTAGAGTGGGCTGCGTCCTTTTGGGCCTACTTGGGCCTCTATGGCAATTTGGCCGACCTCTTTTAGGAAGAGGTCGGTAACGAGCCAACCTTTACAAGAGGTCGGTCACTTTCGTCTTCGGTCAGCGCGGATCGTATAGCTCGACCCAGGGTATGAACAATATCCAACATATATCCTTAATTTTCTTTGGGGTCCCATTTTGGTGCGATTAGGTGGTGCAATGGAAACATATATCGCACATCCAAATATTCTTAAATGGAAAACATTTGGCTACTGGCCAAAAGCTAATTGCATAGGAGAGAACTGATGGTAACTCGTTGGCCTCAAATGAATAAGTGCTGCGGCATGTAAAATAGCATGCCCCCAAACCAAGGTTGGTAGATTTTTTCTCATAAGTAAGGGTCTAGAAATTAATTGGAGGCATTTAATAAGTGATTCTGCTAACCCATTTTGTGTGTGAACATAAGCTACTGGATGTTCAACACTTATTCCATTAGCCATACAATAAGCATCAAATGCTTGGGAAGTAAATTCACCAGCATTATCAAGACGAATTGCTTTGATTGGATTTTCTGGAATTTATACTTTTAATCGAATAATTTGAGCCAGTAATTTGCAAACGCCAGATTGCGAGAAGATAATAAGCATACATGTGACCATCTCGAAGATGTGTCTATTAGGACCATGAAATATCTAAAAGATCCACATGGTGGATGAATAGGTCCACATATATTGCCTTGAATCCTTTCTAGGAATTTAGTGGACTCAAATCCAATCTTTACTAGTGATGGCCTTAAAATTAACTTCCGTTGCACAACTAAAGTAAATTTAACAAGAAAACACCAAACTTAAAGTTTGGCACAAGATTCAATCAAAGAAAAATTATTTTCGAAAAAAAAGATTTTAAAAAGAAGATACCCAATTGCCAAGAACATAAACCAACGCTCTAGCCAATTGAGCTGTAAAGGTAACACTTGTTTTAAAGAAGTATTTTTAAATAACTAAAAATAAATTCTTTCGAAAACTATGTTTTGAAAAAGCACAAGAAAAACAAGAAAAGACACAGAACAAGAAAAACTAAAGATCAAATAAGAAAAATAAACAAGAACAACTTGAAAATCCAGGAAAAACAAAGAACACAAATTCGAAAATTTAAAGGAAAATATAAAATATGCAATTGACACCAAACTTAAAATATAAAAATAAACTCACATAAAAATTGAAAATTAATAAGGAAAAATAATATTTTTGAAATTTTTTTTGAAAAGAAAATAAAGGACTCAGATTTAATGACTCTATAGCATCAAAAATAAATTATTCCTAATCTAAGCAACAAAATAAACCTTTAGTTGTTCAAACTCGAACAATCCCCGGCAACGGCGCCAAAAACTTGGTGCACGAAAATTACCTTACACTATGTAATTCCGCACAACTAACCCAGCAAGTGCACTGGGTCGTCCAAGTAATACCTTACGTGAGTAAGGGTCGAATCCCACGGAGATTGTTGGTTTGAAGCAAGCTATGGTTATCTTATTATTCTTAGTCAGGATACCAATTGTGATTATCAGTTGACTTGCAAATGAACAAGAGGACATGGATTAATTAATATGAAATTGGAATAAAAATCGTAAATAATGTTGAAAAATTCGAAATACTTATTATGCAATAATGGAGAATATGTTGGAGTTTTGGAGATGCTTTGTCTTCTGAATTCCTGTAACATAATGCTTCCTCACTTTCAAAAGTGCAAAGTTCCTTCCATGGCAAGCTGTATGTAGGGTGTCATTGTTGTCAATGGCTACTTCCCATCCTCTCAGTGAAAATGTCCAAATGCTCTGTCACAGCACGGCTAATCATCTGTTGGTTCTCGATCATGTCGGAATAAGATCTATTGATCCTTTTGCGTTTGTCACTACACCCAACACTCGTGAGTTTGAAGCTCGTCACAGCCATTCAATCCTTGAATCCTACTCGGAATACCACAGACAAGGTTTAGACTTTCCGGATTCTCATGAATGCCGCCATCAATTCTAGCTTATACCACGAAGATTCTGATTAAGGAATCTAAGAGATTCTCATTCAATCTGATATAGAACGGAGGTGGTTGTCAGGCACACGTTCATGGACTGAGGAAGGTGATAAGTGTCACGGATCATCACCTTCTTCATAATGAGGCGCGAATGAACATCTTAGATAGGAACAAGCATGTTTGAATGGGAAACAGAAATAATTGCATTAATTCATTGAGACGCTGCAGAGCTCCTCACCCCCAACAATGGAGTTTAGAGACTCATGCCATCAAAGAGTATAAAATTCAGATCTAAAAATGTCATGAGATACAAAATAAGTCTCTAAAAGTTGTTTAAATACTAAACTAGTAACCTAGGTTTACAGAAAATGAGTAAACTAAGATAATTGGTGCAGAAATCAACTTCTGGGGCCCACTTGGTGTGTGCTGGGGCTGAGACTTAAGCTTCTCACGTGCCTGGGCTGTTTTTGGAGTTAAACGCCAGGTTGTAACCTGTTTCTGGCGCTGAACTCCAACTTGCAACCTGTTTCTGGCGCTGAACGCCAGACTGCAACATGGAACTGGCGTTGAACGCCAGTTTACGTCATCTATCTTCGCGCAAAGTATGAACTATTATATATTGCTGAAAAGCCCTGGATGTCTACTTTCCAACCCAATTGAGAGCGCGCCAATTGGACTTCTGTAGCTCCAAAAAATCCATTCCGAGTGCAGGGAGGTCAGAATCCAACAGCATCAGCAGTCCTTTTTCAGCCTAAATCAGATTTTTGCTCAGCTCCCTCAATTTCAGCCAGAAAAATACCTGAAATCATAGAAAAATACACAAACTCATAGTAAAGTCCAGAAATATGATTTTTGCCTAAAAACTAATAAAAATCTACTAAAAACCAACTAAAACATACTAAAATCTACATGAAATTACCCCCAAAAAGCGTATAAAATATTTGCTCATCACAACACCAAACTTAAACTGTTGCTTGTCCTCAAGCAACTAGATAAATAAATTAGGATAAAAAGAAATTAAGAAGCAATAATATCTCAGAGTTTCAAGTGAAGCTCAGATTCTAATTATATGAGCGGGACTAGTAGCTTTTTGCTTCTAAACAATTTTGGCATCTCACTTTATCCTTTGAAATCCAGAATGATTGGCATCCATAGGAACTTAGAATTCAGATAGTATTATTGATTCTCCTAGTTTAGTATGCTGATTCTTGAACACAGTTACTTGATGAGTCTTGGCCGTGGCCCTAAGCACTTTGTTTTCCAGTATTACCACCGGATACATAAATGCCATAGACACATAACTGGGTGAACCTTTTCAGATTGTGACTTAGCTTTGCTAAAGTCCCCAATTAGAGGTGTCCAGAGTTCTTAAGCACACTCTTTTGCTTTGGATCACGACTTTAACTACTCAGTCTCAAGCTTTTTACTTGGACCTGCATGCCACAAGCACATGGTTAGGGACAGCTTGATTTAGCCGCTTAGGCCTGGATTCATTTCCTTAGGCCCTCCTATCCATTGATGCTCAAAGCCTTGGATCCTTTTTACCCTTGACTTTTGGTTTTAAGGGCTATTGGCTTTTTCTTTTTCTTTATCCAATGATTCCTTGTGATTTTTTTTTCACTGCTTTTCTTGCTTCAAGAATCAATTTCATGATTTTTCAGATCAGCAATAATATTTCTCTTGTTCATCCTTCTTTCAGGAGCCAACAATTTTAACATTCATAAAATTCAAGATAAAAAATATGCACTATTCAAGCATTCATTTAGAAGACAGAAAGTATTGCCACCACATATAATTAATTAGAATTTTCCTTATTAAATACTCGAAAAATATAAATTGCCTCTTTATTCTAAAAATCTACTATTTTATTCATGTTTGATGATGATGAGAAAAATAAATTATAACTTAATTGAAAATAAAATCAAAATAGATATACTAATTATTACTACTTATATATAACTTCTAAGGTAAATTCCTATAATAACAACTATCACAGAGTTAAAGCTAAAATTAGAACTCAACAACCTTTATTTTGGGAAGTGAATGTTCCTCTAGTTTGTGGGGTGCTTGGTCCTTCAAGAGATAATTTTTGACGCTTCAGTTCCTTTAAGTCACGCCCTTGCTCTTCTTGTTCCCTAAGCAATTTGCAAAGCATGCTATTTTGATTATTCTGTTCTTCCTTTATTTGGTCCATAGCTTCTTGCAACTTGGTAACAGATGCTTCAAGATGCTCCCAGTATTCAAATTGAGGGATTTCTGGGAGGAATTCCTGTGCTCTCCTTTTGATGGGGTCATCCTGCACTTGTTGTTTTTCCATTGATATTTTGGTGATTGGCCGCTCAACTGAGATATATTCAGTTATTCCCATCTTTACTCCAGCATCTTTACATAGCATAGAGATTAGGCTTGGATAAGCCAATTTGGCGTCTTTAGTTTTCTTGTTTGCTGTTATGTAAAGTTCACACAAAATTAACTGATGAACTTCTACTTCTTTTCCCAACATAATGCAATGAATCATCACTGCTCTTTTAACCGTGACTTCAGACCGGTTGCTAGTGGGTAATATAGAACGCCCAATGAAGTCCAGCCAGCCTCTGGCTACTGGTTTGAGATCTTCTCTCTTGAGTTGATTTGGGACACCCGTGGTGCTGGTGGTCTACCTGGTTCCAGGGATGCATATATCCTCTAGAATCTTATCCAGGCCCTTGTTTGTTCTCATCATTCTCCTATTAAAGGAGTCTGGGTCATCTTTCAGCTGAGGCAGCTTAAAGATCTCCCTGATTTTGTCAGGGTGGATGTGAACAATCTTTCCTCTGACCAAGGTCCAATAGTCATAGAAGGCAGTTCCAGATATTCTATGCCTATCTGTTTACCACAGATTAGCGTAGAACTCTTGAACCATATTCCTTCCCACTTTTGTTTCAGGATTAGCTAGGATTTCCCAGTTCCTATTTCGAATTTGCTCTTGGATCTCCGGATATTCATCTTCTTTCAGATCGAATTTGACTTCCGGGATCACTGATCTTAGACCCATTATTTTGTAGTAATGGTTTGAATGTTCTTTGGTTAAAAACTTCCCTTGATTCCAAAGTGGTTTTGGAATACTCTCTTTCTTGCCTCTTGGAGTGGGTTGTTTTCCTTTAGGAGCCATGATCTTAGTGGGTATGGTTTAGTGATCACGGATAAATACACCAAACTTAGAGGTTTGCTTGTCCTCAAGCAAAAGAAAAAAAGGAGATGGATAGAAGGAGAGCTAGTGTCGAATGGTGGATGAGAGGAGGGAGGCCGAATGTGGATTTAAAGGGAGGGGGTGGGTTTTCGAAAATATTGAAGAAAGATAAGATAGAAGATATGATTTATAAAAGATAAATATGATAAGAAAAAAGATATAATTTAAAATTAAAAAATTGTGAATGATATTTGAAAAAGATAAATCTGAATTTTTATTTTGAAAAAGATTTTAAAAGATAATTGAGTTTTGAAAAATTTGAAAAAGAGTTGGATTGGATTGGAAAAAGATTTGTGTTATGGATTAAGATACATTTGATATTTTTGAAAAAGGGTTTTTAGAAATTAGGATTAAAATTTTTGGAATTAAAGGATGAGAATTTGTAACATGTTTATGCAAGAAATCATGAATTGGAACATAAAAAAATTGAAGTAAAAATGAATTCACCTCCTCCCCACCATCCTGGCGTTAAACGCCCAAACGCTGCATGTTTTGGGCGTTTAACACCCTTGTGTAGCTTCTCCTGGGCGTTCAACGCCCAGCTGTTGCTTCTTTCTGGCGTTGAACGCCAGGAACTCCTTTGTCACTGAGCGTTTTTCTGAACGCCCAGGACGTTGTAAATCTGGCGTTGAACGCCCAGAAGGTGCTTCTTTCTGGCGTTCAACGCCCAGAAGATGCTCCTTTCTGGCGTTTAACGCCTAGATGGCTATCCTTACTGGCGTTGAACGCCCAGTAGGTGCTTCTTTTGGGTGTTCAATGCCCAAAACAGCTTTTATTGGCTTTTTCGCACCAGTGAGCTTCCTTTTCGCTGTTTTATCCTCTGGATCCTTCTATAACTCTGTGAACTTAAGCAATTGCTATTTTACCTTGAAGATAATTGACATATACCTGTAAAGATCAATTAATTAACAAATAAGCTTTGTAAATGGCTGGGTTGCCTCCCAACAAGCGCTTCTTTATTG
Source organism: Arachis stenosperma (assembly GCF_014773155.1). NCBI lineage: Eukaryota > Viridiplantae > Streptophyta > Magnoliopsida > Fabales > Fabaceae > Arachis > Arachis stenosperma. The sequence goes on from NC_080379.1 coordinate 159,905,346, forward strand.
TCTTTAACTGGACTATTACCGAGCTCTAATTAAGTCTCAGTTTTGAGCATTCTTGCTCAAAATTGCTTTCAAGATAATGTTTAACTCTTTGTCCATTAAAAATGAACTTTTTGTTAGAATCATTATCCTGAAGCTCCACGTATCCATATGGTGACACACTTGTAATCATATATGGACCTCTCCACCGGGATTTCAATTTCCCGGGGAATAATCTGAGCCTAGAGTTAAATAGCAGAACTTTCTGCCCTGGCTCAAAGACTCTGGATGATAATTTCTTATCATGCCATCTTTTTGCTTTCTCTTTGTAAATTTTTGCATTTTCGAAAGCATTGAGTCTGAATTCCTCTAGCTCATTTAACTGGAGCAATCGTTTTTCTCCAGCTAACTTGGCATCAAGGTTTAGGAATCTGGTTGCCCAATAGGCCTTGTGTTCCAGTTCCACTGGCAAATGACAGGCTTTTCCATACACCAGCTAGTATGGAGAAGTTCCTATAGGTGTCTTGAATGCTGTTCTGTATGCCCACAGAGCATCATCCAAACTTCTTGCCCAATCCCTTCTACGGTTAATCATAGTCCGTTCCAGGATTCTTTTAAGTTCTCTATTAGAGACTTCAGCTTGCAAATTTGTCTGTGGATGTGATGAGCGGATAATTTGTATGCTTTTTGGCATTGTTTTTAGTATGTTTTTAGTATCTTTTAGTTAGTTTTTAGTATATTTTTATTAGTTTTTAATTAAAATTCACTTTTCTGGACTTTACTATGAGTTTGTGTGTTTTTCTGTGATTTCAGGTATTTTCTGACTGAAATTGAGGGTCCTGAGCAAAAATCTGATCCAGAGACTGAAAAGGACTGCAGATGCTGTTGGATTCTGACCTCCCTGCACTCGAAGTGGATTTTCTGGAGCTACAGAAGCCCAATTGGCGCGCTCTCAACGGCGTTGGAAAGTAGACATCCTGGGCTTTCCAGCAATATATAATAGTCCATACTTTGTCCAAGATTTGATGGCACAAACCCGCGTAGCAATCCGGCCTCAGAAATTCCAGCGTTAAACGCCGGAACTGGATTAAAAGTTGGAGTTAAACGCCCAAACTGGCATGAGAACTGGCGTTTAACTCCAGAAAACGTCTCTACACATAAAAGCTTCAATGCTCAGCCCAAGCACACACCAAGTGGGCCCGGAAGTAGATTTTTCTGTCATTTACTCATTTCTGTAAACCTTAGGATACTAGTTTACTACTTATAGGACCTTTTGACATTGTAATCAGAACCTTATGACCTCATAACATTTCATACACGTTCTTTCCACAGTATGAGCCTCTAAACCCATGGTTGGGGGTGAGGAGCTCTGCTGTGTCTTGATGGATTAATGCAATTACTACTGTTTCTTATTCAATCATGCTTGCTTCCGTTCTAAGATAACACTTGTTCTTAATCCGGATGAATGTGATGATCCGTGACAATCATCATCATTCTCAACCATGAACACGTGCCTGACAAGCACCTCTGTTCTATCTTAGATTGAGTAGTTATCTCTTGGGTTCTTTAATCGGAATCTTCGTGGTATAGGCAGGACCTGATGGCAGCATTCAAGAGAATCCGGAAGGTCTAAACCTTGTCTGTGGTATTCTGAGTAGGATTCAATGATTGAATGACTGTGATGTGCTTCAAACCTGTAACCTACTGGGCGTTAGTGACAGACGCAAAAGAGTGATTCTATTCCGGTAGGGGAGGGAACCAAACCGGTGATTGGCGGCACTGTGACAGAGTGCTTTGCATTAGCTTTCACTGCGCGGATGGGAGGTAGCTGCTGACAACAGTGAGACCCTACACGAGCTTGCCATGGAAGGAGACATGCGTGTTTGATGAAGAAGACAGTAGGAAAGCAGAGATTCAGAAGATGGAGCATCTCCAAACCTCAACCCATTCTCCATTACTGCAGTACAAGTAACCATTACATGTTCTTTTGCTTTTTACAATCAATCCTGATAATTTCTGATATCCTGACTAAGATTTACAAAATAACCATAGCTTGCTTCAAGCCGACAATCTCCGTGGGATCGACCCTTGCTCACGCAAGGTATTACTTGGACGACCCAGTGCACTTGCTGGTTAGTTGGCGGGATTGCAAAAGTGTTATTGCAATTTCGTGCACCAAGTTTTTGGCGCCGTTGCCGGGGATTGTTCGAGTTTGGACAACTGACGGTTTATTTTGTTGCTTAGATTAGGATTTTTTTTATTTTTGGTTTAGAGTCTTTTTAGTTGAGTCTAGTTTCATATTCTAAGTTTGGTGTCAATTGCATGCGTTTGTTTTTCTTTTAAAATTTCGTTCTTGCATGTTCTTAGCCCTTTTTGATTCATAAAAGTTCTAAGTTTGGTGTCCTCTTTGTGTTTTCCTTTAAAATTTTCGAAAAAAATTAGTGTTGATTTTCTAAAATTTTAAGTTTGGTGTCTTTTTGTGTTTTTCTGTTTCCTCTTTTAAGAATCAAATCTTTTTCAAAAAAATTTTTCAATCATATCTTCTTAATTGCTGTTTTCAAAATCTTTTTCTTTACTAATTGATTCAGTTCCCAATTTGCTTTGATCTTATTCTATTCTTAATTTTCGAATTTTTTTATTTTCCTTTTGTTTTATTTTATTTTATTTTAATTTTTCGGTTATTTCAAAAAAAATAATAATAAAAAAATAAACAAATTCATCTCTTTGCAATTATTCTCATTTCCCTTTTGTCTATTATGGACTTAAGTGGAATTAATCAGTCCAGAAGGACTCTGGGGTCCTATGCCAACCCCAGTACAGCTGCATATGGGAGTAGCATCTGTGTGCCTCCATCAAAGCAAGCAGCTTTGAGCTAAACCCTCAACTCATTATCATAGTGCAGCAAAATTGCCAGTATTCCGGTCTTCCAGAGGAAGAACCTACTGAGTTTCTGGCACAGTTCTTACAAATTGCTGACACAATACATGATAAAGAGGTAGATCAGGATGTCTACAGACTGTTACTGTTTCCATTTGCTGTAAAAGATCAAGCAAAAAGGTGGTTAAATAACCAACCTACAGCAAGCATAAAGACATGGAAACAGTTATCAGAAAAATTCCTGATCATTTTACCCTCCAAAAAGGATGACACAGCTAAGGCTGGACATCCAAGGCTTTAAACAAGAGGATAATGAATCCCTTTATGATGCCTGGGAGAGGTATAGAGGTATGCTAAGAAAATGTCCCTCTGAAATGTTTTCAGAGTGGGTACAGTTAGACATTTTCTACTATGGGCTCACAGAAAAAGCTCAGATGTCTTTAGACCACTCAGCTGGTGGATCTATACACATGAGGAAGACAATTGAAGAAGCTCAAGAGCTTATAGACATTGTTGCTAGAAACCAATACTTATATTCTAGCAAGGAATTCGTTCCACAAGAAGAGGTCATGGCAGTAGTCACTGATCCTGATCCTCAAGAACAGATGAATGAGCTTAATCAACAACTACTCCTGATGACTGAACAGTTAGCAGAATTTAAAGAAATGCTCCATGATACTAAGGTTGCTAACAAGAGCATAGAACTGCAGTTGAATCAAGCAAAACAGCAAATATCTAAACAAATAACAGAAGAATGTCAAGCAGTTCAACTGAGGAGTGGGAAAACACTGAATGCCACTGCTCAAAAGAGCAAGAAGTCAATTAAGGAACAGTTGACAGAGGATGACCAAGCCACTGTTCAAATCCCTCTGAGGACAGTAAGAGCCCAGAGAGGAATATTTTGGCGTTCAAACGCCAGAAAGGGGAGGAAAATTGGCGTTAAACGCCCATTCCTTGCCCAATATTGGCGTTCAAACGCCAGAACAGGGAGGAAAGCTGGCGTTAAACGCCCATTCCCTGCCCAGTTCTGGCGTTCAAACGCCAGAAAAGGGGGAGAAGTTGGCGTTTAACGCCCAAACTTCATCCACTCCTGGCGTTCAAACGCCCCAGGAGAATCAGACACCTGAGAGTGCTGACAGTAATCCCTCTAACAAGGTTTCTTCAACCACTTCTGTAAGGAATAAACCTGCAGCATCTAAGGTTGAAGAATATCAAGCCAAGATGCCTTATCCTCAGAAACTCCGCAAAGCGGAACAGGATAAGCAATTTGCCCGCTTTGCAGACTATTTAAGGACTCTTGAAATAAAGATTCCTTTTGCAGAGGCACTTGAGCAAATACCCTCTTATGCTAAGTTCATGAAAGAGATCTTAAGTCATAAGAAGGATTGGAGAGAAACTGAAAAAGTATTTCTCACTGAAGAATGCAGTGCAGTCATTCTAAAAAGCTTACCAGAAAAGCTTCAAGATCCTGGAAGCTTTCTGATACCATGCACATTGGAAGGCACTTACACCAAGGTAGCCTTATGTGATCTTGGAGCAAGTATTAACTTAATACCTGCATCCACTATCAGAAAGCTTGGGTTGATTGGAGAAGTCAAACCAACCAGGATATGCCTCCAACTTGCTGATGGCTCCATTAAACACCCATCAGGCATAATAGAGGACATGATTGTCAAGGTTGGGCCATTTGCCTTTCCAACTGACTTTGTGGTGCTGGAAATGGAGGAGCACAAAAGTGCAACTCTCATTCTAGGAAGACCTTTCCTAGCAACTGGACGAACTCTCATTGATGTACAAAAGGGGGAAGTAACCTTGAGAGTCAATGAGGATGAGTTCAAGTTGAATGCTGTAAAAGCTATGCAGCATCCAGACACACCAGAGGACTGCATGGGCGCTGACATTATTGACTCTCTGGTAGAAGAGATCAATATGGCTGAAAGCCTAGAATCAGAGCTTGAGGACGTCTTCAAAGATGCTCCAACTGATCAGGAAGAGCCAGAAGAGGCAAAGGAATTTTCGAAAATTCCTCAGGAGGAAGATAAGCCTCCTAAGCCTGAACTCAAACCACTACCATCATCCCTGAAATATGCATTTCTGGGAGAGAGTGACACTTTTCCAGTGATTATAAGCTCTGCCTTAAATTCACAGGAAGAGGAAGCACTGATTAAAGTGCTAAGGACACACAAGACAGCTCTTGGGTGGTCCATAAGTGATCTTAAGGGCATTAGCCCAGCTAGATGCATGCACAAGATCCTGTTGGAGGATAATGCCAAACCAGTGGTCCAACCACAGAGGAGGCTAAATCCTGCCATGAAGGAGGTGGTGCAGAAAGAGGTCACTAAATTACTGGAGGCTGGGATTATTTATCCTATTTCTGACAGCCCATGGGTGAGCCCTGTCCAAGTTGTTCCCAAAAAGGGAGGCATGACAGTGGTTCATAATGAAAAAAATGAACTGGTCCCTACAAGGACAGTCACAGGGTGGCGTATGTGTATTGACTACAGAAGGCTCAATACAGCCACCAGAAAGGATCATTTTCCTTTACCATTCATAGACCAAATGCTAGAAAGACTAGCTGGTCATGACTATTACTGCTTTTTAGATGGCTATTCAGGCTATAACCAAATTGCAGTGGATCCCCAGGACCAAGAGAAAACAGCATTCACCTGCCCTTCAGGCGTGTTTGCCTACAGGAGGATGCCTTTTGGTCTGTGCAATGCACCTGCAACCTTTCAGAGGTGCATGCTCTCTATCTTCTCAGATATGGTAGAGAAATTTCTGGAGGTCTTCATGGATGACTTTTCAGTATATGGAGACTCATTTAGCTCCTGTCTTAACCACCTATCACTTGTCCTGAAAAGATGCCAAGAGACTAACCTGGTTTTAAACTGGGAGAAATGTCACTTTATGGTGACTGAAGGAATTGTCCTTGGGCACAAAATTTCAAGCAGGGGAATAGAGGTGGATAAGGCAAAGGTGGAAGTAATTGAAAATTACCACCACCTGCCAATGTTAAGGCAATCAGAAGCTTTCTGGGGCATGCAGGATTCTACAGAAGGTTTATCAAGGATTTTTCGAAAATTGCTAAACCTCTGAGTAACCTGCTAGCTGCTGACACACCATTTGTGTTTGACACACAGTGTTTGCAGGCATTTGAGACCCTGAAAGCTAAGCTGGTCACAGCACCAGTCATCTCTGCACCAGATTGGGCATTACCATTTGAATTAATGTGTGATGCCAGTGATCATGCCATTGGTGCAGTGTTGGGACAGAGGCATAACAAACTTCTGCATGTCATTTATTATGCCAGCCGTGTTCTAAATGATGCACAGAAGAATTACACAACCACAGAAAAAGAATTACTTGCAGTGGTCTATGCCATTGACAAGTTTAGATCCTACTTAGTGGGATCAAAGGTGATTGTGTACACTGACCATGCTGCTCTTAAATACTTACTCACAAAGCAGGATTCAAAACCCAGGCTTATCAGATGGGTGTTGCTTCTGCAAGAGTTTGATATAGAAATAAGAGACAGAAAAGGGACAGAGAACCAAGTGGCAGATCATCTGTCCAGAATAGAGCCAGTAGCTGGGGCATCCCTCCCTTCTACTGAGATCTCTGAGACCTTCCCAGATGAGCAACTCTTTGCCATCCAGGAAGCTCCATGGTTTGCAGACATTGCAAATTATAAAGCTGTGAGGTTCATACCCAAGGAGTACAGTTATGTGCAAAGAAAGAAACTAATTTCAGATGCCAAGTACTACCTTTGGGATGAACCATATCTCTTTAAGAGATGTGCTGACGGAGTGATCCGCAGGTGTATACCCAGAGAAGAAGCACAAAGGATCCTATGGCACTGCCATGGATCACAGTATGGAGGACACTTTGGAAGTGAGCGAACAGCCACTAAAGTTCTCCAGTGCGGCTTCTACTGGCCTACTCTCTATAAAGATTCCCGAGAGTTTGTGCGTAACTGTGACAGTTGCCAAAGAGCTGGTAACCTGCCTCACGGATATGCCATGCCTCAACAAGGGATATTAGAGATAGAGCTGTTTGATGTATGGGGAATTGACTTCATGGGGCCATTCCCACCATCATACTCAAACACTTACATTCTGGTGGCAGTGGACTATGTATCTAAGTGGGTAGAAGCAATTGCTACACCCACTAATGATACCAAAACCGTGCTGAAATTCCTCCAGAAAACATTTTCAGCAGGTTTGGCGTCCCTAGAGTACTAATCAGTGATGGGGGTACTCATTTCTGCAATAAACAGCTATACTCTGCTATGGTTAGATATGGAATCAGCCATAAAGTGGCAACTCCGTATCATCCACAGACAAATGGGCAAGCTGAAGTCTCTAACAGAGAGCTAAAAAGAATCCTGGAACGGACTGTGATGTCCCGAAGAAAGGATTGGGCAAAGAGCTTGGATGATGCTCTGTGGGCATACAGAACAGCATTCAAGACTCCTATAGGCACCTCTCCATACCAATTGGTGTATGGAAAGGCCTGCCATTTGCCTGTGGAACTGGAACATAAAGCCTACTGGGCAACCAGATTCCTAAACATGGATGCACAGTTAGCTGGTGAGAAAAGACTGCTCCAGCTAAATGAGCTAGAGGAGTTCAGACTCAATGCCTTTGAAAATGCTAAGATCTATAAGGAAAAGGCAAAGAAGTGGCATGACAAGAGATTGTCAACCAGAGTCTTTGAACCAGGACAAAAGTTCTGCTCTTCAACTCTAGGCTCAGACTGTTTCCAGGAAAACTCAAATCCCGGTGGAGGGGTCCATATGTGATTACAAAAGTGTCACCATATGGGTATGTTGAGCTTCAGGATATTGATTCTGACAGTAAGTTCATTGTTAATGGACAGAGGATCAAACACTATCTTGAAGGAAATTTTGAGCAGGAATGCTCAAAACTGAGACTTGAGTGATTCTCAGTGAAAGTCCAGCTAAAGACAGTAAAGAAGCGCTTGCTGGGAGGCAACCCAGTCATTAGGAAGTTGTACGATTAGTTCTTACAGAGGCAAGTGTCAAAAATGAAGGAATTCACAGAGTTACAGAAGGATTCAGCTCAAAAAGCAGAGAAAATGAGCTTACTGGTGAAAAAACGCCAGTAAGAGGCATTTTGGGCGTTAAACGCCAGAATGGGCACCATTCTGGGCGTTTAACGCCAGTAATGGTACCATTCTGGGCGTTAAACGCCAGAATGGGCACCATTCTGGGCGTTTAACGCCAGGTGTGCAGCATCACTGGGCGTTCAGAAAACGCCCAGTGAGGAAGGTTTTCTGGCGTTTAACGCCAGCCAGGGTACCTGGCTGGGCGTTAAACGCCCAAAAGGGGCAACAAATGGGCGTTAAACGCCAGAATGGGTGCCATTCTGGGCGTTTAACGCCAGCTTGGTGGGGGGACCACATTTTTGTTTTCAACTCAGATTTTTTCAAACTTTCCTTTTCTCACCCATACTTTTCTACAAAATCACACTTCAATCATTCATTATTCACTTTCAAATCTTCAAAAATCAAAACAATTTTTCAAATCTATTTCAAAATAATCCCAAATCTTCTTCAAAAACTCACCCTTTTCTCAAAAATCTTTCATATCTTTTCAAATTTCCTTTCAAATCTCTCTTTTGTTTTCGAAATTCTCCTCCCCCCACTCTACAAATGAACGTTCCTCACCCCTCCTTCCTCACACCATTCGAATTTTCTCTCCCTCTCTCTCTCTCTTCTCTTATTTCTTTTCTTTTTGCTTGAGGACAAGCAAACCTCTAAGTTTGGTGTGCTTTTCCGTGATCACTAAGCCAAGATTCATCAATATCATGGCTCCCAAGGGAAAACAAACCAACTCAAGAGGAAGGAAAGAGACCAATCCAAAGAATCTTTGGAATGAAGAGAAGTTTTTAACCAAAGAACATGAGGACCATTATCACAAAATAATGGGACTGAGGTCAGTGATCCCGGAAGTTAAATTTGATCTGAAAGAAGATGATATCCGGAGATCCAAGAGCAAATTCGAAACAGAGGTTGGGAAGTTCTGACCAATCCTGAGACAAAGGTTGGAAGGAACATGGTTCAGGAATTCTACTCAAATCTGTGGCTCACAGATAAGCAAAGAATGACTGGAACCGCTTTTCCTACCCACAGAACCATGGTCAGAGGGAAAGTTATGTACTTCCATCTGGACAAAATAAGAGAAATCTTCAAGTTACCTCAACTACAAGATGATCCTGATTCCTTCAATAGGAGGATGGTGAGAGTAGATAAGGGGTTGGATCAAGTTCTAGAGGACATATGCCTCCCTGGAACTAAGTGGATAACCAATTCTAAGGGTGTCCCAAACCAACTCAAGAGGGGAGACCTCAAGCCAATTGCAAGAGGTTGGCTAGACTTTATCGGGCGTTCCATATTGCCCACTAGCAACCGTTCTGAGGTCACCATCAAGAGAACAGTGATGATTCACTGTATTATGCTTGGAAAAGCAGTGGAGGTGCATCATGTGATTGCTTGTGAGATCTACACAATTGCAAACAAGAATTCCACTGAAGCCAAGCTGGCTTACCCAAGCTTGATCTCCTTGCTCTGTAAAGAGGCGGGGGTAAAGATGGGAGTAGATGAGTTCATACCCATTGAACACCCAATCACCAAGAAGTCAATGGAAGGACAAGTGCAAGACAACTCCATCAAAGGAGGGCGCGTGAGTTCCTCCCTGAATTCCCTGAAATTGGCTACTGGGCCAGCCTAGAAGCATCCATCAACAAGCTGCAAGAGACTATGGAGCAACTGAAGGAAGAACAGCAGAATCAGAACTGCATGATCTGCAAATTGCTGAAGGAACAAGAGAAGCAGGGGCGTGATATCAAGGAACTGAAACGCCAAAAGCTCTCCTCTCAAGCAGGGGGAGCATCCACTTCTCAAAATCAAGGTTGTTGAGTCCTAACTCTGTGAAACCTCTATCATTAGAGGCCTCTGTTTTCGTTTTTTTTATCTCTTTCCTTTATTTTTAGTCTCATCTTATATCTATAATTGAGTCTTGTTCTTAATTAATAAAATTAATAAAGTTTATGCTTTAAAGCTATGAATGTCCTATGAATCCATCACCTCTCTTAAAAGAAAAATGCTTTAATCACAAAAGAACAAGAAGTACAGGATTCCGAAATTTATCTCTGAAACTAGTTGAATTAGTTTGATGTGGTGGCAATACTTTTTGTTTTCTGAATGAATGCTTGAACAGTGCATATGTCTTTTGAATTTGTTGTTTTAAGAATGTTAAAATTGTTGGCTCTTGAAAGAATGAGGAGAAAGAGAACTGTTATTGAGGATCTGAAAAATCATCAAATTGATTCTTGAAGCAAGAAAAGCAGTGAAAAAAAAAAAAAAAAATTTTCGAAAAAAAAAGGGAAAGAAAAAGAAAAAGAAAAGAAAAGAAAAAAAAGAAAGGAAATAGAGTTGTGATCCAAAGCAACAAGAGTGTGCTTAAGAACCCTGGACACCTCTAATTGGGGACTTTAGCAAAGCTGAGTCACAATCTAAAAGGTTCACCCAATTATGTGTCTGTGGCATGTATGTATCCGGTGGTAATACTGGAAGACAGAGTGCTTTGGGCCACAGCCAAGACTCATACACTGGCTATGTTCAAGAATCAATGTACTTCACTAAGAGAATCAATAACACTATCTGAGTTCTGAGTTCTTATAGATGCCAATCATTCTGAACTTCAAAGGATAGAGTGAGATGCCAAAACTGTTCGGAGGCAAAAAGCTACTAGTCCCGCTCATCTAATTGGAGCTGTGTTTCTTTGATATTTTGGAATCTATAGTATATTCTCTTCTTTTTATCCTATTTTGATTTTCAGTTGCTTGGGGACAAGCAACAATTTAAGTTTGGTGTTGTGATGAGCGGATAATTTGTATGCTTTTTGGCATTGTTTTTAGTATGTTTTTAGTATCTTTTAGTTAGTTTTAGTATTTTTTATTAGTTTTTAATTAAAATTCACTTTTCTGGACTTTACTATGAGTTTGTGTGTTTTTCTGTGATTTCAGGTATTTTCTGACTGAAATTGAGGGTCCTGAGCAAAAATCTGATCCAGAGACTGAAAAGGACTGCAGATGCTGTTGGATTCTGACCTCCCTGCACTCGAAGTGGATTTTCTGGAGCTACAGAAGCCCAATTGGCGCGCTCTCAACGGCGTTGGAAAGTAGACATCCTGGGCTTTCCAGCAATATATAATAGTCCATACTTTGTCCAAGATTTGATGGCCCAAACCCGCGTAGCAATCCGGCCTCAGAAATTCCAGCGTTAAACGCCGGAACTGGATTAAAAGTTGGAGTTAAACGCCCAAACTGGCATGAGAACTGGCGTTTAACTCCAGAAAACGTCTCTACACATAAAAGCTTCAATGCTCAGCCCAAGCACACACCAAGTGGGCCCGGAAGTGGATTTTTCTGTCATTTACTCATTTCTGTAAACCTTAGGATACTAGTTTACTACTTATAGGACCTTTTGACATTGTAATCAGAACCTTATGACCTCATAACATTTCATACACGTTCTTTCCACAGTATGAGCCTCTAAACCCCATGGTTGGGGGTGAGGAGCTCTGCTGTGTCTTGATGGATTAATGCAATTACTACTGTTTCTTATTCAATCATGCTTGCTTCCGTTCTAAGATAACACTTGTTCTTAATCCGGATGAATGTGATGATCCGTGACAATCATCATCATTCTCAACCATGAACACGTGCCTGACAAGCACCTCTGTTCTATCTTAGATTGAGTAGTTATCTCTTGGGTTCTTTAATCGGAATCTTCGTGGTATAGGCAGGACCTGATGGCAGCATTCAAGAGAATCCGGAAGGTCTAAACCTTGTCTGTGGTATTCTGAGTAGGATTCAATGATTGAATGACTGTGATGTGCTTCAAACCTGTAACCTACTGGCGTTAGTGACAGACGCAAAAGAGTGATTCTATTCCGGTAGGGGAGGGAACCAAACCGGTGATTGGCGGCACTGTGACAGAGTGCTTTGCATTAGCTTTCACTGCGCGGATGGGAGGTAGCTGCTGACAACAGTGAGACCCTACACGAGCTTGCCATGGAAGGAGACATGCGTGTTTGATGAAGAAGACAGTAGGAAAGCAGAGATTCAGAAGATGGAGCATCTCCAAACCTCAACCCATTCTCCATTACTGCAGTACAAGTAACCATTACATGTTCTTTTGCTTTTTACAATCAATCCTGATAATTTCTGATATCCTGACTAAGATTTACAAAATAACCATAGCTTGCTTCAAGCCGACAATCTCCGTGGGATCGACCCTTGCTCACGCAAGGTATTACTTGGACGACCCAGTGCACTTGCTGGTTAGTTGTGCGGGATTGCAAAAGTGTTATTGCAATTTCGTGCACCAGGATGATATGGAGTGGCCACCCTATGGCTAACTCCATATCTAACCAAAGCAGAGTAAAGCTGTTTATTACAGAAATGAGTGCCCCCATCACTGATTAGTACTCTAGGGATACCAAATCTGCTGAAGATGTGTTTCTGGAGGAATTTCAGCACTATCTTAGTATCATTAGTGGGTGTTACTATAGCTTCTACCCATTTGGATACATAATCCACTGCCACCAGAATATAAGTGTTTGAGTATGATGGTGGGAATGGCCCCATGAAGTCAATACCCCATACATCAAACAACTCAATCTCCAAGATCCCTTGTTGAGGCATGGCATAACTATGAAGCAGATTACCAGATCTTGACAACTGTCACAATTAAGTACAAACACTCGGGAGTCTTTATAGAGAGTAGGCCAGTAGAAGCCACATTGGAGGACTCTTGTGGCTGTTCGCTCACTTCTAAAATGTCCTCCATACTGTGATCCATGGCAGTGCCAGAGGATCTTCTGTGCTTCTTCTTTAGGCACACATCTACGGATTACTCCATCTGCACATCTCTTGAAGAGATATGGTTCATCCCAAAGATAGTACTTTGCATCCGTGATCAATTTCGTTGTTTGTTGCCTACTGTACTCTTTGGGTATGAATCGTACGGCCTTGTAGTTTGTAATGTCTGCAAACCATGGCACCTCCTAGATGACAATGAGTTGCTCATCCGGAAAGTTTTCAGAGATCTCAGTAAGAGGGAGGGACGCCCCTTCTACTAGTTCTATTCGGGACAGGTGATCTGCTACTTGATTCTCTGTCCCTTTTCTATCTCTTATTTTTATATCAAACTCTTGCAGAAGCAACACCCATCTTATGAGTCTGGGTTTTGAATCCTGCTTTGTGAGTAGATATTTAAGAGCAGCATGATCAGTGTACACAATCATTTTTGATCCTACTAAATAAGATCTGAACTTGTCAATGGCGTAAACCACTGCAAGTAGCTCTTTTTCTGTGGTTGTGTAGTTCTTCTGTGCGTCATTTAGAACACGACTGGCATAATAAATGACATGCAGAAGCTTGTCATGCCTTTATCCCAACACTGCACCAATGGCATGATCACTGGCATCACACATTAATTCAAATGGTAATGTCCAGTCTGGTGTAGAGATGACTGGTGCTGTGACCAGCTTAGCTTTCAGAGTTTCAAATTCCTGCAGACACTCTTTATCAAAGATAAATGGCGTGTCAGCAGCTAGCAGATTACTCAGAGGTTTGGCGATTTTTGAAAAATCCTTTATGAACCTCCTATAAAATCATGCATGCCCCAGAAAGCTTCTGATTGCCTTAACATTGGTAGGTGGTGGTAATTTTTCAATTACCTCTACCTTAGCTTGATCCACTTCTATTCCCTTGTTTGAAATTTTGTGCCCAAGGACAATTCCTTCAGTCACCATAAAGTGACATTTCTCCCAGTTTAAAACCAGGTTAGTCTCTTGGCACCTCTTTAGAACAAATGCTAGATGGTCAAGATAGGAGCTGAATGAGTCTCCAAATACTGAAAAGTCATCCATGAAGACTTCCAGAAATTTTTCCACCATATCAGAGAAAATTGAGATCATGCACCTTTGAAAGGTTGAAGGTGCATTGCACAGGCCAAATGTCATCCTTCTGTATGCAAATACTCCAGATGGACATGTGAATGCAGTTTTCTCTTGATCCTGGGGATCTACTGCAATTTGATTATAACCCGAATATCCATCCAGGAAGCAGTAGTATTCATGACCTGCTAGTCTTTCTAGCATCTGGTATATGAAGGGTAAAGGAAAATGATCCTTTCTGGTAGCTGTATTGAGCCTTCTATAATCAATACACGTACGCCACCCTGTAACTGTTCTTGTAGGAACCAATTCATTTTTTTCATTATGAACCACTGTCATGCCACCCTTCTTAGGGACGACTCGGACAGGGCTTACCCAGGGGCTATCAGAAATAGGATAAATAATCCCAGCCTCTAGTAATTTAGTGACCTCCTTCTGCACCACCTCCTTCATGGCTGGATTTAGCCGCCTCTGTGGTTGAACCACTGGCTTAGCATCACCCTCCAATAGGATTTTGTGCATGCATCTGGCTGGGCTAATGCCCTTAAGATCACTGATGGACCACCCAAGAGTTGTCTTGTGTGTCCTTAGCACTTGAATTAGTGCTTTCTCTTCTTGTGGCTCTAAGGTAAAGCTTATGATTACAGGAAAGGTATCACCTTCTCCCAGAAATGCATATTTCAGGGATGGTGGTAATGGTTTGAGCTCAGGTTTAGGAGGTTTCTCCTCTTCTTGAGGGATTTTCAGAGGTTCTATTATTCTCTCTAGTTCCTCCAGATCAGGCTGAACATCTTTAAAGATATCCTCTTGCTCTTATTCTAGACTCTCAGTCATATTGACCTCTTTTACCAAAAAGTCAATAATATCAATGCTCATGCAGTCATTTGGGGTGTCTGGATGCTGCATAGCTTTGACAACATTCAACTTGAACTCATCTTCATTGACTCTCAGGGTTACTTCCCCCTTTTTGGACGTCAATATGGGTTCGGCCAGTTGTTAGGAAAGGTCTTCCTAGAATGAGAGTTGCACTCTTATGCTCCTCCATTTCCAGCACCACAAAGTCAGTAGGAAAGGAAAATGGCCCAACCTTGACAATCATGTCTTCAATCACGCCTGATGGGTATTTAATGGAACCATCAGCAAGTTGGAGACATATCTGGATTGGTTTAACTTCATCAGTTAACCCAAGCTTTTTGATAGTAGATGCAGGTATTAGGTTGATACTTGCCCCAAGATCACATAGAGCTTGCTTGGTACAAGTACCCTCTAATGTGCATGGTATCATAAAGCTTCCGGGATCTTTAAGCTTCTCAGGTAAGCTTTTCAGAATGACTGCACTGCATTCTTCAGTGAGGTAAACTTTTTCAGTTTTCCTCCAATCCTTCTTATGAATTAATATCTCTTTCGTGAACTTAGCATAAGAGGGTATTTGCTCAAGTGCCTCTGCAAATGGAATCTTTATTTCAAGATTCCTGAGATGGTCTGCAAAGCGGGCAAATTGCTTATCCTGTTCTGCTTGGCAGAGCTTCTGAGGATAAGGCATTTTGGCTTTATATTCCTCAACCTTAGTTGCTGTAGGTTTATTGCCTACAGATGTGGGTTGAGAAGCCTTTTTAGAGGGGTTGCTATCAGCACTTGTATGTGTATGATCTCCCACTGGCGTTTGAATGCTAGGGGTGGAAGCTGGAGTGGCGTTAGACGCCAGCTCCTTACCTGTTTCTGGCATCTGAACGCCAGAACTGTGCTTCCTTTGGGCGTTCAACGCCAATTCCTTGCTTGTTTCTGGCGTTGAACGCCAGAACTGAGCATGGTTTGGGCGTTCAACGCCAGCTTTCCACCTATTTTCTGGCGTTTGGGCGCCAGGATTATTCTTCTCTAGGCTCTTATTGTCCTCAGATGGATTTTGGGTGGTTTGCTCATTTCTTGGCTTCCTGCTACCTTGAAGTGAGGTATTTAATGTTTTCCCACTTCTTAATTGAACTGCTTGGCACTCTTCTGTTATTTGTTTTGATAACTGTTGTTCTGTTTGCTTCAACTATACTTCCATATTCATATTAGCCATTCTTGTTTCTTGTAGTATCTCCTTGAATTCGGCTAACTATTTTGTTAGAAAATCTAATTGCTGATTGAATTCGGCAGCTTGATCTGCAGGACTAAGTTCAGCAGTTACTAAGAGGACATGGATTAATTAATATGAAATTGGAATAAAAATCGTAAATAATGTTGAAAAATTCGAAATACTTATTATGCAATAATGGAGAATATGTTGGAGTTTTGGAGATGCTTTGTCTTCTGAATTCCTGTAACATAATGCTTCCTCACTTTCAAAAGTGCAAAGTTCCTTCCATGGCAAGCTGTATGTAGGGTGTCACCGTTGTCAATGGCTACTTCCCATCCTCTCAGTGAAAATGGTCCAAATGCTCTGTCACAACACGACTAATCATCTGTTGGTTCTCGGTCGTGTCAGAATAAGATCCATTGATCCTTTTGCGTCTGTCACTACGCCCAACACTCGCGAGTTTGAAGCTCGTCACAGCCATTCAATCCTTGAATCCTACTCGAAATACCACAGACAAGGTTTAGACTTTCCGGATTCTCATGAATGCTGCCATCAATTCTAGATTATACCACGAAGATTCTGATTAAGGAATCTAAGAGATACTCATTCAATCTGATGTAGAATAGACGTGGATTGAGGAAGGTGATGAGTGTCACGGATCATCACCTTCTTTATAGTGAGGCGCGAATGAACATCTTAGATAGGAACAAGCATGTTTGAATGGGAAACAGAAATAATTGCATTAATTCATCGAGACGCTGCAGAGCTCCTCACCCCCAACAATGGAATTTAGAGACTTATACCATCAAAGAGTTTAAAATTCAGATCTAAAAATGTCATGAGATACAAAATAAGTCTCTAAAAGTTGTTTAAATACTAAACTAGTAACCTAGGTTTATAGAAAATGAGTAAACTAAGATAATTGGTGCAGAAATCCACTTTAGGGGTCCACTTGGTGTGTGCTGGGGCTGAGACTTAAGTTTCTCACGTGCCTGGGCTGTTTCTGGAGTTGAACATCAGGTTGTAACCTGTTTCTGGCGCTGAACTCCAACTTGCAACCTGTTTCTGGCGCTGAACGCCAGACTGCAACATGGAACTGGCGTTGAACACCAGTTTATGTCATCTATCTTCGTGCAAAGTATGAACTATTATATATTGCTGGAAAGCCCTGGATGTCTACTTTCCAACCCAATTGAGAGCGCGCCAATTGGACTCCTGTAGCTCCAAAAAATCCATTCTGAGTGCAGGGAGGTCAGAATCCAACAACATCAGCAGTCATTTTTTAGCATAAATCAGATTTTTGCTTAGCTCCCTCAATTTCAGCCAGAAAAATACCTGAAATCACAGAAAAACACACAAACTCATAGTAAAGTCTAGAAATATGATTTTTGCCTAAAAACTAATAAAAATCTACTAAAAACCAACTAAAACATACTAAAATCTACATGAAATTTCCCCCAAAAAGCGTATAAAATATCCGCTCATCAGAACATAATTCCGATTCCTTTCATAGTTTTTCTTATTACTAAAACCTTACCATTTACCCCTTCTGGGGTAATGATTTACCGCATTTACTTCAGGAAATGGGGAGCCGCCAGCTGGGCACGCTTCATGATTCTTTAAGAGCAAGTCATTATTGCGTTTAGCAACAAGAAGGTAAGAAATTAACTCAGAATATTTTTTAAACCATTTTTCTCGATGCTGCTGTTGCAGGAGCACATTCAAGGCATGGAAGGTTGAGAAAGTTTTCTCTAACATATCATTATCAGATATCTTTTCCCCACATAATTTCATTCGTGAGGTGATTCGAAACATTGCTGAATTATAATCATTTATGGATTTAAAATCCTGTAGACGCAAGTGCGTCCATTCATATTGGGCTTGAGGAAGTATCACCGTCTTTTGATAATTATACCTTTCTTCAAATGATTCTCCCTCTATAGTGAGGTATCTTGAGATACAAACTGGAGATGTGTTTAAATCCCGGTTTGCAGATTGTCATTTTGATGAATCAAAATTTCCAACATTAGGGGAGAGAATAAGCTTCCTGAAAAGGAACTTAATTGGAATACATCATCCTTTATGCATTTAGATCCTTGATCAGCGCAATGTGAACTAGAAGTTTAAAAGATTATACATTTGCAAACAATAGCAAATGAATTGCCTGATGCATTTTTCGATACAAAGAGGATAACCAAGTCTAATATACCAGCGAAAAATGCCCCACTTCGAATTGATATCCCAGTTGGACAAATTGCCACCGAAGCAAATACACGCCAGAAGCGTGGCAGGCCTGTCGGATCCAAAGGCAAAAATTTTCGAAAAAGAAAATAAGTAAATACTATTCCTATTGAAAGAGACATAGTAAAGACACCTGCAGTTGTCCAAAATTTTGATATAATTTTAACTCCAGAAGATGTTCAGGTACCTGAAAATTGTGAAAATGACGAGATCTCGATAAATTACGTCTTTACAGGAAAAATAGGATCAAAATAAGATAATTGTAAATGAAATATTTGCATATAATGTGGCATTGAATATCATGCATGAAAGTAAGAATCTTGAGCCAAGATCAGTCGAAGAATGTTGACAAAGGAATGCTTGGCCAAAATGGAAAAAAGGCATGAAGGCTGAATTAGACTCACTTGCAAAATGTGAAGTCTTTGGACCTGTAGTCCGTACACCAGAAGATATAAAACCTGTTGGATACCGATGGGTATTTGTGAGAAAAAAAAATGAGAAAAATGAAGTTGTACGCTACAAAGCTCGACTTGTAGCACAAGGTTTTTCACAGAGACCCGGTATAAATTATGAAGAAATGTATTTCCCAATAGTGGATGCGATAACATTGCGTTATTTGGTCAGTTTATCTGTATATCATAAACTGCATATGCATTTAATGGATGTGGTAACAAGCTATTTATACGGCTCATTAGATCGGGATATCTATATGAAAGTCCCTGAAGGACTAAAGATATCTAAATCATCTAATGAATATTCGCAAGGGTTATACTCAGTCAAATTGCAAAGATCTTTATATAGTCTAAAGCAATCTAGACGATTATGGTATAATTGTATTACTGAGTATTTGGCCAAAAATAGATTCAAGAATGATGATATCTGTCCATGTGTTTTCATAAAGAAATCTGCATCTGGATTCATTATAATTGCTGTGTACGTTGATGATTTAAATATCATTGGAACTCCTGAAGAGATACCAACAATTACAAATACTCTAAAAGAAGAGTTTGAGATGAAAGATCTTGGAAAGACTAAATTTTGTCTCAGCCTGCAGATCGAGCATACGAAAAGTGGGATCTTTATTCATCAAACAACATACACAGAAAAGATCTTGAAGAGATTTTATATGAATAAGTCACATCTATTAAGTACCCCAATGATCGTAAGATCTTTGGATGTGGAAAAGGATCAGTTTCATCCTAAGTAAGAAAATGAAGATATCCTTGGTCTTGAAGTACCATATCTTAGTGCTATTGGAGCGCTAATGTATCTTGCTAATAATACACGACCTGATATATATCATTTGCTGTGAATTTACTAGCAAGATATAGTTCCTTTCCAACCAGAAGACATTGGAATGGAATTGAACAAATCTTTCGATATATTTATGGAACTGTTGATTTGGGGTTGTTTTATCACTATGGATCCAAATCACAATTAGTTGGCTATGCAGATGCTGGATACTTGTCTGATCCACATAAAGGGAGATCTCAAACGAGATACCTATTCACATATGATGGTACAGTGATATCATGGAGGTCCATAAAACAGACAATTGCAACAACCTCCTCTAATCATGCTGAAATACTAGCGATACATGAAGCTAGTCGCGAGTGTTTTTGACTCAGGAGTTTGATCCAATATATTCTGTCATCATGTGGACTGACTGATCATAAGATAGGTCCAATTGTCCTGTTTGAAGATAATACAGCATGCATTGCTCAACTTAAAGGTGGATACATTAAAAGTGATAGAACAAGGCATATTTGTTCCAAATTCTTCTTCACTCATGATTTTCAAAATCAAGGGACAATTGATGTCCAACAGATCCGATCAAGTGATAATCTGACAGATTTATTCACAAAGTCCTCCCAAAATCATCCTTTGAAATATTGGTACATGAGATTGGGATGTGCCAATTTTGAGACATTAAATGATGTCGACAAGCGGGAGAGACTGTACTCTTTTTTCTTGATCATGTTTCTTCCCATTGAATTTTTCTTGACAAGGTTTTCAATGAGGCAGTCCCCATCACAAAGGATTTTGTATTCTTTTTCCTTCACTAAAGTTTTTTTCCCATTGAGTTTTTCTTTAGTAAGGTTTTAACAAGGCATAATCCTAAATGAACATCCAAGGAGGAGTGTTGTGATAAGATTGAATAGGTGGATGTCCATTCTCAAGAGAGAATGAATTTAATGAAGGTTAAAAATGTTACCTTTTGTATGCCTATAAATAGGAAGATAAGCCTCAGGCAAACACACAGCAATAAATAATTCTCTCTCTCTTTTATGTTGCAATACTTCTTTTTCTCTCTTTATATATATATATATATATATATATATATATATATATATATATATATATATATATATATATATATATATTTGTAGTATATGAAGAGAGAAAGAGAAAGAAAAACTTTATATTGTACGTATAGAGAAAGAGAAGAAATATTTTATTGATGTGGGTAATTGTTCCTCAGTTGCTTCGTTATTTATAGGCGAAGGAAGATTTACATTTTTAAATTTCTTTAATGCATTCATCCTTGAGAACATGAGCCACCCATAATAAATGGCATCCACATACTCCTTCTTATCACAACACTTCCCTTTGGATGCCCATTTAGGAATTTGCCTCATTAAAACCTTACTAAAGAAAAACCCAGTGAAAAAAAACTTTAGTGAAGGAAAAAGAGTACAATATCCTTTGTGATGGGGACTGCCTCATTAAAAACCTTGTCAAAAAAAAAAAACTCAATGGAAAAAAATCTGACCAAGGAAAAAAAAAGTACAGTCTCCTCATCTTGTTGACATCATTTAATATCTCGAAATCGGTGCATCCCAATCTCTTGTACCAATCTTTCAAAGGAGGATTTTGGGAGTGACTTTGTGAATAAATCTGCCAGATTGTCACTTGATAGGATCTGTTGGACATCAATTGTCCCCTGATTTTGAAGATCATGATGAAGAAGAATTTAGGAGAAATATGCTTTAAGTTGAGCAATTCATGTTGTATTATCTTCAAACAGGACAATTGGAGCTATCTTATGATCAATCAGTCCACATGATGACAGAATATATTGGATCAAACTCCTGAGCCAAAACACCCGCAACTTACTTCATGAATCGCTAATATTTTGGCATGATTAGAGAATGTTGCAGCAATCGTCTTTTTCGTGGACCTCCATGATATAGCTGTTCCACCATATGTAAATAGGTATCCTGTTTGAGATCTCCCTTTATATGGATTAGACAAGTATCCAGCATCTGCATAGCCAACTAGTTGTGACTTGGATCTATAGGGATAAAACAATCCTATATCAACCGTTCCATGAAGATATCGAAAGATTTGTTTGATTCCATTCCAATGTCTTTTGGTTAGAGAGGAACTATATCTTGCTAGTAAATTCACGGCAAATGATATATCGGGTCTTGTATTATTAGCAAGATACATTTGCGATCCAATGGCACTGAGATATGGTACTTCAGGACCAAGGATATCTTCATTTTCTTCTTTAGAATGGAATTGATCCTTTTCTACATCCAAAGATCTTATGATCATTGGGGTACTAAAGGGATGTGACTTATCCATATAAAATCTTTTCAAGATCTTCTCTGTGTATGTTGTTTGATGAATAAAGATCCCATTTTTTATATGCTCGATCTGCAGGCCGAGATAAAATTTAGTTCTTCCAAGATCTTTCATCTTAAAATCTTCTTTTGATGATTCGTGCTGATAACGTGTTGTAAAACAACTAAATAAATAAGGATGAGGTAATACAAAATAAAATAAAGAAGTATAATTAGATAATTCTAGTAGTAGTATTTACTACAATTACTATCTCAATATAATAGAGATAATTAATATATTTACTAATATTATATATTGTAATATATATATATATATATATATATATATATATATATATATATATATATATATATATATATATATATATATATATATATATATATATATATATATATATAAAGAGAAAGAAAGAAGTATTGCAACGTAAAAGAAAGAGAGAATTGTTTATTGTTGTGTGTTTGCCTGAAGCTTAGCTTCCTATTTATAGGTATACAAAAGGTAACATTTTCAACCTTCATTAAATTCATTCTCTCTTGAGAATAGACATCCACCTATTCAATCTTATCACAACACTCCTTCTTGGATGTCCATTTAGGATTATGCCTCGTTAAAACCTTACTAAAGAAAAATCTAGTGGAAAAAAAACTTTAGTGAAGGAAAAAGAATACAAAATCCTTTGTGATGAGAACTGCCTCATTAAAAACATTGTCAAGAAAAATCCAATGAAAAAAAAAACCTGATCAAGGAAAAATATAAA
This sequence comes from Arachis stenosperma, assembly GCF_014773155.1. NCBI lineage: Eukaryota > Viridiplantae > Streptophyta > Magnoliopsida > Fabales > Fabaceae > Arachis > Arachis stenosperma. The sequence goes on from NC_080379.1 coordinate 159,927,834, forward strand.
ATAAAAAAGTGTAAATAGGAAACTCTAGTATTAATATTCACTAATATTAATATCCTACTATAATAACGATAATTTATATATTAATATTGTATTTGTAGTATATGAGGAGAGAAAGAGAAAGAAAAGCTTTATATTGTATGTATAGAGAGATAGCGAAGAAATATTTTATTGATGTGTGTAATTGTTCCTCAATTGCTTCTCTATTTATAGGCGAAGGAAGATTTACATTTTCGAATTTCTTTATTGCATTCATCCTAAATATGAGCTGCCCATAATAAATGGCACCCACATACTCATTTTTATCACAATAATAACTATGTTTTGGTGTATTTATTTATATTTTATTTATTATTTTATTATAAAATGAATATTTTGATTGACTACCATTAACAAATTAGTAATTAGAACAGTTTGATAATTGGTTCGATTTTCAAGACATTGGTCATTTGACTGGGTTTGAGCCGCCCAGCCATAGTTGTCAGAACCGGACCGGACTGGCCGGTTCGACCGGAAATCCGGTAAACCGGACCTAGTACCGGTCCGGTCCAAGCTTGCAACCGTTTCAGGCAAAGAACCGGTACGAACCGGTCTAACCCGATGTGAACCGGTGAAAACCGGCGAAAACCGGACCAGTCCGATTGGTCCGAGTCAATCGGTCAATATTGAAGGTGAATGTACAATAGACCAGCAATCTGCAACTCCACCATGCACCATACCCTCCAGCGCTGCCAAGTGTCAGCTTGTGATGATTTTTGAAAAATTCTCCAAAATACTTCCAATGGGGTTCGAACCCCTTCCTCCTGCACAAAGCTGACATGCTTCTACCACCAAGCTGGAGTGATTCTCATTAATTAATATACAAATTATAATATATATAGCATTTTTGCTTTTCACTTATATTCAATTTATTTTAATTTCAAAGTCTCTCATTTTTAAATCAATTATATTTTATTTAACTATAAATTTTATTAAATATATACAAATTAAAAAGATAAATAAAAAAATTTAATTAATCACAATTTATTTTTTCTTTTCATGATTATATGATATCTATTAATATTATTGTTTTAATATATTATTTTGTTTTTTGTCTTCGTATGAAGTTGATAGTTAAAAATCGTTAGATGATATTTAGTTAAACTAGTCAAATCATCTAACGATTCTTAAATATCAACTTCACAAAAAAATAATTTTACGTGACTTTTCACCTATAATAATATAATAAAAAATGAATATAAACTAATTAATAAAGCATTAAAATTTAAAAATGATAATTATTTTTATAAAAACAAAAATAAAAATACAAATGATAAAAAATAATTAAATTTTATATAATTATTTAATTATACCGAGTTAACCGGTTCGACCAGTGACCCACCGGTTGAACCAGTAACTCAGTGATCCAGTAATCTCACCGGTTCGATCACCGGTTCGGTTCTGACAACTATGCGCCCAGCAAATCGTCCCTGCATCAGATCTGGTGAAACCCGAACTGACATGCCCGATTTTGATGAAAATCGATGACTCGGCCGGTTTATAAAACCAGGACCGGCCATGATAATTTTTCAAATTCGAACGACGTCGTTTTTCTAAGGGTTGCAAATACTAACGCACTCATCCCTCTCTACTCTCATCAGCGGATCAGCCTCCCTCACTGTCTCACAAGTCACAAGTAACTCACAAGCTCTGATCAGATTCTTCTCTAAAGCTCAACTCTCAAGCTCTCTCTCTCGTCTCTCCCACTCAGCGTCTCTCTCTTCTCATTCACCCACTCACTCACTCACTGTTCCTCCGTGCCCTCCGTTCCTTCCGCCGCCACCAGTGTACCACCTGGCAACTTAGCTTCTTCTTCTCTTTCTCTTCTCCGAACAGTCTCTTCTCTGCGAGTCAGTTTGGTTCTGTGTAGTTGCCGCCAAAATGTTGCGTAGAAATATTCGCATGAGGAGGGAGTATTTATACAGGAAGAGCTTAGAAGGCAAAGAACGCTTGCTCTACGAAAAGAAGCGCAAGATCAGAGAAGCACTTCAAGGTTCTTCCTTCCTTCCATATGAATTTTTCATTACCGTTTTTAATTTTAGTTCACTTGTTTTCGTGAAAATTTTTATTATTATTGTTAGTTCATGTGTTTAATTTTAATTTTATGTAGAAGGGAAGCCAATACCTACTGAGCTTAGGAATGAGGAGGCTGCACTTCGTCGAGAAATCGATCTCGAAGATGAAAACACAGCTGGTGTTATATTCTTCCTTTGTCTTCACCTTTTTTTTTTCTATTTTTTTTAATTTAGTTAGTGAATTTTTTTATGAATTTGATTATGTTGTGTTATAATTTAATTTTATTCATTGTTTTATCCAATGAGTTCTGTAATGTTTTTAATAAGAAGCTATTAAAGACAAACATAATCCATTAGTACACAACTCAATATGTAGTTATCTATAACCATTGCTAGTTTTTTATATGCTTTCTACTTAACTCCTTTGTACCAAAACAGACAACACTGAATAGACATATAATTGATGGTTAACTAACTTGACTCATGCCACGTAAAAGGTTAATTCTTTAATAGACAAAAGTTGTCTGGTTTAGGAGTTTAACTCTAAGTGGAAACTCTGCATATGATAGGGGAAAACATTGTATCTTTTCTAATTATTCAAGTGTTGCCAACAATAACCCATATCATAGTGAGTTCTGGTGATTTTTATAATTGTTGATGGCATTCTTGGTTTTTGTTTTGTTTTGATTCACTTTTTTCTTCCCCTGTTCAGGGATTGAGTAGTTTTATAGGTCTTAGAGGTCATGTTTTATTGAGAAAGGCACTATATTCATACTGAAAGCATCGAGTTGTTCCGAGTCCTTACTCCTAATACATGTGACACAGTGAACTGATTAATCGAAGCGTCATACATGAGAACATGTATACAGAAGAATATTTTGGCATTGAGCAAAATAAGCTTTATTTGTATCATTCCTTGGGGTGTGTTTATGAGTTCGGGCTCTTGGAGGGAAAGAGATGGATGGGAAGGGATTGAAAAGTAAAATGAACTCTACACTATCCATTAACGGATTAACTTCCTTCCCTTCCCCTCTGAAAACCTATCTCACAAATCCACCCTTTGTCCCCTGGTACCCAAGCTTTTAGGCTATTTTGCCTTTCCCTCATAAACTTTTTTGATGTTTTATTCTCTCTTGCATTGATTTATTTCAAAAGAGACATTGATGTGATTGCTGAAATTTCGTCTCCACTTTTTGCTGCGTCTAATTCAGTCCCGAGAACGCACATTGATGATGAGTATGCACATGCTGCGGAAAAAGATCCTAAAATTTTGCTAACCACTTCCAGGGATCCAAGTGCTCCTCTTCAACAGTTTGTAAAGGTTTTCTCACTTCAATTGTTTTCTTGATTTTTTTCATAATGTTCTATTTTATTTATTCCTTTTTTTCTGTCTTAGTAAATTCCGGATAATGTTTTGACTATTGTGACACTCAATTTTCTATGTTCAGGAGCTGAGTTATGTCTTTCCGAATGCACAAAGGATGAATCGTGGTGGTCAGGTTGTAACCTTTACTGTTTTTTTTCCATTTTTTATCTCTTGTATACGTTCAAAATCTGAATAATTGACTATTTGGTTGATTTTCCATTTATTGTTTTCTTGCTAATGAGTAATGATAATAAATACAGCTAAAATATAATCGTTATTATATAGCTAAAATATAAACTGAATAACTGATTGTCTTTTCTGTTGTGTGTTTGCATTTGGATTGTTGTCGCTATCATTTTAGGTTATTTCTGAAATTATAGAGTCTTGCCGTGCACATGATTATACAGATGTTGTGTTGGTTCATGAACATCGTGGTGTGCCGGATGGCTTAATTGTCTGCCATCTGCCATATGGTCCAACTGCATATTTTGGATTGCTCAATGTGGTAAGTGTTGGTCTTAAAAAGTATTACTTTTTCTAATATATATTTGTATGGACAACATGCTGACTTGTTTCTTTTCCATATCCATATAGGTTACAAGGCATGAAATCAAAGACAAGAAAGCCATTGGTACAATGCCTGAGGCTTATCCACATCTGATTTTTGATAACTTCTCAACTAAGGTTTTCATAAGTCGACACGATCTCTATTTTTTTACTTGCTCGAATGTCATTGGTAAACTGCCCATGGTTTTGATCTTTGGTCTGTTGCATTTGCCACTGGTCTTTCAGATATCTACTGGTCATGCCAATGCTATCTTGTCTGGTCTTGAAACCATAATGTTCTGAATTGGACTAGAAGCAGTTGCAGCTTGATTGTTTAAACTTTAAATTGATTTAAATGATTTCCCTCTGATGCTAAAACTGTTAAGGGTAAGATTTGAGCACAGGTTAGGACTAGGAGAAGGCACATTGTCAACTTTTTAAGCATTGGTCTATTAAAATAGTTGGATTTCTAATGGGGTTGCTTTTACTAATTAGTCTTAGAGATGACAAATGATTTAACCAAGATTCAAACTTAGGTTAATTTGGAATGAAAAAGATGATGTATCAGTAGGCTATTGGTCAGAGCAAATATATGTATTGATTTTGTAAGAATAAAAGGGCAAGGTTGGTTCTGTTTGCATTGTGATTCGGGATTAGAATTTTGTTTATGTTGGCCACTTTTTCTATTCGTTAATTTCTCAACTATATATGTATGGAATATATACTTCTGCAAATTCAATATTATCGAAAGTAATTACTATCTATAGCAATAATTATGCTGGTTTTGTTCTGACTACTCATCTTATTTGGAATTCATTTTGGACTTTAAACAGTTGGGTGAAAGGACTGCCAACATTCTAAAGTATCTTTTCCCAGTTCCAAAACCAGACACAAAACGTATTGTGACTTTTTCCAACCAGTCTGACTATGTATCGTTCAGGTTGGTTTTGCATTCACAATCTTATGCATTTGACCTTTCATTATAATTTATAAATATCCGTTATTCATTCATGTTACAGTGAAGTTGTGCTGGTTAGTGTTTTTTCCCTTCTCATTTGAAATCTAGTGTTTGTTCTATACAGGCATCACATATATGAAAAGCATGGAGGTCCGAAGTCTATTGAACTAAAGGAAATTGGTCCACGGTTTGAGTTGCGACTTTATCAGGTTTGCATTACTATTAACCTCACCGTTGATTGCTTCTTTGTCTGTTGTTATGTTACGAGGAAAGATGATCTTCCACTCAAAACAAAGTAACTACATCTGTCTACATGCTACTAAATTTAAGAAAACTGTAGTTCAGTGATTGCATTTTGCATGTGTATACGTGTTTCTTTGTTTTGGTTGATGTAATGTTGGGCAAAAGTTAAAATTTTCTGCTGATTACATTTTTTTACTTTTACGTTTAAAAATATCCTTTTTGTTACCCGCTCCATTTTGTAAAATTGCTTACACGGATATATATATATATATATATATATATATATATATATATATATATATTTTGGGATGTTTCTGAGCACAGCTGTTTGACAAAATGTAAACTAATTTAATAACACCATCATTGTAAATTTTGATCTATTAATGTTAGCAGCAGTTCAGGCCGCCTTTTTTTTTTTTTTGGGGTTTAATTTATTAGATTCAAATATTAAAATCGTAAATTATCTACTTACTAGTTACTACTAGTGGTTCTACTTTCTACTATCTTCTACTATTTTAAAGGAGTTGTGGCAGTTTTACCCCTTTTAGGTCATATTTCTGTAATTCTTTTTTCTATTTTACCCCTAGCTTGTCTTTGTCTCTTTTTCTACCACACACTTGCTTAACTTTCGCTAATAACTACATAAAACTATCCATATTGCCATGTATTACAAAATTAAGAGCCATCATTATTCTATAATCTCAAGATGCTAGTGCTTGTTAATGTTTATTTCATATTTACTAAAAAAAATAATGCATTGTTCCGATTGTTATTGGATACCAAACCCGTTCCTAATACCATGGTTATTAAAATCAGACTGATAATCAACTCTATTGAAGCAACGGGACGGGTGGCCAGTTCACTGGATTTTAGTCTGAACAGATCGGTCCATTCCAGTTCTTTTTTTATTTGGTGTCCCAGTCCAGTTTTAATTGCTATGCTTTTTGCTATTTTCACTGTTAACCAATTAACCCAATGTCCCTATTTTTCTCAAACACGTTGCAGATAAAGCTGGGAACTGTGGATCAAGCTGAAGCTCAAATAGAATGGGTTATTAGACCTTACATGAACACAAGTAAAAAACGCAAGTTTCTCAGTGATTGATGTTGCCATAACAAAAGCCGCAATGTTAAAGTAGTATTTACGCAGCTTAACCTGATACACGTTGAGTGCATTTTTTCATCGTGACGGAACATCGAGGATGTCCTTAGTTCCTTAGTTTGAAAGAGAATATAAAATTTTTGGAATGAGCAATTGAGCATCATTGTAAACTGCTAAAGCTATGAAAAAGTGAGAATGGAATGTACTTTATGATTATTTCTGGAAGAAAATTATTATTTGCTTTTTCTTGGGAATATCAACAGTTCGTTTGTTATTATTATTATTGTGAAAAATTTTCGATGAACAAGTTTCTTTAATATTAGTTTTTTTAATAATGCTTTTATAAAAAATTAACACAGAATTTTTTGAAAAAATATAAAAATTTTGTAATAAATAACAGTAGAAAAAGAAGAAACCCGTGAAGGGAAAAAATACGAGAAAAAAAAGAGAACAAGAAAGTAAGTGGTGTCTGTGAGTAGCTCTGAAAATCAATTGGATATGACATCGTTTAGTCTGTTAGTTTAATAGTTTAAAAATTTAATTAATTTAATGGAGTATAATTGAGATAATTGAATTATAATAAAATAATATAAAATTAAAAATTTAATATCATCAATTGTCTAATTTTATTCGTAATCTATATTCTTATCATAAATTTAAAAATAATATATATTTTTATTTATTAATATATAAAAATATTTTAAATATTTTATATAATTAAAAAAATTAAAAATAGTTAAAATATATAATTTATATTTTAATATAAATAAAATATCAAAATATTATTATAATTATAAAAAAATATTTTATATTTTATAAATTTATTATATTATTGTATTTTATAAAAAATTAAAATCCGTGTGTTTCATATTGTATTGTGTCATATCTGCGTCATTGTCCCTGCTTCATAAATTATATCACAATATAATCAACTAAAAGAAAAGCATAATTTTTATGCCATTTGAAATGCTAAGACTAATTAATAAATGATAAATTTTAGCAAATAGTAAGTTTCAAGACACAGTTTAAAATTACGATCCCAGAAAAAATATAATATTCTAGACAAAAGATTCACAAAAACAATAAAAACATCACCATGGTCAGGTATATTATGCTTAAAACTTAAAAATCATCATCACCAAATGTCTTACAAAGGACATAAAAGTCTTGAAAAATAATAAATATCAAACATAGAAGTAATAATAATATTATTTGTCATATTAAAATCACATAATTCACCGTAATATTTCTACCTATATTTTATCAATAAAAAAGTAAAAACTTATTTTAAAAAAAATATAAATTAATAATAAATAAAATTTAAACAGACACATATTTTGTCATTTACATGAGAAAAAAGCGTCATACAGCCATACCATCACAGTAATAGATTTTTTTTATTTTTTTTTTTTATATCTAGCCACTAGGGATGAATTCCCTAAAAATAATCCAGATTTTGTGTATACGTTTTTATGGATTTTATAATTCGATAATAACGTTTTATCCATCTTAAAATTTTAAATTCCTAAAAACAACGTTTAGTATTTTATAATTAAAAAATATTTTATTTTTATATAGTGTTAGAAATTTTTTACTATATGTCAGTGGCAAAGTGTGCTGCTATTATAGTATTATAAAATATTAAAATATCAAATTTTCTGATATTTTACACAAAATTATCAATATATAAAAAATTTAGTCCAATATTATTATTTTTAAATTTTAAAAAAATTATATACAATTATTTACACATAAATAATAATTTAATCAAATAAATTAAATTATCTAATAATTTTTAATTATTAATTTTACAGTAAATAAAAAATTACTCAGATGATCATGAAAATTATTAATTTTATGCAATATAGTTTGGTCAAACGAGTCAAACAACCTTTAAAATCACTAAAATTAAATTTCAAATTTAATTATGTGATCTGCGAAGATACTCCAACCAAGACGAGAAAGAGACTCCATTCTTTCGTGGTTCAGTTCAACACTTAAACCAGAGGCCCTGTTGCTGGCTCATAAATTTTTATTAAATCGTATTCTAACTCTAATATCTCCCTTTTATCCTTCTTCTTCTTCTTCTTCTTCTTCTTCAATTTATTTCTTGGAAAATTGAGAAATGTCAATGGGGAACGAGTCAAGTTGGGTTGGGAAGAAGCCTATCAGGCGCATTGGTGGCATGTCCGACGCACTCTCCATCGCAGCCGTTCTTGGTTTCTCCGTCTCCGCTTCCCAACCACCGCCTCAGGTACGCATAATTCATTCATTCAGATTCCGCATTCATCTTGTTTCGCTGAAATCACGGTTTTGCCACCAACTCTCTCTGTTTCTAGGAATCTTCTCTTCCGAGTAGCGGCGAAAAGGGCGAGGACTTGGTCAGGGTTTTGAGGGAACTAACCACTGTTCAACGCAAGATCGCGGATTTGCAAGTCGAACTTCAAGGACGCAAGGTTTTTTCTTCTTCTATTCTGTACCTTTTTCTATTTTATTTTAGTATTATACTTAAAGTTTAAACAAGTTTGTGGGTAAAATGGTAAATTATGGTGATCTTCCCAGCATCGCTATACTGAAATCCATTGTAGTGTTTTCGCATTCTGCAAATTAGATTCATGTTACGTATAATTTTTTTTGTGAATTATGTGAAAATATTGCCTAATTTGTAGGAGAGATTTATTAGTTTCTCTTTATGATTGATGTAAGAGTTCATAAGATTTGTGAAATTGTGTAGGATGATAAGAATGTTGCGCATTTGACGCATGTGAGTGAAATGGAAAAGAAAATTGAGACTTTGGGGAGGATTACCGCTATACTGAAAGATGTTATCCAGAACAAGGTAATGTGGCTGTGCCCTCCATTATACCTGCTTTCAGTATTTTTTCCTTTTTCGGTAGTTTCCCTGGATTAGTTCATTAGGGATAAGTTGATTTACCGAATTTAATGTTGCAGGATCGCATCATAGCTCGCCTGCAGCAGCCTTATTCTCTTGATTGCATTCCTGTAGAAGCAGAATTTCAGGTTGGTGAAATCATAATTGTTATTTATTACTGATTTATAGCAAAAATTACTCCATGCAAAATTGTTAATTTAGGGGGGCGGGTGAATGGTTTTTGATTGTGTTAGTAGCATTACTCATTGACAGGGAGACACACTTCATTATCTTGTGTTGTAGTTGGTGATGTAGCAAGATTTAGTCCATAGCAATATAGCATGACAAATGTATTTGTTGGCTTGAATTAAAGTTGCTAACTGGAAGTTTCAGCTCCATGGGGTAAAATAATTGGAATTAGTTGGCTTCTCCACTGCTGCTGTAGACGCTAGATAGTTTTCAGGCTTATGTTTATGCACTGTGTCGTGTTAGCTTCTTGAGTTCATTCAATTATTCTCAGTGCCTGAGTTGTTGAGCTGAAGTTTTTTGGAGCAAAATAAGTGTATACTTGTAATGTAAAGATTAAATTTGTATCTGAAGACTAAAATATGATATTTTGGAATCATAACAATTCCTATGATACTACCTTTAACTTCACATGTATAATTAGTCCTTTTCCCTTTAATTTTACATATTTATAGAATTGTCTAGATTATTAATCTTGGGGAAAAGCATGAATTAATCCAAATTTTACCTTATATCCACACCATCCACTTTTAGTTGAAAATTGATGTAATGCTGAACTATTGATTCATGAGAGTAGACTTCCATTTAAGAAAGTTTAACGCTTCTGTCATATATATTTCTTCAACTCTTGCAGAAACAATTCTCTGAACTACTGATGAAGGCAGCTAGTGATTATGGTGCCTTGACAGCATCAGTGGCAGATTTTCAGTGGAGTCAAAATTTCAAGGAACCTCCTTCAGTTTGGGGGGTATGTTTCTACAGTATATTTATTGTGGCAACATCTTGTCATAAATCATTAGTTAATTTATATTTGCATCCATGAACCCTTATTTGATATGATAAGTATACCAGTAGATAGTAAATACTACAAAATGGAGGTTCTCCTTAGAGGCTTTGTGTCTGTTGCATATTCTGAAGGTTTTATCGATTGTTTTCAAAGGCAACTGGTGCAAAACTGGAATTGATTTTAGGCCATCCCAGATCGAATAATGACATAAGGAAAATGCTAATTTGACAAGTAGAAAAGAGCCAACAACCAAGAACTGCAAAATATAGTTTTTTTCCTTGTAGTTATTGGTTGTTAGCTTTTTGTTTCTAATCAAATTAGCATTTCCTAATAACACAAATAAATTTATATACTTGCAGTTTTTTACCTTTTCTTTTATCCTTAAAGGAAATGCTTCGACCCATTCCAGTAGCTTTGGCATCTTGCACTCGCTTCTTTGAAGCAATGTCTGCCACAAGAGAGTCATTTGCAGCCCTTCAGAAATTGAGAGTGGGTCAATTTGATTCCCCTATACCAAGTACTCCGGCGAGAGATCCTTCCCAAAGACTGCCCGGAGTTTCTAATTGTCTGACTCCACCTCCAATGGAAAACTGAAGCAAACCTCAATGAGATAGTTGTCAGAAATTGAAGGAAGTAAGAATTAGTTCAACAAGCACCATGATTCAAACAACTAGGTGAGTGTTATAGGATCTTCTTGTGCCCTTCCTCAGTTGAAGAAGAGTTTACTTCATCCAACTTTGTGCAGATCAATTGTTTTAACTTGATTTACCAAAAATCTTTCATGATTACTATGTGAAAAACTCCAATAGTTTTGTAGTGCTGCCAGGCTTGTGACCAAAACGCATTGCACACTTGTACATCTAAAACCCAGCATTAACTGTTGTGGTGTGCCTGAATCAGCTTTTAGTCTTATACACTGTGAATGTACAAAGTAGAGACTTATTTTCTTTCTCCTAACTTTATTGTGTCTTGGTAACCTTTTAGCTTGAAAGGTGAGCTGTTAAATTATCAATATGGAGTGTTTATAATAAAAAAGATTACCAATATGTTGCAACTCTTATGGTCGTAGCCAAGAAATTGAAAGATGAAATATATAGTAGAGGAGAAAAAGACGTCTTAAATACAAGTGAATGAAAAACGGTAATTCCCAGTCCAAAAAAAAACGGTAATTACATTCAGTTACAATAGAATCTATATTTATATTTTAATTATTTAATCATTTATATATGATTAAAAAAATGTAGTCAGACCTAAAGAATCACAATAAACCATTTTTATTTTTGATAGTGTCAGTTTACACAATTTTTTTTTTATATTGTATGTTTGAATAGATTTGTAAAAAAATAAAATTATTAAAATAAGAATGACAACATCCATTCTTTGTAATAATTTATTATGATGAGTTAATATCCAAAATCGTCCCTAAAAGATACCTCGATCTCCATTTTGGTCCTCGAAAGATAAAGTTAATCGAAATCGTCCCCGAAAGATACACGACTTGGTCACGTTAGTCCTTCCGTCAGTTTGTTGATGACGTGTCAGTTAAGTGCCACGTGGCATATGATGACGTGGTGGGTTAATGCCACGTGTCACGACACGATTGGTTGACGTGTCACTGCGTGTCAGATCAGTGACACGTGGCATGCCACGTGTCACTTGACATGTAAAAAAGTTATTTATAATCAAAATAGTCCTTGAAAGTTTAGACGTAAGTCATTTTCATCCCTAAAATTTTAAAAATTAATCAAATTAGTCCTTATATAATTTTTTTTATTTTTTTGATAATATTAAATTTGAAATATTTTTTGATACTACTAATTTTAATAGAAATGTAATTGACAAACAAAAAATTAGTAATTATATATTTTATTCTTAAAAAATTTTTCAATAAAATTATCTCTCTCCTTTAATTCTTCTCAAAATCTCTCTTATTCTTTTCTATTCTAAAAACTTTTTCTTACATTATTATATTTTGCTGGAATATATATATATATATACTTAAAATTGAAATGTATGTATTTGTTAACCTAAACAAAGTTATATGCTCAAAATCAAAATTTATGTATGTTAACCTAAACAAAGTTATACCACTATTTTTTGTCTACTACATCTCTTTTTTTCCATTATGGTATTATTTACATATAGGATGTAATGGTAGTGATATTAAAAGAAAAATTATATCATCTATCTCAACATATGAAACACACAAAAATTTATTATGATCTTTGTATGTAGTACGCTTAAGAAGCAATTCGTTTAACATAAATTTTGATTAACTTTGTTTAGGTTAACATACATAAATTTTGATTTTGAGCATATAACTTTGTTTAGGTTAACAAATACATACATTTCAATTTTAAGTATATATATATATATATATATATATATATATATATATATATATATATATATATATGTATATTCCAGCAAAATATAATAATGTAAGAAAAAAGTTTTAGAATAGAAAAGAATAAGAGAGATTTTGAGAAGAATTAAAGGAGAGAGATAATTTTATTGAAAAATTTTTTAAGAATAAAATATATAATTACTAATTTTTTGTTTGTCAATTACATTTCTATTAAAATTAGTAGTATCAAAAAATATTTCAAATTTAATATTATCAAAAAAATAAAAAAAATTATATAAGGACTAATTTGATTAATTTTTAAAACTTTAGGGATAAAAATGACTTACGTCTAAACTTTCAAGGACTATTTTAATTATAAATAACTTTTTTACATGTCAAGTGACACGTGGCATGCCACGTGTCACTGATCTGACACGTGGCATGCCACGTGCCACTGATCTGACACGCAATGACACGTCAACCAATCATGTCGTGACACGTGGCATTAACCCACCACGTCATCATATGCCACGTGGCACTTAACTGACACGTCATCAACAAACTGACGGAAGGACTAACGTGACCAAGTCGTGTATCTTTCGGGGACGATTTCGATTAACTTTATCTTTCGAGGACCAAAATGGAGATCGGGGTATCTTTCAGGGACGATTTTGGATATTAACTCTTATTATGATTATAAAAGATACTTGGAAAAGCTTGTTAGGAGAACGGAATTTACTTGAAAAAAGGATGATATAAAAATATAAAACAAGTAATGACAGAGCATTTGCGTTTATTACAACCCATGACTACAAGGTAATATAATTACACAAATTTCAACACCGACTCAAACTATTTCAGGTCCACAATGGGTTTATCAGCTAATGTATAGAGACTTAGGGTGAAATGAAGAGATGATACGCAACACTTTTCGTCAACAAATAGTTGCCTCTATTCTACAAACTCAAACTTCTACTTGCAAACATGATGATGAATTAATTTGGTCATTTCAGATGAAAGAAACATATTTAGTTGTTTTTGAATAGAAAGTTGCATTTCAGTTGCTCCATGAACAAACAAATATGCTTCCAGATTACATGTAGAACAAGAAGAACTAGAATGCATTACGCGACATGCGTATGTCTCAAAGTGTGTGTTCATATAGAAGTTGGTGGATGAAGTTTTCTTGTGAAAACAAAGCTCAACCACTGAATACCCTCAATTTCATCTATCTAATTAGTTTATGATCTAGAATTAAAATCTCTACACTTTTGGTTTGCTGGTTGTTATGCATCTCAGCCATTTTGGTACTGTTACAGTGGGTAACCGGAGATTAATGGGCTGGACTCGTTAGGTTGGCTCAATCGTCTAGTGGAGGAAGCCTTCGAGCGGGTTCACGCCTGGGAGTCTCCTTCCGACTTGTGTATGAGAGAGAATGGGGGGTGGTACTTGCAAAGACACTCTGATGCCTAAGTCAGCAAGGGTTTAAGCAAGTTTAGAGAGTATTGGAACTTAGCGATACCTGAGGGGTGTCAGTGTATTTATAGTGGTGAACCAATAATCACTGTTGAAGTAGTTCCACCTTTTAAGGAGGATAACTGTCCCTTTATCTTAGGGAAGTTAGGATATGGCTCCTGGGGTTGAGAGATTTTAGGAGTAGTTACTTATTTGAATAAGTGTTATCTGCCAGCTAATCTTCACCCTCGACTTCCTTAGAGCAAGTCATGGTTAGATCTGACTTCTTGAGAGAAGGTCGGTGTAGAATGAGGGCCAATCTTTGGATTGGGCCTTTCATTTGGACCTGGGCCTTAGCGTTAGGTCAGAGTATGAACAGTGCCCCTACTCGAGTACAATCTCTTGTCTTCAAGAGTTGGGTTCGAGTATTTTAACTCGAGCTTGTAGTCGACATGATGAGGAACCGACGTGATTTTTCGAAACCGACGTGATTTAAAGTTTCTCAACAGTCGTGTCTAATCAAACGTCGCATCCGTTAGGAGTTTACATATTTACACGCGGGGAATAGTTATATTGGTAACATCGCATCTCTTTAATGACCGTTTTGACTTTACCATTATGCCTCTAGCGTGTTTATAAATACTTTCCCTCTCTTTCTTTGTTTCGTTTCTGAAAACCTTTGCACTTACACTCTTCATTCGAAAGAAAGCTTCTTCTTTTTTTTCGAATGTTTGCTATCGCCCCTGATTCTCTCAAGAAGTAAAGGTTAGTTCTTTTCCATCTCCTCTTTTATGAAATGCTTTTGTTTTGCATATTTTGTTTTAGAGGAGTGTTTATGATGCGTCTGACTGTAGGCCTAGTGGCTCTGTTTATTGTAGTACCTGCTTTAGGCTTTTTAGAGACCCTGTTTTTGATTCGTTTCCTTTTTTCTTTGTAGGCTTCATCACATTTTTTTTAGAAAAATATGTCTTCCCTAGAGTCTCTTTCCCAGTGGGTAGATGTCACAGTACTTGGGGAGGAACCCCTTGTAGATGCCGATTATATCACTGATCTTCATACTCACCATAGAATTTGTGTTCTTGATGAGGACGAACCCAAGTATGAATTGATTGCCCCGGGTCCCGACAATCGGGTTTGTTTTGGGAAAGCCGCTGATACTGACCCTCCTTTCTTTTTTATGCACGATTGTCTGTTTACCCGTTTAGGGGTTCTTCTGCCATTTTTTTATTTTGAAATCTCCGTGTTGTCGCATTGTCAAGTTGCTCCCACCCAACTTCACCCCCATTCTTGGGGTTTTATGAAAATTTATCAATTTATTAGCCGTGAATTAGATTTTTCGACTTCTTTGAAGATTTTCTTCTTTCTTTTTCATATGACCAAGCTCTTCAGTGGGCAAAATAATAAACAACAGTGGGTATCTTTCCGGGCCATCCAAGGTCAGAGAGTCTTTATCCTTTTTGATGAATCTTTTTATGACTTCAAAAACTTCTTTTTCAAAGTTCAAAGCGTAGAGGGTCACCACCCCTTTTTTCTACATGAAAATTTTGCTCCTCGCTTCCCTTTACACTGGTTGGAGGCTTCTCCTGTGGAGAAGTATGGTTTGGACGACTTATATGAGGTCGAAGAAGTTGTTGTGGGGTTCCTTCGAGAAGTTTGGGGGAGGGCCCCTTATTTAGATACAAAGAAATTCCTCCAAGGGTCTCCGAATTTTGTTCGGACCCAAATAGGTAGTTTCGCTGTTGCTTTCCGACTTGATTTTGTTGATTTCGACTTTGAGATTTTAGTTATTTGAAGATTTTTGCTTCTTTCTGACTTGATGACTTATCTGTTTTCTTTACAGAGATGGGGAAGAAGAATTCCAGCTCCTCCTACCAAAAAGTACAAGACACCAAGAAGAGGTCTCGGGCCCGAGTTGACGCTGCCAGGGCCGCTGGCACTCTGCCTCCTCCTCCTCCTCCTCCTCCTCCTCCTCCTCCTCCTCCTCCTCCTCCTCATAACTTGGGGACCTCCTCCCGTCCTATTATAGTATCTTCTTCTTCTGCTTCTTCTCTTCCTTCTCCTCTACCTCGATCTTCTCCTGAACCCGAGAAGAAGAAGTGCAAGACTTCAGAGTCTGGCTCTTCTTTTATTGGGAAATCTAATTTTGATAGTCCCAAATTCGTTCGGAACCACATCTATCCTTATACTCGAATTAATATGGATGATGTTTCCGTTCGAAACCATCTTAATTTTTTAGTTTAGGGGAGTGTCCGGGCGGCTGGAGTGTGTACCAAATTACTTGATATTTTTGAAAAGACTCCCCTCATCTCTTTGGGTTCTTTTCAAATGGTTGAGGAGCTAGAGGGGAGAATTTTCTTACATCAAGAAGAAGAGAAGAGGCTGAAGAAGGAGGTCACCGAGTTGAAAGAGGAGAAGGTTCGTCTCCAGGAGAGGAAGAAGAGGTTGATGGGCCAGTATGCCATGGCGGATGGCCTTAAGGAGAAGGCGGAGCAGAACTATGTTAGGCTCTTTGGGGCAAACCTGGACTTAAAGAAGGAGCTGGCAGGATGTCGGGATGCCTTCCAGGAGCTTGAGGACTCGGTGGCTGAAGGTTCCGAGAAGGCGTGGAGGATCTTCAAAGAGCAGGCTGGGGTTATTGCCCCTGACCTGGATCTTTCTCCGCTGGACCCCGACAAGATCGTGGTTGATGGGGCTATTGTCTCTCCCCCCCCCCAACCAGAGACCGACTCTGACTTGAAGACGAGGGGATAAAGGATAGTGGAGTCCCCTCCTCAGGGAGACATGCCGAGTTCCTCCAGAGTTCCCCCTCAAGGTCCTAACTAGCCTGCTCCGTCCTCGCCTAGTGCTGTTCCAGCTTCTCTCCCTGTAGATCCCTCTCCTGGTGGTGTGACCTTCCTTCTAGCAATTCTGATCCTCCTGTTAATTGAAATTCGGTTACTGGGGCCCGGCCTGTGGGCCCCTTGTTTTTAAATAGTTTTATATTTTGTTTTGTTTGTGGTGGTTGGTCCTTGACATTTTTCGTCCTTTTATGGTCGTTAACAAAAAATGCCTTTAATTTTTTATTTGAATTGTGAGTAATTTAGGCTATTTTTGCGATACATTTCATTTTTATCGGTTTTTTTTACGACTTGTTAGTCGTTGTGCTTCCGAGTTACATGATCAGCTTTTATAACCTCTTTACACCGACTTGTACCTCGTCGTTTAATCCTGATGACCACTTAGGTCGGTCATAGGATTTTTACGTTTTGTCAAGCTTAAGTCGGCGCGTTTCGTAGAAATAATGATAATAACGTAAAAGGAATTTATAAAGAGATATGAAGGGAAAAAGATCTTTATTTATTCTTAAAGGTACTTTTTGCTACTAAGGGCTTTGATAATTTTTGTTGCCCTTAGTCCCCATTTTAATGCCTCGTTAAAAACCCCTTTCAGAAAAACCCTTTCTTTGGGAAAAAACCGTGAAGTTGGGAAAAGAGTACATCAGGGAATGGAGTTCGCTTATAGCTATAGTACCTTTTCATATTACAAGCATGCCACGATCTAGGTAGCTCGGTGCCGTTTAAGTCGGTCACTTTATAGTAGCCCTTTCCTAAGACCTCACTAATTTTGTATGGTCCTTTCTAGTTGGCAGCAAGCTTTCCATCCCCGAATTTGTTGACTCCAATGTCCTTTCTAATCAAAACTAAGTCGTTTGGGACGAAACTTCTTCGAATGACTTTTTTGTTATATCTATTTGTCATCCTTTGTTTCAATGCTGCTTCTCTTATCTGGGCTTGTTCTCGGACTTCAGGGAGTAGCTCAAGTTCTTCTTTGTGTCCCCGTATGTTTCCAACCTCGTCGTAGAAGCTCACCCTTGGACTTTGCTCAATGATTTCAACTGGTATCATGGCTTCTATGCCATAAGCAAGTCGGAAGAGTGTTTCCCCTGTGGCAGACTAAGGTGTAGTCCGATAAGCCCATAGTACTTGAGGAAGCTCTTCAGCCCAAGCTCTCTTTGCCTCTTGCAACCTTTTCTTCAACCCTGCCAGTATAACTTTATTGGCTGCCTTGGCTTGTCCATTCGCTTGTGGATGTTCCACCGAGGTGAACTGGTGCTTGATCTTCATGCTGGCTACCATATTTTTAAAGGTAGACTCGGTGAACTGAGTATCATTATCAGTGGTGATGGAGTGAGGCACTCCATACTTTGTGATAATGTTCTTGTAGAGAAATATCTGACTTCTCTGGGCGGTGATGGTAGCCAATGGTTCTGCCTCGATCTACTTCGTGAAGTAGTCTACCCCCACTATTAGGTATTTTACTTGTCTATGCGATTGGGGAAAGGGTCCTAATAAGTCCAATCCCCATTTTGCAAAAGGCCATGGAAAAGTTATACTAATGAGTTCCTCGGGGGGAGCGACGTGGAAGTTTGCATACATTTGGCATGGCTGGCACTTCTTCACGAACTCTGTGGCATCTTTCTGCAAGGTCGGCCAGTAGAACCCAGCTCGGATGACTTTCCTGGCTAATGACCTGGCTCCGAGATGATTTTCGCAGATACCATTGTGGACCTCCTCTAAGACTTCTATTGTCCTTGAGGTTGGGACACACTTTAATAATGGTGTTGATATCCCCCTTTTATAGAGAATATTTTTTCCCAAAGTGTAGTTTTGTGCTTCCCTCCAGATTTTCTTGGCCTCTTTTTCTCTTTGGGTAGGATGTCGAATTTTAGGTATTCGATTAAAGGGTTCATCCATCCGAAGTCTAATATCGAGACTTCAAGGACATCTTGCCTGGCTTCTATTTTTGCCACAGAGGGTTCTTGGAGAGTTTCTTGGATCAGGCTTCTATTATTCTCTCTTGGTTTGGTACTCGCTAGCTTGGAGAGGACGTTTGCTCTGCTGTTGAGATCCCGGGTTATATGCTTGACCTCGGTTTCTGCAAAGCGCCTAAGGTACTCCAAGGTTTTGTCCAAGTACCTCTTCATATTGGAATCTTTAGCCTGATACTCTCCATTTATTTGGGAGGTCACCACCTGAGAGTCACTGAATATCACCACTTTTGCTGCACCGACTTCCTCTGCCAGCTTTAATCCTGCAATCAAGGCTTCATATTCTGCCTGATTGTTAGAAGCTGGAAAGTCGAATTTGAGGGATGAAGATCGGATATTTTATACGCTTTTTGAGGGTAATTTCATGTAGATTTTAGCATGTTTTAATTAGTTTTTAGTAGAATATTATTAGTTTTTAGGCAAAAATCATATTTCTGGACTTTACTATGAGTTTGTGTGATTTTCTGTGATTTCAGATATTTTCTGGCTGAAATTGAGGGAGCTGAGCAAAAATCTGAGTTAGGCTGAAAAAGGACTGCTGATGCTGTTGGATTCTGACCTCCCTGCACTCGAAATGGATTTTCTGGAGTTATAGGAGTCCAATTGGCGCGCTCTCAACGGCGTTGGAAAGTAGACATCCAGGGCTTTCCAGAAATATATAATAGTCCATACTTTGCGCGAAGATAGACGACATAAACTGGCATTCAACGCCAGTATCATGCTGCTGTCTGGCGTCCAGCGCCAGAAATAGGTTACAAGCTGGAGTTCAACGCCAGAAACAGGTTACAACCTGGCGTTGAACGCCCAAAACAGCCCCAGGCACGTGAGAAGCTTAAGTCTCAGCCCCATCACACACCAAGTGGGTCCCATAAGTGGATTTCTGCACTATCTATCATAGTTTACTCATTTTCTGTAAACCTAGGTTACTAGTTTACTATTTAAACAACTTTTAGAGACTTATTTTGTACCTCATGACATTTTCAGATCTGAATTTTACACACTTTGACGGCATGAGTCTCTAAACTCCATTGTTGGGGGTGAGGAGCTCTGCAGCGTCTCGATGAATTAATGCAATTGTTTTTATTTCTCCATTCAAACGTTTGTATGTTCCTATCTAAGATGTTCATTCGCGATTAATTATGGAGAAGGTGATGATCCGTGACACTCGTCACCTTCCTCAACTCATGAACGTGTGCCTGACAAACACCTCCGTTCTACATCAGACTGAATGAGCTTCTCTTAGATTCCTTAATCAGAATCTTTGTGGTATAAGCTAGAATTGATGGCGGCCACTCTTGAGGATCCGGAAAGTCTAAACCTTGTCTGTGGTATTCCGAGTAGGATTCAAGGATTGAATGGTTGTGACGAGCTTCAAACTCGCGATTGCTGGGCCTGATGACAAACGCAAAAGGATCAATAGATCCTATTCCAACATGATCGAGAACCAACAGCTGATTAGCCGTGCTGTGACAGAGCATCTGGACCGTTTTCACTGAGAGGATGGGAGGTAGCCACTGACAATGGTGACACCCTACATACAGCTTGCCGTAGACGTACTTTACAAACAATTGAGTTGAATATTACATTGCAGAAATTCAGAGGACAAAGCATCTCCAAAACTCCAACATATTCCCCATTACTGCACAACAAGTAACGATTTTATTCTCTTTTATTTTTCCAATCTAATAACTCCCATTGATAATTTTGATTGATATCCTGACTAAGAATAATAAAATAAACATAGCTTGCTTCAAACCAATAATCTCCGTGGGATCGACCCTTACTCACGTAAGGTATTACTTGGACGACCCAGTGCACTTGCTGGTTAGTTGTGCGAAATCATAAGAAATCTTGATTTTGATATTGAGATATTAATTTCGTGCACCAAGTTTTTGGCGCCGTTGCCGGGGATTGTTCGAGTTTGAACAACTAAAGGTTTATTTTGTTGCTTAGATTAGGAAGAATTTATCCTCTTTTTTTCACTAGAATTGCATCTTTTATTATCCCTTTTTAAAAATTTTTCAAAAATATTATTTTTCCTTATCAATTTTTAATTTTTTCGTGAGTTTAGTGTCCTGTTTAAAGTTTGGTGTTAATTGCATATTTTATATTTTTCTTTAAATTTTCGAAATTGTGTTCTTTGTTCTTCATTGATTTTCAAGTTGTTCTTGTTAATTTTTCTTGTTTGATCTTGAGTTTTTCTTGTTTTGTGTCTTTTCTTGTTTTTCTTGTGCTTTTTCAAAACATTAGTTTTCAAAAATTTATTTTATCCATAAAAATAATACATCTTTAAAATACGTTACATTTTTAGCTTAGTTGGTTATAGCGTTGGCTTATGTTCTTGACAATTGGGCACCTTCTTTTTAAAATCCTTTTTCAAAAATAATTTTGCTTGATTTAATCTTGTGCCAAACTTTAAGTTTGGTGTTTTCTTGTTGATCTTTCTTTAATTTTCGAAAATTTATCTTGGTTTTCTAAAAATTTTAAATTTGGTGTTCTTTCTTTTGTTCTTGGTGTTCTTGTGAATCTTCAAGGTGTTCTTGAGTCTTTCTTGTGTTTTGATCTTAAAATTTTTAAGTTTGGTGTTCCTTGGTGTTTTCCCTCCAAAATTTTCGAAAATAAGGAGCATTAGATCTAAAAATTTTAAGTCTTGTATCTTTTGTGTGTTTTTCTCTTTCATCATAAAATTCAAAATTAAAAAAAAATATATTTTCTAACTAATTTTAAACTATAATTTCGAAATTTTTATATAAAAATTCAGATTTCAATTTCAAAATTTTTCAATTCTTATCTTTTTAAGAATATAAAAAAAAAATTTAAATAAAATATCTTTTTCAAAAATATCCTAACCACCTTCTCTCACCTCAATTTTTCGAAAATCTTTCAAACTTTTTTTTATAAATTTTAATTTTTAATTTTCTTTCTTTATTTATTTTATTTTTAATTCGGTTTTTATTTTTTTCTATTATTTCAAAAATTATCTTTATAATAAAATAGACAATATCAACATCTATACCATCTCCCTTGCTCCATCATGGAACTAAGTGGAAATGCACAGTCCAGGAGGACTCTGGGTCATATGCTAACCCCACTACTGCTTCATATGGGAGTAGTATCTGTATACTCTCCATTGGAGTTAGTAGCTTTGAGTTGAATCCTCAGCTCATTATCATGGTGCAGCAAAGCTGCCAGTATTCCGGTCTTCCACATGAAGAACCTACAGAGTTTCTGGCACAATTTTTACAAATTACTGACACAGTGCATGATAAGGAAGTAGATCAAGATGTCTACAGATTACTACTGTTTCCATTTGCTGTAAAAGATCAAGCTAAGAGGTGGTTAAATAACCAACCTAAGAGCAGCATAAAAACATGGAAATAGCTGTCAGAAAAATTCCTGAATCACTATTTCCCTCCAAAACGGATGACACAGCTAAGGCTAAGCATCCAAGGCTTCAAACAAGGAGATAATGAATCCCTTTATGATGCCTGGGAGAGATACAGAGAGATACTAAGAAAATGCCCCTCTGAAATGTTTTCAGAGTGGGTGCAGTTAGACATCTTCTACTATGGGCTTACAGAAAAAGCTCAGATTTCTCTAGACCACTCAGCTGGTGGATCTATACATATGAGAAAAATAATTGAAGAAGCTCAAGAGCTTATTGATACAGTTGCCAGAAATCAGCATCTGTACCTAAGCAGTGAATCTTCCATGAAAGAAGAAGCTAAAACAGTAATTACTGAACTCAGTCCTGTGGATCAGGCTAATGAATTCAATCAGCAATTAGACTTTCTAACCCAGCAACTAGCCGAATTCAAGGAAATACTACAGGAAACAAGAATGGCTAACAGGAATATAGAAGTACAGTTAAAGCAAACAGAAAAGCAACTGTCAAAACAAATAACAGAAGAATGCCAAGCAGTTCAATTAAGAAGTGGAAAAACATTAAATACCTCACTTCAAAGCAACAGGAAGCCAAGAAATGAACAAATGGCTACTCAAAATCCCTCTGAGGACAATCAGAGCCCAGAGAGGAATAAGGCTGGCGCTGAACGCCCAGCCCATGCTCATTCCTGGCGTTCAACGCCAGAAACAAGCATGAATCCGGCGTTGAATGCCCAAAGGGAGCATAGTTCTGGCGTTCAGACGCTAGTAACAAATAAGGAGGTGGCGTCTAACGCCACTCCAGCTTCCACCCCTGGCATTCAAATGCCAGTGGGGGATCAGTCACATACAAGTGCTGATAACAACCCTTCTAAAAAGGCTTCCCAACCCACTTCTGTAGGTAATAAACCTGCAGCAACTAAGGTTGAGGAATATAAAGCCAAAATGCCTTATCCTCAAAAACTCCGCCAAGCGAAACAGGATAAGCAATTTGCCCGCTTTGCAGACTATCTCAGGACTCTTGAAATAAAGATTCCGTTTGCAGAAGCACTTGAGCAAATACCCTCTTATGCTAAGTTCATGAAAGAGATCTTAAGTCATAAGAAAGATTGGAGGGAAACTGAAAAAGTTTACCTCACTGAAGAATGCAGTGCAGTCATTCTGAAAAGCTTACCTGAGAAGCTTAAAGATCCTGGGAGCTTTATGATACCATGCACATTAGAGGGTACTTGTACCAAGCAAGCTCTATGTGATCTTGGGGCAAGTATCAACCTAATACCTGCATCTACTATCAGAAAGCTTGGTTTAACTGAAGAAATCAAACCAACCAGGATATGTCTTCAACTTGCTGATGGCTCCATTAAATACCCATCAGGCGTGATTGAAGACATGATTGTCAAGGTTGGGCCATTTGCCTTTCCTACTGACTTTGTGGTGCTGGAAATGGAGGAGCACAAGAGTGCAACTCTCATTCTAGGAAGACCTTTCCTAGCAACTGGCCAAACCCTCATTGACGTCCAAAAAGGGGAAGTAACCCTGAGAGTCAATGAGGAGGAGTTCAAGTTGAATGTTGTCAAAGCCATGCAACATCTAGACACCCCAAATGACTGCATGATTGTTGATATTATTGACTCTCTGGTAAGAGAGTTCAATATGGCTGAGAGTCTCGAATCAGAGCTAGATGACATCTTTAAAGATGTTCAGCCTGATCTGGAGGAATCAGAGAGAATAGTAGAACCTCTGAAAATCCCTCAGAAAGAGGAGAAACCTCCTGAACCCGAGCTCAAACCATTACCACCATCCCTAAAATATGCATTCCTGGGAGAAGGTGATACCTTTCCTGTAATCATAAGCTCTACCTTAGAGCCACAGGAAGAGGAAGCACTAATTCAAGTGCTAAGGACACACAAGACAGCTCTTGGGTGGTCCATCAGTGATCTCAAGGGCATTAGCCCAGCCAGATGCATGCACAAGATCTTACTGGAGGGTGACGCCAAGCCAGTGGTTCAACCACAAAGGCGGCTGAATCCAGCCATGAAGGAGGTGGTGCAGAAAGAGGTCACTAAGTTACTAGAGGCTGGGATTATTTATCCTATTTCTGATAGCCCCTGGGTAATCCCTGTCCAAGTCGTCCCTAAGAAAGGTGGCATGACAGTGGTTCATAATGAAAAAAATGAACTGGTTCCTACAAGAACAGTTACTGGGTGGCATATGTGTATTGATTATAGAAGGCTCAATACAGCTACCAGAAAGGATCATTTTCCTTTACCATTCATAGACCAGATGCTAGAAAGACTGGCAGGTCATGAATACTACTGCTTCCTGGATGGATATTCAGGTTATAATCAAATTGCAGTCGATCCAAAAGATCAAGAGAAAACGGCATTCACATGTCCATCTGGAGTATTTGCATACAGAAGGATGCCATTTGGCCTGTGCAATGCACCTGCAACCTTTCAGAGGTGCATGCTCTCAATTTTCTCTGATATGGTGGAAAAATTTCTGGAAGTCTTTATTGATGACTTTTCAGTATTTGGAGACTCATTCAGCTCCTGTCTTGACCATCTAGCACTTGTTCTAAAGAGATGCCAAGAGACTAACCTGGTTTTAAACTGGGAAAAATGTCACTTTATGGTGACTGAAGGAATTGTCCTTGGGCACAAAATCTCGAACAAGGGAATAGAGTTGGATCAAGCTAAGGTAGAGGTAATTGAAAAATTACCACCACCTGCCAATGTTAAGGCAATCAGAAGCTTTCTGGGGCATGCAGGATTCTATAGGAGGTTTATAAAGGATTTTTCAAAAATCGCCAAACCTCTGAGCAACCTGCTAGCTGCTGACACGCCATTTGTCTTTGATAAGGAGTGTCTGCAGGCATTTGAGACTCTGAAAGCTAAATTGGTCACATCACCAATCATCTCTGCACCAAACTGGACATTGCCATTTGAACTAATGTGTGATGCCAGTGACCATGCCATTGGTGCAGTGTTGGGACAAAGGCATGACAAGCTTCTGCACGTCATTTACTATGCCAGCCGTGTTCTGAATGACGCACAGAAGAATTACACAACCACAAAAAAAGAGCTACTTGCAGTGGTTTACGCCATTGACAAATTCAGATCCTATTTAGTAGGATCAAAAGTGATTGTGTACACTGATCATGCTGCTCTTAAATATCTACTCACAAAGCAGGATTCAAAACCCAGACTTATAAGATGGGTGTTGCTTCTGCAAGAGTTTGATATAGAAATAAGAGACAGAAAAGGGACGGAGAATCAGGTAGCAGATCACCTGTCCCGAATAGAACCAGTAGAAGGGGCGTCCCTCCCTCTTACTGAGATCTCTGAAACCTTTCCGGATGAGCAACTCTTTGCCATCCAAGAAGTGCCATGGTTTGCAGATATTGCAAACTACAAGGCAGTGAGGTTCATACCCAAAGAGTACAGTAGGCAGCAATAAAAAAATTGATCACAGATGCAAAGTACTATCTTTGGGATGAACCATATCTCTTTAAGAGATGTGCAGACGGAGTAATCCGTAGATGTGTGCCTAAGGAAGAAGCGCAGAAGATCCTATGGCACTGCCATGGATCACAGTATGGAGGACATTTTGGAAGTGAGCGAACAGCCACAAGAGTCATCCAATGTGGCTTCTACTGGTCTACTCTCTATAAAGATTCCCGAGTGTTTGTACTTAATTGTGACAGTTGCCAAAGATCTGGCAATCTACCTCACAGTTATGCCATGCCTCAACAAGGGATCTTGGAGATTGAGTTGTTTGATGTATGGGGTATTGACTTCATGGGACCTTTTCCACCATCATACTCAAACACTTATATTCTGGTGGTAGTGGATTATGTATCCAAATGGGTGGAGGCTATTGCAACACCCACTAATGACACTAAAACAGTGTTAAAATTCCTCCAGAAACACATATTCAGCAGATTTGGTACCCCTAGAGTATTAATCATTGATGAGGGCACTCATTTCTACAATAAACAACTTTACTCTGCTTTGGTTCGTTATGGAGTTAGCCACAGGGTAGCTACTCCATATCACCCACAGACTAATGGGCAAGCTGAAGTCTCAAATAGAGAACTCAAAAGAATCCTGGAACGGACTGTAATTAACCGTAGAAGGGATTGGGCAAGAAGCTTGGATGATGCTCTGTGGGCATACAGAACAGCATTCAAGACCCCTATAGGAACCTCTCCATACCAGCTTGTGTATGGAAAGGCATGTCACTTGCCAGTGGAACTGGAACACAAGGCCTACTGGGCAACCAGATTCCTAAACCTTGATGCCAAGTTAGCTGGAGAAAAACGATTGCTCCAGTTAAATGAGCTAGAGGAATTTAGACTCAATGCTTTCGAGAATGCAAAAATTTACAAAGAGAAAGCGAAAAGATGGCATGATAAGAAATTGTCATCCAGAGTCTTTGAGCCGGGGCAGAAAGTTCTGCTATTTAATTCTAGGCTCAAATTATTCCCTGGGAAATTAAAATCCCGGTGGAGAGGTCCATATGTGATTACAAGTGTATCACCATATAGATACATAGAGCTTCAGGATAATGAATCTAACAAAAAGTTCATTGTTAATGGATAGAGAGTTAAACATTATCTTGAAAGCAATTTTGAGCAAGAATGCTCAACACTGAGACTTGATTAAAAGCTCAGTAATAGTCCAGCTAACGACATTAAAGAAGCGCTTGCTGGGAGGCAACCCAGCCACTCACAAAATTTAATTTTATTTGTTTCTGCTAATTAATTGATTTTTACAGATATATGTCAGAGTATCTTCAAAAGGTAAAATAGCAATTGATTGAATTCACAGAGTTACAGGAAAATTTGGAAGCTCACTGGCATGAAAAAGCCAGTAAGAAACGTTTTGGGCGTTGAACGCCCAAAAGAAGCACCCACTGGGCGTTCAACGCCAGTAAGGGTAGCCATCTGGGCGTTAAACGCCAGAAAGGAGCATCTTCTGGGCGTTGAACGCCAGAAAGAAGCACCTTCTGGGCGTTTAACGCCAGATTGATAGCGTCATGGGTGTTCAGAAAAATGCCCAGTGACAAAGGACTTCCTGGCGTTCAACGCCAGAAAGAAGCAACAGCTGGGCGTTGAACGCCCAGGAGAAGCAACAATTGGGCGTTAAACGCCCAAAACATGCAACAGTTGGGCGTTTAACGCCAGAATGGTGGGGAGGAGGTAAAATTCGTTTTTCTTCACAAATTTTCTAATTTTTATGTTTCAATTCATAATTTCTTGCATAAACATGTTTTAAAATATCATCCTTCAATTCCAAAAATTTTAATCCTAATTTCTAAAAACACTAATTTCTAAAATCCCTTTTTCAAAAATGTCAAATGTATCTTAATTTATAAACACAAATCTTTTTCCAATCCAAATCTTTTTCAAATCTTTTTCAACTCATCATATATTTTGGATTTCGAAATTGCCTCTCCCTCTATTCCTCTCCTTTCCTTTCTTTTGCTTGAGGACAAGCAAACCTCTAAGTTTGGTGTGATTTGCCATGATCACTGAGCTAAAACTCATCAAGATCATGGCACCTAAGGGAACAGGAAGAGCAAGGATGTGAACTGAAGGAACTAAAGCGTCAGAAGCTATTCCTTGAAGGACCAAGCACCCCACAAACTAGAGGAACATCCACTTCCCAAAATACAGGTTGTTAAGTTCTAATTTTAAGCTTTAACTCTGTGATAGTATTTTTATAGAAATTTACCTTAGAAGTTATATAGGAGTAGTAGTAATTAGTATCTCTATTTTGATTTTATCTCCAATTAAGCTATAATTTATTTTTCTCATCATCATCAAACATGAATAAAGTAGTAGATTTTTAGAATAAAGAGGCAATATTTTTTTGAGTTCTTAATAAGAAAAATTCTAATTATTTATATGTGGTGGCAATACTTTTTGTCTTCTGAATGAATGCCTGAACAGTGCATATTTTTGATATTGAATTTTATGAATGTTAAAATTGTTGGCTCTTGAAAGAATGATGAACAAAGAGAAATGTTATTGATGATCTGAAAAATCATAAAATTGATTCTTGAAGTAAGAAAAAGCAGTGAAAAAGCAAAGGCATGCGAAAAAAAAATAGAAAGAAAAAGAAAAAGCAAGCAGAAAAAGCCAATAGCCCTTAAAACCAAAAGGCAAGGGTAAAAAGGATCCAAGGCTTTGAGCATCAATGGATAGGAGGGCCCAAGGAAATAAAATCCAGGCCTAAGCGGCTAAATCAAGCTGTCCCTAACCATGTGCTTGTGTCATGAAGGTCCAAGTGAAAAGCTTGAGACTGAGTGGTTAAAGTCGTGGTCCAAAGCAAAAAGAGTGTGCTTAAGAGCTCTGAACACCTCTAACTGGGAACTTTAGCAAAGCTGAGTCACAATCTGAAAAGGTTTACCCAGTCATGTGTCTGTGGCATTTATGTATCCGGTGGTAATACTGGAAAACAAAGTGCTTAGGGCCACAGCCAAGACTCATAAAGTAACTGTGTTCAAGAATCAACATACTACACTAGGAGAATCAATAATACTATCTGAATTCTGAGCTCCTATGGATGCCAATCATTCTGAATTTCAAAGGATAAAGGGAGATGCCAAAACTGTTCAGAAACAAAAAGCTACTAGCCCCGCTCACCTAAATTAGAATCTGAGCTTCACTTAAAACTCGGAGACTTTATTACTCCTTAAATTCTTTTTATCCTATTTTGTTCATCTAGTTGCTTGGGGACAAGCAACAGTTTAAGTTTGGTGTTGTGATGAGCGGATATTTTATACGCTTTTTAGGGTAATTTCATGTAGATTTTAGCATGTTTTAATTAGTTTTTAGTAGAATATTATTAGTTCTTAGGCAAAAATCATATTTCTGGACTTTACTATGAGTTTGTGTGATTTTCTGTGATTTCAGATATTTTCTGGCTGAAATTGAGGGAGCTGAGCAAAAATCTGAGTTAGGCTGAAAAAGGACTGCTGATGCTGTTGGATTCTGACCTCCCTACACTCAAAATGGATTTTCTGGAGCTACAGGAGACCAATTGGCGCGCTCTCAACGGCATTGGAAATTAGACATCCAGGGCTTTCCAGAAATATATAATAGTCCATATTTTGCGCGAAGATAGACGACGTAAACTGGCGTTCAACGCCAGTATCATGCTGCTGTCTGGCGTCCAGCGCCAGAAACAGGTTACAAGCTGGAGTTCAACGCTAGAAACAGGTTACAACCTGGCGTTGAATGCCCAAAACAGCCCCAGGCACGTGAGAAGCTTAAGTCTCAGCCCCAGCACACACCAAGTGGGCCCCATAAGTGGATTTCTGCACTATCTATCATAGTTTACTCATTTTCTGTAAACCTAGGTTACTAGTTTACTATTTAAACAACTTTTAGTGACTTATTTTGTACCTCATGACATTTTCAGATCTGAATTTTACACACTTTGACGGCATGAGTCTCTAAACTCCATTGTTGGGGGTGAGGAGCTCTGCAGCATCTCGATGAATTAATGCAATTGTTTTTATTTCTCCATTCAAACGTTTGTATGTTCCTATCTAAGATGTTCATTCGCGCTTAATTATAGAGAAGGTGATGATCCGTGACACTCATCACCTTCCTCAACTCATGAACGTGTGCCTGACAAACACCTCCGTTCTACATCAGACTGAATGAGCTTCTCTTAGATTCCTTAATCAGAATCTTTGTGGTATAAGCTAGAATTGATGGCGGCCACTCTTGAGGATCCGGAAAGTCTAAACCTTGTCTGTGGTATTCCGAGTAGGATTCAAGGATTGAATGGCTGTGACGAGCTTCAAACTCGCGATTGCTGGGCGTGATGACAAACGCAAAAGGATCAATGGATCCTATTCCAACATGATCGAGAACCAACAGCTGATTAGCCGTGCTGTGACAGAGCATCTGGACCGTTTTCACTGAGAGGATGGGAGGTAGCCACTGACAATGGTGACACCCTACATACAGCTTGCCGTAGACGTACTTTACAAACAATTGAGTTGAATATTACATTGCAGAAATTCAGAGGACAAAGCATCTCCAAAACTCCAACATATTCCCCATTACTGCACAACAAGTAACGATTTTATTCTCTTTTATTTTTCCAATCTAATAACTCC
The DNA here is from genome assembly GCF_014773155.1 of Arachis stenosperma. Lineage (NCBI taxonomy): Eukaryota > Viridiplantae > Streptophyta > Magnoliopsida > Fabales > Fabaceae > Arachis > Arachis stenosperma. Next base: position 159,958,136 of record NC_080379.1, read on the forward strand.
CATTGATAATTTTGATTGATATCCTGACTAAGAATAATAAAATAAACATAGCTTGCTTCAAACCAATAATCTCCGTGGGATCGACCCTTACTCACGTAAGGTATTACTTGGACGACCCAGTGCACTTGCTGGTTAGTTGTGCGAAATCATAAGAAATCTTGATTTTGATATTGAGATATTAATTTCGTGCACCAAGGGAGACTTCTATTTGTGTTCCCCCTTGGTTGACTAATATTATGCCTACATCGCTTCCCATTTTGTTTGAGAATTCATCTACATATAACTCCCATGTAGTGGATTCTTCCTCTTGGTCTCCTGCATATTCTGCTACGAAGTCGGCGAGGCATTGGGCTTTGATTACCGTCCGAGCTTCGTACTGTAAGTCGAACTCGGATAGCTCTATCGCCCATTGAACCATTCTACCCGCAATATCCGTCTTTTGGAGGATTTGATTCATGGGTTGGTTCGTTCGAACCTTTATTGTATGTGCTTGAAAATAAGGCCGTAACCTTCGAGAGGCTACTATTAAGGCATAGGCAAACTTCTCGAGTTTTTGATACATTAATTCAAGGCCTTGTAGGACTTTGCTGGTGAAGTATACAGGATGCTGCCCGACCTCGTCTTCCCGTATTAGAGTTGATGCTACAGCTTTGTCTGCTACGGACAAATACAAGACAAGTTCCTTCCCAACTTTAGGTCGGGTTAGAATGAGAGGTTGGCTTAAAAACCTTTTGAACTCCTGGAATGCTTCTTCGCACTCAGGAGTCTATTCGAACTGGCATCCTTTTCTTAGTAGAGAGAAAAGTGGTAGGGATCTCAATGCTGATCCTACCAAGAACCTGGAGAGGGCGGCAAGTCGGCCGTTCAGCTGCTGGACCTCTTTTAAGCAAGTTGGGCTTTTCATTTCTAGTACTACTTTGCACTTGTTGGGATTAGCTTTGATCCCCCTTTGTGTGAGCATGAATCCTAGAAACTTTTCTGCCTCTACCGCAAAGGTACATTTTGCAGGATTTAGCCTCATCCCATGCGTCCTTATGGTGCTGAAGACTTGCGAAAGGTCAGTTAGGAGGTTGGCTTCTTCCTTGGTTTTTACTTGCATGTCATCTACGTAGACTTCTATCAATCCCTCAAGGTGAGGTGCAAACACCTTATTCATCAGCCTTTGATATGTGGCTCCAGCGTTTTTTAGTTCAAAAGACATGACCACATAACAATAGTTTGCTCTAGGCGTGATGAATGATGTTTTCTCTTGATCCGACTTGTACATCGGGATTTGGTTGTATCCCGAGTATGCATCCATAAACGAAAAGTACTGATACCCGGAGCTGGAGTCCACTAGGGTATCAATGCTTGGGAGTGGATATGGGTCTTTGGGACATGCCTTATTCAGGTCGGTGTAATCGACACACATCCTCCATTTGCCATTTTATTTTTTTACTAGCACCACATTTGCCATCCATGCCAAATATTTGACCTCTTTTATGAATCCGGCTTCTAGGAGGGCTTGTACTTGTTCTTCCACTACTTGAGCTCGTTCAGGTCCAAGCTTCCTTCTTCTTTGTTGAATAGGTCGTGAACCGGGGTATACCGATAGCTTGTGCGACATGAGTTCGGGATCTATCCTCAGCCTGTCGGAAGCTTTCCAGGCGAAGAGGTCGGAATTTTCTTGTAGGAGCCTTATAAGATTTTTCTTCAAATCTTCTTTCAGGTTGGCTCCTATGTTGGTGTTTTTTCCTTCCTCTTCTCCGACTTGTACCTCCTCAGTTTTTCCCCCGGGTTGTGGTCACAATTCTTCCTTGGCTTGGACCCCTCCGAGCTCAATTATGTGCACGTCCTTGCCTTTTCCTCTCAGGTTCAGGCTTTTATTTTAGCATTTTCTTGCCAATTTCTGATCTCCCCTGATGGTTGCTACTCCCTTTGGTTTTGGGAATTTCATGCAAAGATGAGAGATGGATACCACTGCTCCGAGCCGATTTAGGGTAGTCCTGCCGATTAGGGCATTGTAGGCTGACCCCACATCGACGACTATGAAATTGATACTCACAGTTTTGGATTTTTCCCCTTTTCCAAAAGTTGTGTGAAGGGGTATGAATCATAGTGGTTTTATTGGTGTATCCCCCAGTCCATACAGGGTGTCAGGATAAGCTCTTAACTCCTTTTCATCCAATCCTATCTTGTCGAACGCCGGTTTGAAAAGGATGTCAGCTGAGCTCCCCTGATCTACCAGGATTCTGTGAAGATGGGCATTGGCAAGGATCATAGTTACCACCACTGGATCATCATGTCCAGGAATGATTCCTTGCCCATCTTCTTTGGTGAATGAGATAGTTGGGAGGTCGGGAGCTTCGCCCTCGACCTGGTAGACTTCCTTCAAGTGCCTCTTGCGAGACGATTTTGTGAGGCCGCCTCCACCGAATCCCCCCAAGATCACACACACATATGCACACACACACACACATATATATATGTCTTTCCGGGGTCTGTGGTGGTAGATCTCTTCGGTACTCGTCGTCTCACTTTCTTTTTTCCGGATGGTCTGACCTTTCCATGAGATATCTATCAAGCCGACATTCTCTGGTCAGCTTTTCTATCACATTTTTAAGGCCGTAACAATCATTCGTTGAGTGACCATATATCTTATGGTACTCACAGTAGTCGCCACGACTCCCCTCTTTTTATTTTTAATGGGTATAGGGGGTGGTAGTCTTTCAGTATGGCAGATCTCTCTGTATACATCCACTGGGAAAACTCGTAGAGAAGTATAGGAGTGATATCTCTTAGGCCTTTCGGGGCCAACTTCCTCTTTTTTCTTGGGCTCTCTTAAATTCTCTTTTGACGAGTGAGATTGCCCAGGTCGCCAGTTCGGCTCTCGTAGCCTGGCGTTTTTTTCCATGTTGATGTACTTCTCAACTCTCTCTTGTACATCACTCAGGGAGGTCGGGTGCCTTTTTGATATGGACTGGGAGAAGAGACCTTCTCGAAGTCCATTTACTAGGCCCATAATTACTGCTTCCGTGGGCAGGTCTTGAATCTCCAGACACGCCTTGTTGAACCTCTCCATGTAGTCTCTCAAAGGTTCCCCGACCTCTTGTTTCACTCCTAGGAGGCTCGGTGCGTGCTTAACTTTATCCTTCTGGATGGAGAATCTCATCGGGAACTTTCACGAGAGGTCATCGAAGCTAGTGACCAACCTAGGGGGAAGACTGTCGAACCACTTCATCGCTACTTTCGTTAGTGTGGTCAGGAAAGCTTTGCAGCGAGTACCATCAGAAGCATCGACCAGGTACATCCGACTTTTAAAGTTGCTTAAGTGATGCTTTGGGTCAGTGGTTCCATCATAGAGGTCCATATAAGGGCTTTTGAAGTTTCTTGGAACCTTTGCCCTCATTATGTTCTCGCTGAACGGGTCTTCTCCTCCTAAGGGAGAATCTTCTCGGTCGCTATGGGAACTTCAATTTTTTAGAGTGAATTCCAGCCTCAAGAGCTTTTCTTTTAGCTCTTTTCGTCGCTCTATCTCGTTCTTCAAGTTGCTCTCTGCCTCCCGTTGCCGTTCCAGTTCTTGTTCCAGCTGTTCCAGGCGCCCTTGGTGGCCATGGAGCAAATCCATGAAGTCAGCTGCATGGGGTTGTCCTTCTTTTCCTGACTCGCGCCTTTCAGAAGAGTTTGTTTTTTGATTTAATCCTGAGGTGCCTTCTCTATGTTGATTGGTCACCCCTTGGTGAGTGTCGATGTCGTCGTTGTTGTTTCCAACATCCAAATTCTCTTGCTCAGAATCAGACGCTATGTAGCCATCTTCGGGTGAATCATCCGCCATTACTGGTTGATCTCTCGGGTCCCCGGCAATGGCGCCAATGTTACGGTGGGTAACCAGAGATTAATGGGCTGGACTCGTTAGGTTGGCCCAATCGTCTAGTGGAGGAAGCCTTCAAGCGAGTTCACGCCTGGGAGCCTCCTTCTGACTTGTGTATGAGAGAGAATGGGGGGTGGTACCTGCAAAGACACTCCGATGCCTAAGTCAGGAAGGGTCTAAGCAAGTTTAGAGAGTATTGAAACTTAGTGATACCTAAGGGGTGTCAATGTATTTATAGTGGTGAACCAATAACCACCGTTGAAGTAGTTCCACCTTTTAAGGAGGATAACCGTCCCTTTATCTTAGGGAAGTTGGGATATGGCTCCTGGAAGTGGGTTGAGAGATTTCAGGGGTAGTTACTTATTTGAATAAGTGTTATCTGCTAGCTAATCTTCATCCCCGACTTCCTTAGAGCAAGTCATGGTTAGATCCGACTTCTTGAGAGAAGGTCGGTGTAGAATGAGGGCCAATCTTTGGATTGGGCCATTCATTTGTACCTGAGTTTTGGCGTTGGGACAGGGTATGAACAGGTACCTACTAGGATTAGGCAGAATTATACCTCATGATCCCTTTCTTCACACTAATTAAGTGAGCAAATTAATTGATAATTTCTATAACTAAGTTGATGTAAAGAGAAAGCTACATTTTGTGGCGGTTAGATGCCGTCGTCACATGTTGATAACTCCAATTCTGGGTCAATAATTTATTTTTATAACTAAGGTTAACTAAGTCTTTTTTCTTCTTCTTATGTGTCTTTTTTTTCTTCTTCAATTGACTTTTATTGTAGAAATAAGCTGTTAGATCAACTTAATTAAATTTAGTTATTAAAATAATTTGGTCATGTAGCATCATGACTCACATTACTATGACACGCATATTTATCAGAACCGAATTGGTAATTGACTCGGTCATACATAGGGTTACTAGGTCATTGGTTCAATCGGTAGATCATTGATTCACCCGGTTAATCTGGTCATATTAAATATAAATTATAAAAATTAAATTAAAATTAAAAGTTAAAATGCATATTTTCAAAAATATATTAATAACAATCAAATATCAACTTTTAGATATAATTTATGATGCAAAAAGAAATAAAAAATTAGTCACTAGTACAGAATATTTTCTCAATCTAAATGTCTAAAAGAAAAAACAAAAGATAACACAATTAATATCAGTATATTAATTTGTTTATATATCATGCTTTGTTATTGTTTAGTATCTATGATAATCCATGCTTAAAAAGAATTAAAAAAAATTCGATCATGGTTTATTATATATTTATTTTTTGTCGAGAAAAATTCTAGACGGTCTCTGACAATTATCTCAAAAGACAACGAGACTCTTAATAAAAAAAATACCCAATTCGGCCCCTGAGCTTTATTTTTATGGAACTGATTAGCCCCTGTGTTAGTATTTTTTATTTGTTAAAGGCCTCGTAGTTTTTTCGAAATAATTGTCAAGGACCGAATTGAGTATTCACTCATTTTTTGCGATATGTAATGTTAAAGAAATAAAGTGGCAGAGTGGCAGGAGGAGCCATTACATGTGCACCGTTCTGTATTTAAACTTCACTATCAGCAATTTTGAGTTGTGAATTTTGCAATCAGTCCGATCTGCTTCTAATAACTATGATGGGTCGAATCCGCTTTTAATAACTATGATGGCTCATACTACTTATAGTATTAGACTTATTTATAATTTTATTTCACTCACTAATTAAACTAGATCTACCTTTTATCAAAAAAATATTAAGAATAAAAGATAATTTATATTTGAATTTCATAAAATTCTCAGCGAAGAATTTGAAAAATTTTAGATAGTGAACAAAATCTTCTAAACATTTTATTTTAAAATTTTTTTAATTAAAACTATAGAGCGGTCCACGCATATTTATAGACAATACACACTATTTTTTATAAATTTGACCGTTTTATTGCTTAAGTGTTGTTTATCTATGCTATATTATATAATTAAAAATAATAAAATTTTAGATTTTATTGACTGAAATATATAATACTAAATAATTCAAATTCAAAATTTTTTATTCATGTACTAATTTAACAAAATATTTGTAATTAATATAACTAACGGTCTTACAGAGCATAAACAATTAAAGATAACATGTCAAATGCTAAACATAAATAGAAGTATGAAGCAGATTACAATGCCCTCAATTTTCTTTTATAATCTGCACGATTTAAAATAAAAGGAAATTATGTTAATTGCATATAATATTGGACTTTGCGGTTATAATAGATCAAGAAATGGTGATCACTAAACAACTTGGTTTTTTCTTGTCTTCTTTTACCTTTGTGATTCTCGACGAGTTGAGATAGGGCGTTTTCTTAAATTTATTTTATTTTTGAGAGTTATTATAAATCGATAAAAGTATAAAAAATATATTTTTATAATTACGTGAGTCTTATAGATTGAATTGAACTATTTGGATGACTGATTATTTATTTGATTGATTTATTAAATTATTGAGGATGCTGGTTATTCTGATTAGATATTTTTATTTGTTAAGATGGTCATTGTTGAATTGATTTTTCTTGGATTACTGGAAGAGGTTTAGTGTTGGAATTTAGTTTAATTTGAGAAATGTTTGATTTTAGAAAAGATTCAAAACTGAAATTTGGTTTGATTTTGGAAAGGATTTGATATTTGAAACTAGTTAGGAACGGGTTGAAAAATGTGATTTTGATAGGACCCGTAAAGGTGGCATAATCTGAATTTTAGAGGAGATGCTGCCCAAATTTTTATAAAAATTGGAGTTATTAAGAAAAGGGTTACGTTTGGAGTTTGAATTATTTAGAAAAGAATGAATTATGTTTTGAATATGAATTATTGAAGGAATTAATAAGAGGTATGATCAGAATGAGTGTGAGAATGAAGATTTATTTTTGAGTATGATTTTGAATAATTGAATGATAATGAGAATGAATGTGAAAGTAAAATTGAATTTGATTGAGATACATGGGCAGTAGTAAGGATTGTAGTCCGTCCCGCTTACTCCGAGTCAGTGATTGAGATACCTGGGCAGTAGCAAGGATTGTGGTTCGTCCTGCTTGCTCCAGGTCAGCGATTGTGACGCCTGGATAGTAGCAGCAGTAGTGGATTATTCCACTTGCTCTAGGTTGAGCTTTTAAACATCTGCCTGGGTAGTAGCGGTAGTAGTGGTTTTTCCACTTGCTCTGGGTTAAGCGGGTAGTAGCAAGGGGGTTGTAGCTCAAACTCACTTGCTCCGCAATAGGTGTTTTTGTCCATGGTTAGCTACCAGGACGTGTCGAATTGGCTATATAACCGACAGATGATATCATCAGCCGTAGGACAGGCATGCATCATACTGCATTTGTTTGCCATTATTTGGATGTGCTTAAATTATTTTGGTTTGCCTAATTGCTTATCTGTTATTAACTGGTAATTGTAATACTTGCTGTAACTACTTCTTAAATGTGTTTGTCTTGTATTGTTTGTGCCTATGTTTGGTTCTGTTTTGAGACTGAGTATTGGTAAATGAATTGAGGCCTTTAATGATAGTGTGGTTGATTATGTTTGGGCTGGGGGCCGATATTTGATTATATTATGTTGGGCAGGAGGCTGTGACTAGATTCTGTTCTGGGTCGAAGGGCTGTATTTGATTATATTATGGCGTATTATTGAACTTTGAATTTTTTTATATTTTAAAGAAAAGAACATGAATTTGTATAAGTAAACGTTGTTTTTTTTTTAAAATATTCATAAGGTAATGATAATCACTGAGTTTGAAAACAGTTTTCTTTTTAAATATCTTCTTATAACAAATTCTGAAAATCCATGGTGAGACCATGTGGTTAAGTTCTCACTCCCTACAGTTTTATCTTTTCAGAATGGACGAAGAAGCTTGCGAAGTTTTAGTTAAGTACTTAGATGTGCTGTTTCTATTTGTTTACACATGTTATATATTTATCCCTCGCCCTTATTATTAAATTGTTGTAAGAGGGATAGAAGTTGTATGTTTTATATGTATTATATTTATTAGCTACTTATGTAAGAAGTATTATATGTAAATATATGTTTGTTTGTTTTCAAGATAAAGTAGTTTTTTGGTTTTCAAATAAATCAGCGATACAGTTTCGAGTCTAAGGCTCCTATTTTATTATTAAGTATAGGAAATAGTCGTACTACTTTTTACTATCAGAGTGGTGCAGTCGGAAGCGTGACATTCTGATAGTGAGGGTGTTACACTTCCCCGTTTCCATTTCCATTTTCAGCTGGTTGACCCAACCTCTCCATAGTTTGAGCCATCACAGCTGCACTCGTTTGCATCTAGTTAGCTAAATTGGTGATTGCTGCCATGAACTCGGCATGGTTATCGGCCGGTTGGTCATCCTCATTATCTCTCCGTATACGTGGTTGACCTCATCCGCGAGTTGCAATTCAGGATCCTGTCTACACCAAACAATTGATATCAAGGTGATTAGTCTCAATATCTCGAGCCCAATGCTTCAATTATCTCAAAAAGTCACCCACAAACAAGCATGCTATCCATATCAAGCAGATTACCTAAATAGCACGAAAGAAAAATGACCTAGAGTATGCAATGAAGAACAATCAGTCTATCCTTCAGGCTTATGAGGATGAACTGCTCTGATAACATTAAATGTAACACCTATTACTCTAAGCCTTAACTCATGCCGTAAAGCAAAGGATAACAAAGTGTCATGACAGTTTTAAAGCTCGTACAATAATATACATAGAAGGAAATAATAATACTAGAAGCCCGATGAAGAAATAAAGCTCGAAAAGAGATACAAAAGCGTGAAACATTCACACACGATAACCAAACTCAACGGATAAGATATACAAGATAAAGATATATGTATAATAGCCAAAAGAATACTAGCTGCAGCCCGCGGAGTTTAGGCCGACTAGTTAATATAGACATAACAGAGTTTTTAAAATAAAACAGAAACATCCTAACACTCAAAGTAAGCCTCTAAGGCAACAAAGTATAATAACAAAAGTGAGGAAATCTACATCAAAATAATCCAAAATACAAGGATAAAAGCGAATCCTCCGCTTTGTCACCATCCTGCAAACTCACCGAGATGGGTTGCGACCTACATCTGAAAAATAAAAACACATATGGTATGAGAACCGGAGGTTCTCAGTATGGTAACAGTGCCCAATATGTAAGATATAAGATTTCAGGATGCCAAAGGCAATCCTAGAGCTTCACATCGAGCATCAGATTCAAACTTAGAAACATTTGAGTAAAAACCATAAAGGGTTATCTAAATCTTAAGGGTTTTCTAACTAACTATAAACATCGCTATCCCACAGCCTTCACTAGCCTATCCTCCATGCGATCCCATCGCCATGGCCTACCAAGCCTCCTCAATCCCAGTAGAAAACACAAATAATTGCAAACAAGTAAAACATAGGTAATATACATATATAGCAAGTAATTCAGGAAGCAAGTAAACATGTTATACATTTAGGCAAAATATACAAATAGGCAAAGCAAGCAAACACACAGAAGATACACATGATGAATGCCTATCCTGTTGGTCATGATATCACTTGTCGGTTCAACTGCCAATCCGACACATCCCCATGGGATGTTGCCTTTCGGTCACGAATAATTGGTACCTCAGGGATATAGTGCCCGGCCCATTATCTAGAAATATAGTGCTCGGCCCACTCTTGCAACTCAAAAGAATGCGAGCCGGATACTCAGCCTCAGACCTCACATCTCAACGTAAGTGGGATTAACCAATGTTCTTACGCCGGTGTTGCGACCTCGACAAGCGGGATTAACCACTGTCTTTGTCAGGCGCATAGCGAATCATCAATCTCAATACATAACAGTATATAATAGAAATTCTCATTGATCACTGCTCATAGCATAAGTTCATTAATCTTTTCCAAGTTCCAAGTTCACTTTAACCATCCTTAATTCACAAGTTCTCGAATTCAGCATCAATATAGTACTCCTCCAAATTCATTCAAAAATTCCTTCCACAGTACTTCCCAAACCTAAGTCTCCATCTTTGAAACTCACTAACAAAATACCAATTTTAGATCAACCAATTCATTCTCACTAATATTAGATTCTAATTACTAGTTAGGAGTCCTAAACGGCAATTAAAGAAATTTAGAAGGCTAGAGAACCAGTTAAAATTGCAAGAAAATAAGTTTTCAGCAATACAGAGATCATGCATACGCATGCCCTTGTTCCCCGTAAGCACAACGGCAAAAATGGGTGGCCGTGTATGCAGCACCTCACCCGCTAACGTGAGAGTTCCAAACCGAGGGAAATCCCTGCATCACGTGTTACAAGTCGCGTACGCATGCCTCGATATCAACATTTCCGCATACGCATGCCAGTGCACGAGTATGCGAAATCACTTGGCAGTGGCCAACCTTCGCGTCGCGTGCACTGTTCTGCATACGCATGCCCTGACATACTTAGAAAATTTTCAAAAGCTACAGAATTCAGATTTTTTATACCGAACTTCAAACGCGCATAACTTTTTCGTTTTAAAACATTTTCCATCCGTTCTTCGAACGTCTTAAATATCTCGGACCCAACTTTCATTTAAATTAAATTTCATCCAAAATAAAGATTTAGAGGCCAAGTTATGCCTCATCAAAGTTCATCAAAAATAAAGTTTTCCAAAATTTGACATAATTCTCAAGTTTTCCAAAACTTCAAACCAAACCAAGCTTAAACCTACTCAAAATCATCACCAAGCACTACCACACACTACAATTTACTATTTCATTGCACTTCAATCTTTTTCACACCTATTTCACTCACTTTTCCACTCTTTCCCCCATAGTTTAACAAAATCAACAATTTCCAAATCAAGATCTCAATATTAACAATTTTGCACAATTCAACTCTTCATAAAAATCGTTCATCTTACATCATCACCAATCCTTATTAACATCAATATTCATCCAATTTCATCTTTAACATTAATGATCAACAACATACATCATCAATTCAATAATTATCAACAACCAATTGAATCCTATTCTAAGGTCCACTAACTTAAGTTTTACGAAACATTACATATTACATAAAAGAAACCAAAACTATACCTTGGCCGATTCCCAATACGCATAAAACACCAAAATTAGATTCCAAACAAGCTTCCAAGCATAATCAAACCGCCAAACTCAATGCCAATAATGCTCTAATTCCACCAAGTCAACTCCAAATCAACTGCAATAATCACAAATTTCAAGCTATACACATGCAATACACCAAAATAAATCCTAGGGTTCACAAAATTACCAATTCACAACGAGAAAGAGTTTCTTTACCTTATCCAACGATGTTTGGGGTACAAACCAACAATAACCCACTATTGGATGGCACCTAAACAATCAAAATCACAAAAATCTATTCAATACCCAAACCTAAATTTTCAAAATTTGTTAGGGCTGAGAAAGGAGTGCGAGTTTCAAATTCTTAGCAACAATGCCTAGCTAGAAATGACGGGCTCGGTAAGAGCTTGGCGTAGCTGTAAATGGAACGTGAATTGGAGCATCGTAGCTCAAGTTATGAGTGAAAGAAGAAGAAGATGAATAGTGTTTTCTATTTTCTCTTCTCCCTTCAACTCAGCTGCCCTCTTGTGTTTCAGTGTGTGTTATGAGCTGAATGCTCATTAGGTTATATTTTTATATGTTGAGCTTGGGTCCAACTTGGGTGCAGTCGAATTGCCTAGCATTTTTGGTTCGTTTGTCCCAAATTTGGGGCAAAACCTTTAGAATTAGCATCTGGTTTTTAACTTTAATTATTTTCTTAAGTTTTTCTACAGTTTTTTATTTTTACTCTCGCGTAGTACCGGACAGACTTAAGTCAGTACTGCCGGCTAATTTACAGGTATATATTTTTACGCAATTTTCTGCAGAAAATTACATTTTCCTACTCAAAAAAATCCACTAAATTTAAATCTCACCTCCAAATTTCAAAATTAACACTTATAAATTTGGATCCTATTCCGGACAATTAATTTATCATTTTATTTTAATTTAGCGGTTATTAATCTTACAGTTCTTACATTCTTCCCACCAAATTAGAAATTTTGACCCCAAAATTTAGGAATTACTTGAAAATAGTTTGGGATAATCCTTTCGCATCTCTGACTCCAATTCCCAAGTGTGCTCTTTCGTTCCTGCTCTCTGCCAAGCTACTTTAACCAACAGGACTTTCTTTCTACGCAACTTTTTCACACTAGTGTCAACAAGGCGTACTGGTGTGACTTGAAAAGTCAGGTTCTCCTTCAGCTCAACCGATTTAGGCTCTAACACATGAGTAGCATTCGGTGTGTACTTACAAAATTTTGACAGATAGAATACATCATGTAGGTTAGATAAGAGTGGCAGTAAAGTTACTTGATACGCCACCGGCCTGATTCGCCTCAATACCTCAAATGGTCCAATATACCTCGGATTTAACTTCTTCTCTTTGATCACTCTTTCGATCCAGTTGTCGGAGTAACCTTTAGAAATAAATGTTTGCCTTCTTCAAATTCCAATGGTTTTCTCCTCTGATCTGCATAACTCTTCTGTCGGCTTTATGCAATTAGGATTTGAGTTCAAATTTATTTAATCTTTTCAGCAGTCTCTGCTACCAAATTCAGTCCCAACACACTTGTTTCACCGGCTTCATACTAACACAATGGAAACTGGCACTTCCATCCATACAAAGCATCATACGGATCCATACCAATGCTTGCACAAAAGCTGTTGTTGTACGCAAACTCCACCAATGGCATGTAAAGGTCCCAACTTCCCGGTTGATCCAAAACACATACCTGATAAACTCTATTTGTAGAGTTTATCTTGTATTGATTTTAGGAGATTTTAACACCTTTTACCCACATTTATTCAATGAATTAGCATGATTTTGTGATTGTCTCCTTATTTGTGCTTAGATGTGAAAACATGCTTTTTAGGCCTTTAACTTGATGATTTTAATCTCCCTTTGATTCCACTAGATGCCTTGATGTGTTTGTTAGTGATTTCAGATTGAAAAGACTAGGAATGGATCAAAGAAGTGAAGAGGAAAGCATGCAAAGTGGAGAAATCATGAAAAGCCAAAGAATTGAACTCGCCCATGGACGCGCGCGCGCACCAGGCGCTTACGCGCACCTTGCGAATTACCCTATGGACGTGTACGCGTGCTGTGCGTGTACGCGTCAATGCTAATACTTGATTTTTAAGTGAATTCGCACCCAACAAATTCTCAAGGGTTGTGGGGCCCAATCCCAACCAACTTTGGCGCCAAAAATGCTATTTAAAGTCAAGGATTGAAGAGCGAAGGGGGATTCCACCATTCACACTCATTAGGATTAGTTTAGAGTTAGTTTTAGAGAGAGAAGCTCTCACTTCTCTCTAGAATTAGGATTAGGATTAGGTTTAGTTCTTAGATCTAGATTTAGATTCATGCTTTCTTCTACTTCTACTTCTCAATTCTTTGTTGTTACATTCATTCTTCTTCAATTCTTTTGTTGTAATTTTCTTTATGTTGTTCTCACACTTTGTTGTAGATCTACTCTTGTTCCTTCTCTTTTCTTTCAATTCAATTAGAGGTAATTCATAATAATTGTGTTCCTTTTAATTGTTGTCATAATTGTTGTTAGATTTTATTCTTGTTGATTGATTTACTATGCTTTATTCGTTTGCCTTCCAAGTGTTTGATAAAATTCTTGGAAGGATTTTAGAGTAGAATTTTGTGCTCTTGGCTTGGAAAGGTAACTTAGGACTTCTTGAGTTACTAATGTCTAAGTAATTGATGATTGGGAGCCATTGACTCTAGTTCTCACTAATTGAATTAGTGGAGAGTTAGGGCCTATTGACTTGGATTGATATATCTCATTTAACTTTCCTTTACTGCTAGTTAGAGGATGATTTAATGAGATTAATCCTTGCCAATTCTCATATTGTGGTTAGTGATAGGGATAGAGATCCTTGACCACCAAATCTTGCCAAGACCTTCTTTAGCCATTAGTTTACTTTTTGCCATTTATCTTTCATGTTTCTTATCAAAACCCCAAAAATAACTCATAACCAATAACAAGACACTTTATTGTAATTCCTAGGGAGAAGGACCCGAGGTTTGAATACTTCGGTTATAGATTTTAGGGGTTTGTTACTTGTGACAAACAAATATTTGTATGCAAGGATTATTGTTGGTTTAGAAACTATACTTTACAACGAGATTTCATTTGTGAAATTCTAAACCGTCAAAAATCAAATCATCAAAATGGCGCCGTTGCCGGGGAGTTGCTGATGCGTGAGCATCTTATCTATCTTTTTCTAGTGAATTTGCATCTAATTTGTTGAGTTTAATTAATAATTAATTATATTTTAGCCACTATGGATGCTATTTTGAGTTTTGTTCAATTTTATTTATTTTAGGTAGCATTCGGAGGGATTTGATGAAGTTTCTGTAGAGAAAAAGAAGAAACCAAAGAGATGACCAGTGAAGACCGACACGGACGCATGGCTCACGCGACCGCGTGGAATGGAGAAATCGCAATGACGCGATCGCGTGCCTGACGCGAATGCGTGGACTGGAATCTCCACAAATGACGCGAGCGCGTGGACGACGCGGACGCGTCACATGCGCGATCTGCAATAATACAGAAAACACAGATTAGAAGCTACAAATGAACAAATCAAGTGGTCCCCACCCATCAACTGAAGATCTGTTAATTAATTCGAATTTAAATTCAAATCTTATCTTTTAGGAAAAGATATTATTCTTAATTTTAGATAATTAGATTTTAAATTTATTAGGATTAGTTATAAATAGGAATTTAGATGCCATCAGATTGAAACATAACTGACAATCCTAATTTTCTCTCTTTTTCATGAACAACTAATCCTCCACTGTTAAGGTTAGGAGCTCTGTCTATTTGTATGGATTGATTTTATTGCTTTTTCTATTTTAATTCATGTATGGATTTATAATTTAAGAATTGTTTTCACTCTTTATCTTATGAATTTGGGTGGAACGGAAGTATGACCCTTTTTCTATTTGAGTTCTTGTAAAACTTTGAAAAGCTCTTTACTTGAACAACAGCTTGAACATATATTCTCCTAAATTTTAATTATCTGGATTTAACGGGATACGTGACATATAATCCTTCTATTTTTGGGTAATTAGAATTTATGTGGCATGCAAACTGGAATTTGATCATGTAGCTTCTAATTGGAATTAATTGACCAAGGAATTGGCAGTTAATGAATTTTAGAGGAGACTAGAAAGGTTTAAGGAATTAGGGTCTAGTCACATATAGTTTGCCATAAATTAAATCCTACATAATTAAAATAGTTAGTAAGAAAAGTAAATCCGGAAAAAATAGATAACTCTGAATCCTTAACTGTTTTATCCATATTTTATTCCCAATTTATTTAATTGTCTATACTTTTGATATTCTGAATTCGAACTTAAACCTTTTGAACATCTCAAAACCAATTTTTGCTTGCCTAACTAAGCCAATCAATCAATCATTAATTCTTGATCCATCAATCCTCGTGGGATCGACCCTTACTCACGTAAGGTATTACTTGGTACGACCCGGTGCACTTGCCGGTTAGTTTGTGGGTTGTAAAATACCGAACCAAGTTTTTGACGCCGTTACCGGGGATTGATTGTGATTAACAACTATTAGTTGTTTGATTGCTTAGATTAGGCGTTTTATTTTAATTTTATTAAAATCTATTTTTATATAAAAAATTTCTTATTTTACGTGAACCCCCTCCCCCTGTTTCGTTTAAAATTTTTTTTCTTTTATTACTTGATTTTCAAAAAAAAAATTTAATTAATTTTAAATTTTCAAAAAAAATTTCAAAAAATTTTTTTTTAATAGCACCAATATTTTTCTTAATTTCTGAAATTAAGTTTGGTGTTTTCTAGTTAGTTTTATTTTAATTCTTAGAATTCTGTTCTTTCTTCTTTGCTTTCCTGTTTACCACATGGTGCGTTTAATCCTTTTTGGTGTTTTGTGCTAAGAAAAAATAATGGAGAGAGATCACATGGGTTACTACTCACACCCGAGTAGTGATTCATATTATAGTGGATGGAGGAACTATCCAAATTTTGGTTGGCAAAGTCAAAACCAAAGAAACTTCAATGCTCTGTGTTCTAACTATCAAGAGCCACCACCTCCATATTCATATCAAGAGCCACCACCTCAGTTTTCATATCAAGAACCATCATCTTTCTACCCATACCAAGAACCACAATCTCCTTATTCATCTTAAATACCATCAGATCTTGAGCTCCTCATGAAAGAATTCCTACATGATATAAAGACGAGTGTCAAAAATGTAGAGAATTATGTGCAGACGATGATAAAAAACCAGGAAGGGGAATAAGAAAATTCCTTCCCAAGAGATATAATGCAAGATCCTCTGGAAGAAAGTGAGGAAACCAATCAAAGGAGTTTATACTCCAGTGACTTAGAGAACTTTCCACCCTCACATATGGAAGAAGACGAAGATGCACAACCTCCCATGCCCCTGGTAAGCAATGAAGAAGAGATTGAATTAGAAGAAAGCTACCAAGAAGAAGAGGTTGAAATTGAGGAAGCTTGCAAAGAGGTGGAAGAATTCAAAGGAGAACACAAGGGAGTGGAGCTTGCAAGACCTCTCCCAAAGCCATCAACATCCATTACAACATTCAAGTGGGTAAAATTCCTATCCTTAATCCTTACTAGAGACGGATGGTCAACTTAGAGCTCTTTGTGGCATTAAGTGTAAGAGGAAGATGGTTAGTGGCAAGGGATGTCAAGCAAGGTTCAATAAGGTTGCATGCTCCAAATTGAAGTACAAGGATTGGTGTAAAGCTCAATTGAATGGATCTAGAAGGTTATTTGGATATCTCTGTGAGAATTCAGATCGCTTGCCACCCGGTGAGAATAATGGTGATACACAAGAAGACGGGTGTAAAGGCAAGGTTTGGAACCCTGGAATTCATTCCTACAATAAACTCTCTTGGGGCCTTGTCACTTGCTTTAACTTGCACGAAGGCGTTATGCGCCTAGTTTGGGATCCCGGTCGCCATTGGAAGTACAAACATTGGTGGAGATTCCTAGAACAGTACAAGCACAAACCACCATGACAAGGAGCTTACCACATGTCCAACTTAAGGACTTTAACTAAAAGTGCTTGGTGGGAGACAACCCACCGTGGTATGATCGTTTCTTTTCATTCTTAGTTGTTTTTCGTAGTAGTAGTTTTCTTACTTAGTTGATTCTATTGAAGTTCTTACTAATTTTTTGATCATGCAGCTATCTTAGGACAGGAGCCAGATATTTAAAAAAAAAGAGGAGCATATGACGCGCAAGCATCGCTGACGCGTACGCGTCATATGCATGTGCGCGAAAAATAAATATGAACAGAGAGTTGCACGGGAGTGGCGCCAGAATGAAGCCTTTCGCACAAACAAGATCACGTGAACGCGTACCTCACGCGTGCGCGTCATTCATGATTTTGGCACACCACGCGTACGCGTCACTTAGAAAAACGGCGTAAATATATGTTTCGGCAGAGAGGTGTTCGTGCATGCGGCTGGTTTCGCGCGAATCGCACAAAACCCATGGCACGCGGACGCGTACCTGACGCTAACGCGTCATTTAGAAAATTCGCGACCCACGCGTACGCGTGCTGCACAGGTACGCGTCGCTTGCGCCGCACAACTCCACTAGTTCGCCACCCAGTTTTCACTTTTCTTTCTCTCTCCCACTCCTAATTCTCTCTCGTTCTTTTATCCTTATATTCTTCTTTCCTCTCACTATTTATTTTTATTTTCAGTTCTTCTTTACTTGAGGACAAGCAATCCTTTAAGTTTGGTTTTGACGCTGCGCTTATAGGTTTTCTAGCACAAAAGGGAGGTGAATCATCTTCACTGAGGAGCATAACCTGAAGAATAAAGTGACCGCTAGGATAACTAAGGTGGTTGAGTTCCTTTCATTTTTATTCCTCCCCCTCTTCTTCTACGTTATGTTCCTGTTTTCTGCTATTTTGCTTTGTTTGTTGCATGATCCTTTATTAGTTAGAATCCTAGGACTAGTTTAGTTTTCCCTTAAAATGCTTTAATTCTGAAAGATGTCTCATGCATTGCCCACTGAGCTTGAAATCAAAATTTTTTTTGATGTATTGCATGAGAAATTGAGTTTAATTTTAAGAATAGTCTTATTTACTTAAATGTGGTGGTATTTTCTGTGATTTTTGAATGCATGATATGAACAGTATATATTTGAATTTGAATCAAGGGATGTTGATGTATAAGGAACAGGAATTTAGAGAATTATTATGACTTCTCTGAAATAAATAAAAATTTAATCCTTGAAGCAAAAGAAATAGCAAAAAAAAATCAATAAATAAATAAATGAATAAAAATAAAAGCAAGGTCCAAGGCTCTGAGCATCAATGACTAGGGAGGTCAGACATGATTAAAAGCTTAAAGAGTTATTTCCCTAGTCATATGATTGTGGTGTGATTGTGTCAAGTAATCCTTGAGACAGAACACTTAGAGTTGAGATCAATTGTATTTAACAGAGTATGCCAAAGGCTTTGAGAACCACTGTCTGGGAGTAACTAAAAGAAAAATCAGAACTCAAAGAGAGTTCTCCAGTTAAGTGCTTGTGGTGTTTCTGTGTCAAGTAAAGTTTGAGACAAAACATTTAAAGTCACGACTAGGCTCAAGGTGCAAAGCACCAAAGAAAAATAAATTAAAGTAAATTTTGCTGTGTTCAAGGATTAAATTGAAATATAAAGATCAGAGAATTCATAATATTATCCGGATTCTAATTTCGAATGACAATGACATTCTTGATTCAAAGGAGAGTGAGATGCCAAACCTATTCAGGATTACAGTTATAAACCCCACTATAAAAAGAGACATGAGCTTAATCGAACTCTCATTCTCATACAAATTCACATCCCAAGCCTATATTAGTTTTGGTTGCTTGAGGACAAGCAACAGTTTAAGTTTGGTGTTGTGATGCGTGAGCATCTTATCTATCTTTTCCTAGGGAATTTGCATCTAATTTGTTGAGTTTAATTAAGAATTAATTATATTTTAGCCACTATGGATGCTATTTTGAGTTTTGTGCAATTTTATTTATTTTAGGTAGCATTCGGAGGGATTTGATGAAGTTTCTGCAGAGAAAAAGAAGAAACCAAAGAGATGACTAGCGAAGACCGACGCGAACGCATGGCTCACGCGACCGCACGGAATGGAGAAATCACAATGACGCGATCGCGTGCCTGACGTGAACGTGTGGACTGGAATCTGCACAAATGATGCGAGCGCGTGGACGACGCAGACACGTCACATGCGCGATCTGCAATAATACAGAAAATACATATTAGAAGCTACAGAATGAACAAATCAAGTGGTCCTCACCCATCAATTGAAGATCTGTTAATTAATTCGAATTTAAATTCAAATCTTATCTTTAAGAAAAAGATATTATTTTTAATTTTAGATAATTAGATTTTAAATTTATTAGGATTAGTTATAAATAGGAATTTAGATGCCATCAGATTGAAACATAATTGACAATCCTAATTTTCTCTCTTTTTCATGAGCAACTAATCCTCCACTGTTAAGGTTAGGAGCTTTGTCTATTTGTATGGATTGATTTTATTGCTTTTTCTATTTTAATTCATGTATGGATTTATAATTTAAGAATTGTTTTCACTCTTTATCTTATGAATTTGGGTGGAACAGAAGTATGACCCTTTTTCTATTTGAGTTCTTGTAAAACTTGGAAAAGCTCTTTACTTGAACAACAACTTGAAAACATATTCTCCTAAATTTTAATTATCTGAACTTAACGGGATACGTGACATATAATCCTTCTATTTTTGGGTAATTAGAATTTATGTGGCATGCAAACCGGAATTTGATCATGTAGCTTCTAATTGGAATTAATTGACCAAGGAATTGGCAGTTAATGAATTTTAGAGGAGACTAGAAAGGTCTAAGGAATTAGGGTCTAGTCACATATAGTTTGCCATAAATTAAATCCTACATAATTAAAATAGTTAGTAAGAAAAGTAAATCCGGAAAAAAATAGATAACTCTGAAGCCTTAACTGTTTTATCCATATTTTATTCCCAATTTATTAAATTGTCTATACTTTTGATATTCTGAATTCGAACTTAAACCTTTTGAACATCTCAAAACCAATTTCTGCTTGCCTACCTAAGCCAATCAATCAATCATTGTTGCTTGATCCATCAATCCTCGTGGGATCGACCCTTACTCACGTAAGGTATTACTTGGTACAACCCGGTGCACTTGCCGGTTAGTTTGTGGGTTGTAAAATACCGAACCAGTTACAATGGTGTTATGTTATTGGTTATTGTATATATGTGAATATTGTGAATAGCTTGATTTTTGGATTGCTTGTTAGTTTTTTCTAGTCTTAGTATTTTGTTTCATTATTTTTTATTAGTTTTTATTTCTTATTTTCTCTTGCTACCATGAATTCTCACTTTGGCTATGAGTGTGATTACAACTATGTTGTAGGAAGTGGAGATTACAATGAAGAGATGCATCAAGGATGGGATGACCAAAGGTGGGAGGAGCCATATGCATATGATCAATCCTCTTGGTAACAACCTCCACCAATGCACTATGAAGAAGAGCCATTCTATGATACATACCAATCCAATGGCTATGGTGAATCTCCTTGTGATTTTCAAGAACCAACTTGAGCACTCAAAGCACTCCTATGGTCACATGTGGAGAATTAATTGAAAAACATAGCATGAAGGAGAGATTGGAAACACCGGCGGAGAAGGAGGAATGCTATGTGGTATTAGAACAATTGGAGAAGCCTATGATCATTGAAGACAAGGAAGAAGTGGTTGAAGACCTAGGAGATGCGGAACCTCCATGGGAAACTAGAACCATAGAACATACCTCCAAGAAGAGTGAGTTTGATGTTGAGGAGGAGAGTGCACAACCTCCAAAACAAATTTCGAATGAAGACTTGGAGGGAATGAAGTAAGAATTGAGTTCCCTTGGTGATGAAGATCATGCATCCAATCTTCTTGGTGAAGAATCCTTTGAATTTGAAGAACCTTCTCCCAATGAATTTGAAAGTGATGTGGAGGTAGATTTCTCTCAACCTCCCATTTATGACTTGAGTGATGGAAGAGTTAGATGAAGTTGATGAACAAAGGATTGAGAATAAAGAAGTTTATGAAGAGATGGAGATTGACAAGGAAGCAAACAAGGGAGTAGAGCTTGCAAGGACATTGGAGATACCTCTCCACAAGCCACCACCATCCATTCTCTCATTCAAGTGGGTAAATTCCTTATACTTAAGCTTTATTATTCCTCTTGAATATGGTTTACTTGAGACGGATGATCAACTTAGACATATTTGTGGTTTTAAGAGTAAAAGGGAGGTGGTTAGTGGTTGAAAACATCATTCTAGGTTCATTATGGTTGTATGCTCAAAGCTTAATTGCAAGGGTTGGTATAGAGCTATATCGCTTGGGTCTAAGAGGATGTTTGGTCACTTCCTTGAGAATTCCTCTTGCTTACCACCCGGATGGACTAATAACGATGATCAACTTCAAGACGGGTGTGAAAATAAAGTGTGGGATCCCGGATTACAAGAAGAGGATCAACTTGGGAGCCCTAAGCTTGTGAAGAACTCCATCAACACTTGGCTCAATCCATAAGAAATCTTGGGGTACAATGGAGAATCAAGCATTGGTGGGAGTTCCAAGATGAATACAAGCACATGCGACCTTGAGAGGAGCTCCCCATAAGTCCAACTTAAAGACAATAAACAAAAGTGCTAGGTGGGAGACACCCCACCATGGTAATATCATTTCATTTTTTCTTTTGTAAATATTGGTAGAATTAGTTTAATTTTTTGTTTTGATTAGTTTGTTGAGTATATTTGATAGTTTAGTATGTTAAATAAGGTTTTAAGGTGTTTTGGTAGCTGTTTGGAGGTTTAGAATGCTTAGATCGGTGCAAAAATATAGAAAATTTTGAAAAATAGAGCACCATCCACGCGTACGCGCACTGCACGCGTACGCGCGCATTAAGCATTTTTGCCAACTCACGTAGACGCGCCGTGCACGCGTATGCGTGGATTGAGAAGTTTCACCTTCCATACATTGACCCGAGAGTTGTGCCAACGCCGCGCCAACGTTGTGCCTTTGGCACAACCCCACTCACGTGCACGCGCACATGACGCGTACGCGCCACTCTCGAAATAAGCCATCGATGTGGGCGTGCCCTGCGCGCGTACGCGCGGATGTCCTTTCTTCAGCACATCTCTTTTCTTCTCCTCTTTCCATTTCTTTCCTCCTCCTTTCTTCTTCCCTTCTTCTACCCCTCATCCAACACTCCCAAATACCATTGATAACCATTTATTTTAGTTAGTAATTAGTGAGTTAGTTTGTTGTTAGTTAGTTACTTAGTCTAGTCCTCATCTTCTTTTCTCTTTTTCATTACAAGTGTTGGATTTTGGACTCCGTTTACTATACATTGCTGCTTACCATTAACTACTTGCCATTTTAGCATGCTTGTTTTTGGATGATCATTGTTGGACTCTTTAATTGAGGTTATATTTGCTACTTGGTTTTGAGTTCTTCATGCTTCAATTGGTGAATACCAAGTACACTAGATTTGCCTTCAAGCATGTTTAATCTTTTTGAATTGCATGATTTGGCCACCATGTGATTTGAATCCTTTTCTTTGCCTAGGCAATCTCTTAATGAATGATGTTGTGCAATTATTTTAATGCATTGTGCTTCTTGTTCATATGCATCCATATATTTTTTAGCTTGAATGCTCTCATACTTTTTCATTGCTTGTTTTACCTTACAATTTCACTTAAAGCATCTCAAGCACACTAGGATAAGTGAAGTCTATACTTCTTTTGTTACATCGCTTTTTATGCTAGTGTGTGTTCTAAACCGCGCAATTTAGAATTCACACACTTATCTGTCATTAATGTCACAACTTATTCACTCACCTCATTCTAGTGACTTACCTCATTCCAACAATGTATGCTTCCTTGCTTTTATATCCTCTCATCTTATGGTGTTATTTTTTGTTTTTCATGATTGATGCACCACAAGCAATAACGGAAGCGGATAAAGAGCACGCAGCACCGGTTGACCTATCAGCTGAAGGTAGCAATCCGGAAAGTCGCAGTACCCCCTTGCTCATCTTTGAGTGCACCAAGGATGGTGCAAACTTTTAAGTGTGGGGAGGTCGTCCGACCAATCGGCGATTTTGGGTGACAAATTTCTAATCTCAACACTTTTGCATTCCATTTTAGATTTTTAGGATTTTTGTTGCAGTTTCTTATTTTTTTTTTTGCATATATATACAAATTAAACTTAGTCAAAATAATGAAATTTTTCAAGGATTTCTATCTATAGGGCACCTCAATTAA
The DNA here is from genome assembly GCF_014773155.1 of Arachis stenosperma. Classification (NCBI taxonomy): domain Eukaryota; kingdom Viridiplantae; phylum Streptophyta; class Magnoliopsida; order Fabales; family Fabaceae; genus Arachis; species Arachis stenosperma. The sequence goes on from NC_080379.1 coordinate 159,981,440, forward strand.
ATTGAGTGAAAACTTTTCATAAAACTTGCTTGAATTATATATATATTTTGTGGATCATGTTTTTGAGTTAATAATACAAGCAAGTGAGTTTTGAGCCTATTGGTGTGGTTACATCTTATAATCACTTATTTTTTCCTTCTTGTGTGTATTATTCTCTTTCTATGATTGTGATCTTTGATTTGTTTGATTCTTTATGTCTATTATTTTGTGTATTCATGCATTTATATGATTGAGGCCATCATTTCAATTAGCTCACTTACCCAAATAGCCTACCTCTTATCAACCATTGTTAGCCAACTTTGAGCCTACGATTAACCCACTTCTTCTTAATTTAGCACATTACAAGCCTTAAAGCGAAAAACAATAAATGTCCTTATTTGGATCTTTGATTAGCTTAGGCTAGTGTGTGTGTAACATTCAAGTGTGGGAAATCTTGGGACATTGGGTGAATAAAAGGGTAATTTTGTATCATTTGTTGTAAATATTGGGAATTGGGTACATACTCATGTATTAATCAAATGTTAGATTTTATGCATTGATGTTCTTGTATATAGTCTGAAAGAAAGAAAAAAAATGAGAAAAACAAAAGAAGAAAAAAAGAAAAGAAAAGAAAAGAAAAATGATATGGAAAAGAAAAAAAATAGAAAAAGAAAGAAACAAAGAAAAAGAAAGAAATAAAAAGGGGACAAAATGCCCCAAAGCAAAGTGTAGCTCAATAAAATCGATGCATAAGTTTTGTAAAATGAAAAAGGGATACATGAGTATATGAAAAGTGAAAGGATGGGTAGTTAGGTTAGCACTTAATTGTATATGTTATTATATAGGTTAGGTGGAAAGTTTAAGCTTATCAAAGATTCAAAGTTCAAGCTCACTTGACTATATATGCATCCTACCTTGACCCTAACCCCATTACAACCTAAAGAAAAGACCTCATGATAGATGTGTGCATGCATGAAATATATGTCAATTGTTAGAAGAAGAACAAATCTTGGAAAGCATGATTAGGAGAGAATTGAGAGAATCAACCCTAAACACTTGAGCAAATAGAGTGCAAATACATTCGGTGAGGGTTTGATGCTCAATTACATGTTTCCACCTATGATCATCTCCTTTCATGCAAGTTTGTAAAAATATTTAATAACTCAATTCAATTGTGGATTAGACTTGCTAGTCCTTAGCCCTTGTGCATATATGCTTCTTGGGAATGACCAAGCAATTGCATTCATTTAGATAGTTGCATTTAGATAGGTTACATATAGTTTAGTTTCATTGAATAAATGTCATGCCCTTTACTTCATTCTTAGTTTAAGCATGAGGACATGCTTGGTTTAAGTGTGAGGAGGTTGATAAACCCCATTTGTAGGGTTTATCTTGTATTGATTTTAGGAGATTTTAACACCTTTTACCCACATTTATTTAATGAATTAGCATGATTTTGTGATTGTCTCCTTATTTGGGCTTAGATGTAAAAACATGCTTTTTAGGCCTTTAACTTGATGATTTTAATCTCCCTTTGATTCCACTAGATGCCTTGATGTGTTTGTTAGTGATTTCAGATTGAAAAGGCTAGGAATGGATCAAAGGAGTGAAGAGGAAAGCATGCAAAGTGGAGAAATCATGAAAAGCCAAAGAATTGAACTCGCCCATGGACGCGCGCACCAGGCGCTTAAGTGCACCTTGCGAATTACCCCATGGACGCGTACGCGTGCTGTGCACGTACGCGTGCTGTGCACGTACGCGTCGATGCTGATACTTGATTTTTAAGTGAATTCACACCCAATGGATTCTCAAGGGTTGTGGGGCCCAATACTAACCAACTTTGGGGCCAAAATGCTATTTAAAGCCAAGGATTGAAGAGCAAAGGGGAATTCCACCATTCACACTCATTAGGATTAGTTTAGAGTTAGTTTTAGAGAGAGAAGCTCTCACTTCTCTCTAGAATTAGGATTAGGATTAGGTTTAGTTCTTAGATCTAGATTTAGATTCATGCTTTCTTCTACTTCTACTTCTCAATGCTTTGTTGTTACATTCATTCTTCTTCTATTCTTTTGTTGTAATTTCTTTCATGTTGTTCTCACACTTTGTTATAGATCTACTCTTTTTCTTTCTCTTTTCTTTCAATTCAATTAGAGGTAATTCATAATAATTGTGTTCCTTTTAATTATTGTCATAATTGTTGTTAGATTTTATTCTTGTTGATTGATTTACTATGCTTTATTCGTTTGCCTTCCAAGTGTTTGATAAAATACTTGGAAGGATTCTAGAGTAGAATTTTGTGCTCTTGGCTTGGAAAGGTAACTTAGGACTTCTTGAGTTACTAATGTCTAAGTAATTGATGATTGGGAGCCATTGACTCTAGTTCTCACTAATTGAATTAGTGGAGAGTTAGGACCTATGGACTTGGATTGATATATCTCATTTAACTTTCCTTTACTACTAGTTAGAGGATGATTTAATGAGATTAATCCTTGCCAATTCTCATATTGTGGTTAGTGATAGGGATAGAGATCCTTGACCACCAAATCTTGCCAAGACCTTTTTTAGCCATTAGTTTACTTTTTGCCATTTATCTTTCATGTCTCTTATCAAAATCCCAAAAATAACTCATAACCAATAACAAGACACTTTATTGTAATTCCTAGGGAGAATGACCCAAGGTTTGAATACTTCGGTTATAGATTTTAGGGGTTTGTTACTTGTGACAAACAAATGTTTGTATGAAAGGATTATTGTTGGTTTAGAAACTATACTTTACAACGAGATTTTATTTGTGAAATTCTAAATCATAAAAAATCCAATCAGCAATGCCCTTAGCATGTCTTCCAACGTTTGAATGGTCCTTTCTGACTATCCGTCAGTTTATGGATGATACGCCGTGTTGAGACATAGTCATATTCCAAAAGCTCTTTGAAAAGCTCCCCAAAACCTTGATGTGAATCGAGCGTCTTGATCTGATAATATTATCTTTGGCATACCATTCAACCTTACAATCTCCTTGATGTACAATCTCGCTAATTCTTCAAGTGAATAGTTCACTCGGATAGGCAAAAAGTGAATGGACTTGGTTAAGCGATCCACGATCACCCAAACTGCATCAAATTCGGACCTAGTCCTCGACAAACCCATTACATAATCCATTGCAATTTCTTCCCACTTCCATTAAGGAATCTCAAGAGGCTGTAGCATTTTCGATGGTCTCTGATGCTCTATCTTCACCTTCTGACACGCCAGGCACTTAGACACAAGTGTAGCTACATCACCCTTCATCTAGGCCACTAAAATATTCTTAGTGTTGCAAATATGCTTGTGAGGTTAGAGATTAGTGAGCCATATGATTCCATCTTCACGAGCATATCATCAATGTATACCTCTAACTTTACCCTTATGAGGTCTTTGAAAATTTTGGTGACGAGTCTTTGATATGTGGTCTCCACGTTCTTCAGTCCAAAGGGCATAACTATGTAACAGTATGTTCCTTCGGGAGTGATGAAGGCCATTTTCTCTTCTTTAGGTTTATGCATGGGTATCTGATTGTACCTGGAATATGCATCCATAAAGCTGAGGTAATAATGTCCGGGGCGACGTCTAACAGTCCATCAATGTTTGATAGCTGAAAGGCATCTTTTGGACATGCTTTGTTTAGGTCCATGTAGTCAACGCAGATTTGCCGTTTGCCGTTTGCCTTTTTCACCATGATGGCATTGGCCAGCTGGGTGGTTTAGGGTATTTCCTGGATGAAGCCTGCCTCGAATAGGCCCTTGAATTGTCTTTCAACTTCATCCGCATTGTCTACCGACAATCTTATTCTTCTTTGGCTAACTGGTCTATCCTTCGAGTTAATAGCTAGATAATGCAACATTAGGCTCGAGTCTATTCCCGGTCATGTTGGTGGGCATGAAGGTGAACATGTCTCTGTTTTTTCTTTAGTAGCTTAATGACTTGTCCTTTTAAGCGAAGGGGAGGTTTCTGTTGACAAAGGTGAATTCATCCTCCATTTGTCCTATTTGGAATTTTTCCGTGTCCCCTTCTGGCTTTGGTCTTGGCTAGTCATCCTGCCAGGAGTCCAGGTCGGGAAGGAAAATCCCGGCCACATCACGAGATCTTTCTCGGAGTGTCAGGCTGGTGTTGCTGCATTCCACTGCTACCATGCTGTTACCATGGGTGGTTCCGATCGTTCCATCATCGGCCTAAAACTTTATTACCAAGAATTTTTAAATATGACGGCTGAGAGGTCATTAATGGTGTTTCTCCCGAGGATGATATTATATGTTGTAGAGTATTTGAGCACCACAATCTAAAAAAAAAATAGTTTTCCTTTGGTTTCTGGTTCCTATGGTGATCGGGACCATTATTGAACCATCTGGTTTGATGAAGTTATCTCCGAGGCCAGTTACCTCGTTGAGGTAGTTTTGTAGGTTTTCGTTCCAGAGCTCTAACTTGTCAATCGCTCCTTTAAAGAGGATGTTAGAGTCAGCTTTGGTATCTATTAGGATGTATTTCACCATTCCTGTTCCCAGTTTTTCCGATATGACGAAGGGAGAGTCTTCCTCTGACATTCCCTTTTGCAGTCTTCCGGTGGAAGGTTATGGTCGGTGGGTCAGGGACTTTTCCTAGGGTGACCGCTAGTACTCGAAGACATTTTTTAGTGCGGATTTGGATTTTTCTTGCAAATTTTTCCGATGATAACGTTGACCACTATTGTCGGGTCCTCATCTCTACTGTATTGGGAAAAGGTTTTATCACCGTAGGGTTCCCCTTTCTTGCTCTAGTGATTTTTCTCTCTCATCCCGTTGTGGTTCCATGATGATTTTAGCAAACTCGAGAAGTTTGTCATCTCAGCGTCTCTGATATCCTGTTCGAGAGCATCTTTAAAGTCAAAACAGTCTTAGGTTCTATGCTCATATCCTTTGTGATAGTCACAGTATAGGCTTTTGTTACTTCCTGTGCATTCATTAGTTGCCTGGGTTTTGGAAGGATAACCTTTTTTGCGATCTGCTGGTATACCTCCATGAGCGAGGCGGGCAAGGGGGTGTAGTTTGTGAATTTTCCCACCCACGGTGGTCGGTTGTGGGTTGGGGGTTTGAGTTGTTCTTTGTTGGGTTTTTTGGGAGGTGATTAGTTCAGAGTGCCATGTAGTCGTGGTGCCATTTATTGGAAGCCCATGACTTGGCTTACATCTTTGTCATTTATGTACTCCTGCGCCACACTTTGGATTTCATGCATCGACCAGACGAGTTTCAGCGTGAGGTGCTTTCTAAAGTCTTCATTCATCAAACCATTAGTCAAGCACAGGCTGTCCACTAAGTCCGTTAAACTGTCAATGGTTAGGCACTCATCTAAATCTGCTTAGGTACTTCCTAGTGGACTCTTCTGGTGTTGCATAATGCCTAGTAGGCTAACCGAGTTCTTTTCTTTGGCTATATGTGTGGTGAATTGTGCCAGAAATTTTTGGGAGATGTCACCAAAGCATGATATCGAGTCGTTCGGGAGCGTGTTAAACCATTTGATAGCCGAGCTAGCTAGGGTTACTGGAAAGGCTTGGTGTTGGACAACATCGACCGCTCCTTCCAGATTCATAGTGGCCTCAAAGGCCGTCGTTTCATGTTGGTTGGCTTGTCAAACCCTTTTGGTAACCTTACTCTCAGGACTTTCTTGGTGAATGGGGTTGCTCCCATTACCACGCATTCATGTTGCATTTGCTCGGAATCTCTCTGGTGTCTTTCTCCATGGCCCTCTCTATCGGAATCTCGGGATCCACTACAATTCCTACACCTCTCGTGATGTCAATCTAGGGTTCTTGTTTTGTGCTCCCTTCTGGAGGCAGTTCGAGAGATCGGTTTTCCCTTGTGCTCTATAACGACCCAACTTCTAGCATCTCATGAGCATACTAAAAGCAAGGTGTTACTACCTATGTCCTTACAACTCTAACTCTTTATTAAATAATATATGAGTTTGACTTGTCGTTAAAGAACGTGAGCATAATTTTGGAGTAATTTTTTTTAAAACGTGTATTGAATAGCAAGCCATACAAGAATTAATCAACAACAAAAATATAAATAAGGCTAATAGAATATCCACAACATATCACACATCAATTTTTCTGAGAAACTATCATCATCACTAAGAGAAAACAAAGAGAGGGACTCCTACACTAACTGGTGATAAAGGACCAATCTAGAGAATGCTGATCTCAGCGTAAGAGAGAAATCAAACAATGAGGCCAAGGGTTCCCACAAAAGAGGGCGCCCATGTTCTAGAATCTTCTTAATACAATCTTTCACCGAATGAGAACCACCTGCATCTTCATCAACATTAAGCCAAACCTCAATAAAGTCCCAGAAAAGTCATTGGTCTTCTTTCGATAACAATTCACTATTCATGAGGCACACGCAAAATGAGGAAAGGAACAATAAAAGCATTTATTTCTGCAACAAAAAGAGAATGTACCCAGCTTCTAGAAGCAAAGGAATACCGGATCACTTAGCGTGAAGTAAAGTTTAAGCAAGAGCAAGATTAAGAATCGAGCAAGATCGAGATCGAGTGAGATCGAGATCGAGCAAGAGTGAGATCGAGACTTGAGCAAGATCGAGATCATGATCAAGAATCAAGCAAAATCGAGATCGATCAAGAGCGAGACTGATATTGAAAATGAGAGAGATTGAGATCAAAGCAAAGCGAGAAGTGTGATTCAATTTTTTGTCGCACCGCAACCAAGAAATCAAAATCATCATAACTGCAGTAATAACGACGAACCTGCTTCCTACAAAAATGTGAAGTGCCATAACGAAGAATCCAGCGAAGGCTTCAGAAGCGCCAAGAGATTCTTCCTATGAACTCTGAAGGCGATAAGAAACGTGATCGAGACAGCTAGCAAGGATTTCATTGATTGGTAAAACGATGAAACAGAATAAGAAGATGATTATGCAAATATAAAGAGATCTAAATTGACAAAAAAGAACCATAAACAAATATAAAGGAAACTAAATAATCAGATACAAATAGAACCCAACAAGATAAAAAAAAACAAAGTTTAACAGTAAACCATAACAAACAACAAAGAGAAATAAAAAAATTTTCGAACCTGCGACTGCTGAAACACAAAAGACCTTTGCAACGAACAGGATAAAATGCTCTTTTACATTATGGATGCCTTTTTATAAATATATTATAACTTATTAGACATATCCTAATTAATAACTTCATCTTATTAACTCTTTTAATCATGTAGAATTTAAGATTTCCTTATCCTTTTGTCTTTTTATTCCCGCTTTGTGCATGTAGCAACCTATCGGCTAGCGGCAAACCCTTAAATGGAGCTCAGTACTGCGGTGGATTAGTCCTTGGCTTGCCAGATTGGGAGATACCATGGGAAACCAAAAAAAAAACATGTCATTCAATGTTAAAGAAAAGAAAAAAAAGGAATCAAAATGACAAAGAAAGTTGAATGTGTTGTGAAATAAATAAGGAAGCAAAATAAATATAGAATAGAGAAATATAAATATGCTCTTATTTCACTATAATACTTTACTAATATTATATGTTGTAAGATATGTATATATTTATAAAGAGAGAGAGATATGTATATTAAAGTGAGAGAGAAATATTGCTCCATAAATAAAGGAAGGATTATTATTGTTGTGTATTGTTATACAGAGGCTTAAGCCAGATCTTATCACAACACTCCCCCTTGGATGACCATTTAGGATTATTGCCTCGTTAAAACCTTACTAAAGAAAAATCCAGTAGGAAAAAATCTTAGTGAAGGAAAAATAATACAATATCCTTTAGTGATGGGGACTGCCTCATTAAAAACCTTGTCAAGAAAAATCCAATGGAAAAAAAACCTGACCAAGAAAAAAAGAGTACAGTCTCCCCCTCTTGTCGACATCAGTTGATGTCTCGAAATCGGCACATCCTAATCACATGTACCAATCTTTCAAAGGAGGATTTTGAGAGTGACTTTGTAAATAAATCTGCCAGATTGTCACTTGAACAGATCTGTTGAACATTAATTGTTCCTTGATTTTAAAGATCAGGAGTGAAGAAAAATTTGGGAGAAATATGCTTTGTTCTATCACCTTTGATATATCCACCTTTAAGTTGAGCAATACATGCTGTATTATCTTCAAACAGGACAGTTGGAGCTATCTTATGGTCAATCAGTCCACATGATGACAAAATATATTGGATCAAACTCCTGAGCCAAAAACACTCGCAACTAGCTTCATGTATCGCGAATATTTCAACATGATTAGAGGAGGTTGCTGCTATCGTCTGTTTTGTGGACCTCCATGATATAACTGTACCACCATATGTGAACAGATATTCTGTTTGAGATCTCCCTTTATGTGGATCAGACAAGTATCTATCATCTGCATAGCCAACTAATTGTGATTTGAATCCATAAGGATAAAACAATCCCATATCAACCGTTCCATGAAGATATCGAAAGATTTGTTTGATTTCATTTCAATTTCTTCTGGTTGGAGAGGAACTATATCTTGCTAGTACATTCACAACAAATGATATATCGGGTCGTGTATTATTAGCAAGATACATTAGCGCTCCAATGGCACTAAGATATGGTACTTTAAGACCAAGGATATCTTCATTTTCTTCTTTAGGACGGAATTGATCCTTTTCCACATCCAACGATCTTACGATCATTGGGGTACTCAAGGGATGTGACTTATCTATATAAAATCTTTTTAAGATCTTCTCTGTGTATGTTGTTTGATGAATAAAGATCCTATTTTTTATATGCTCGATCTGCAGGCCAAGACAAAATTTAGTCTTTCCAAGATCTTTCATCTCAAACTCTTCTTTTAGAGTTTTTATAATTGTTGGAATCTCTTCAGGAGTTTCAATGATATTTAAATCATCAACATACACAACAATTATAATGAATCCAGATGCAATTTTCTTTATGAAAATACACGGGGATATATCATCATTTTTGAATCCGTTTTTGGCCAAATACTCAGTAAGACGATTATACCACATTTGTCTAGATTGCTTTAACCCATATAAAGATCTTTGCAAGTTAACTGAGTAAAACCCCTATGAATATTCATTGTATGCTTTAGATATCTTCAGTCCTTCAGGAGCTTTCATATAGATATCACGATCTAATGAGCCGTATAAATAGGCTGTTACCGCATCCATTAAATGCATATGCAATTTATGATATGCAGATAAACTGACCAAATAACACAATGTTATCGCATCCACTACAGGGGAATACGTTTCTTCATAATCTATACCGGGCCTTTGTGAAAAACCTTGTGTCACAAGTCGGGCTTTGTAGTGCACAACTTCATTTTTCTCATTTCGTTTTCTCACAAATACCCATCGGTATCCAACAGGTTTTACATCTTCTGGTGTACGGACTACAGGTCCAAAGACTTCACGTTTAGTAGGTCGGGGTAGTCAGTTAAATTCAATTTAATATACTACTCATCCAGCAACAACAATCAACAGAATACATTCAACTTAACAAATAAAGAACACATAAGTCAAACAATCATTAAATACATACAAAGCACCCACACATATACACAAAAAACACATCACAGAGAAATATGCACAAACAAGTATGATGCATTTCTAGCCCTACGCAAGCCATGAAATCATGTGTCGGTTGCCTACCCGCTCCCGATATTATCCAAGCACAAGTCCCAGATATGGCTTTCTAGATACATACAGTGTGCATATAAGTCTTATGGCCAGGCCGTATATAATGTGACTTTTTAAATGTGTCGTAATATGCTTATATATGGAAAACAGTTCATAATGCGTGGCATGTCTCCGCTATATATTTGGCACTAAGGTCCAAACAACAATCATATTTCATCTGCTCTCATGTGGCAGGCAGTCTTTTAGAGTCTTTTTATCTTTATTGTCTGCTCTCCTGTGGTAGAAATCTACTCTCATATGGTAGATATCCCTTTAATTAATACATTCTTTTTTTGTGCTATACTCTTCTATGGCAGAGGTTCGTTAGATTCTTTTAGTCTTTACTCTCTGCTCTCCTGTGGCAGAGATCCCTTTTAATCATTTGCTTTTTTTTTCTTCTATTCTTTTACTTTCTTGCTTTCAATATCTCAAATTATTTTCACACTCTTCTCTCATCTTTTACTAAATGTCTTATGAAAGAAGAATAATAAGATTCTTAACTTAACTTTGTCTTTCTAAAATTTTTAGGAATTATAACTGTTTTACCTCTCTTTTCTTATAAAATAATATCTTTAATAAAATTAATAATAATAATAATAATAATAATAATAATAATAATAATAATAATAATAATAATAATAATAATAATAATAATAATAAAGAATATTAATATTAATATTTTTATTTTGGTATCAAAATCTAGTTTTTAGGGCTTTATTCTTAATTTTTAGAAAATTTTGTTTTAAATCTCAAACTTTTTAAATATTTTACTTTTTAACCTAATATTTTATAAAATTTATAATTTAGCTTCATATTTATAAAATTACTAATTTAACTTCATATTTTTAGAAATAACCCTGAATTCTTATTAAATATTCAATTTATCCGAAACTTTTACTTTTTACTCAAAATACCCCCCAAAACTTATATAATTACTATTTTTAATTACTATATAAATACCCTCAAAACTTATATAATTACTATTTTTTTAGCAAAAATAATATCTATGTTGGTGACAAACACTCTTTTAAAATCGAAATCTTTTTTCTGATCTTTCAAAATATATACTTGATTTTAAATCCGTTTTTCAACTTTTCGGTTACCAATGTTTTTGCATCTCTTAATTTAATCTTACAACCACCAAACCACATAAAATTTATCAATGTTCCAAACTTAAAAAATTAGCCCAAAAATATCCACAATTGATCCGTTTTGGTAGCTTTATCAAAACTGAACATAAAACACTAAATCAACAATATTTTATTGAAATTCAAACACAAAATCATCTAATTTCAAGCCCAATCAAAACTAGAAAATTGCTTAATACAGACAGATTTATAAATAGATTTCATCTTTATTACAGATGAATTTTTTGTTACCGACAAAATTACCAATGGATTTCGTTCTTCTGTAAAAGTCTTATCAGAAATTATTTACCGACAGATACTTTTTATAGCGACCCTCAATTTTTAAAAAAATATAAATATAAGTAAGTTATAATTTATTTTATAAAATTAGAATTCCTTATTTTTAGAAAATTATTTTACTATCAGTAATTGAACTAATTTGATAACAATTTGAATTCAATCAAATTCATATTCTTTATTATCATTATTATACTTGTCCCGCCGCGCATATATATATATATATATATATATATATATATATATATATATATATACGAAAGAATGAGTGAAGAGAGGGAAGTCCGAGACAAGTATACTATATATATGCGGCGGGACATATATATATATATATATATATATATATATATATATATATATATATATATATATATATATATATATAGTATACGAAAGAATGCCACCAACGCCGATAGGCTCACGTGAAGAAACTTCTAAGCATTGTCACCCCACCTATGGAGGAACCAGATATCTCCACATCCACTGCAACTTCAAGCGGAGATAGCGATGACATTGGAGATGAGGGACACTCGGGACTCGACCACCCATTGCGCCTAACCTATAGCACGGAGGACCGTGCTAAGTTTTAAGTGTGGGGAGGTCGGCCGACCGATCTCCGTAGGTAACACCCGAATAAATTTTCGTTCTTTGAACTCCTTTGTAATTAGGATAGGTTGCATGATTAGGTCTTATTTGACACCATTTGCATGATAAGTTTACTTGGTTGGAACAATGAAACTCTTTCTTAGGAAACCAATACTTTGGGGCAACCGTGGCATTGCCAATTTTAAATATTTTGATGCCAAATTTGCATGAAGAATTATATTTTAGAACATGGATTTTGAGTTAAGAACACAAGCTAGTGAGCTTTGAGCCTTGTTTTCTGGCTACATCTTATAGTCACCTACTGCCCTTCTTGTGTGCAATTGTTTTCTCTCTATGAGTGTGATCCTTGCTTTGTTTGAGTCTATATGTCCATTATTCCTTGTATTCATGCATTTATATGATTGAGGCCATCATTTCATTAGCCCACGCACCAAATAGCCTTGCCTCTTATTTTCCCTTGTTAGCCAAATTTGAGCCTACGCTTAACCCACTTGTTCTCAACTTAGCACATTACAAGCCTTAAAGAGAAAAACAATAAATTTCCTTAATTTGGATCTTTGATTAGCTTAGGCTAGTGTGTGTGAGTATCATTCAAGTGTGGGAACCTTGGGACATTGGGTGAACAAAGGGTAGTTTTGTATTTTTACTGAAATTATTGGAAATTGTGTACATGCTCATGTATTGGTCAATTATAAAACCTTATGCATTGATGCTCTTGTATATAGGAAGAAAGAAAAAGAAAAGAAAAGAAAAAGAAAAAAACAATATGAAAAAAAAAGGAAGAAATCAAAAGGGGAAAAATTGCCCCAAAGCAATGCTCAAATAAAAGCCAATGCATATGTGTTGTGAAATGAAAAGGGAATGCATGAGTATGTAGAAAGGTGAAGAATGGGTAGTTAGGTTAGAACTTAATTGTATAGGATGTCATAGGTTAGGTGGGAAGTCTAAGCCTATCAAAGATTCAAACTTCAAGCTCACTTGACCAAATATGCATCCTACCTTAACCCTGGCCCCATTACAACCTAAAGAAAAGACCTCATGATAATTGTATGCATACATTGAATAATTGTTGATTGTTAGATGAAAAACAAATCTTGGAAAGCAAGATTAGGAGAGAATTGAGTGAATCAAACCCAAATACCGAGCGACTAGAGTGCAAACACTTCCGATGAGGGTTCGAAGGCTCTAATTCATGATTCCCGGCTCTCACGAACGTTCTTCATGCAAGGTTGCATATATTGCACTTGATGCTTGAAATTGGTAAGTCCTATATATTGACCACCATCGTATCCCATATGCTTGCGTATATCATAGGAAGGTTGATTTGTTCCTAACCAAGTAGATATCAGCAATAGTCGTAGTTGCATTCATGTAAGTAGGCTGCCCGTTACGAGTCTTATGTCTTTATAATCCTCCGGTCTTTTGCGTTTCTTTTGCATTTCTCTAAGCATGAGGACATGCTAGAATCCAAGTGTGGGGAGGTTGATAAACCCCATTTTGAGGGTTTATCTTGTGTTGATTTCAGGGGTTTTATCAATGATTCCACACGCTTTCTATATGAAAATACAAGACTTTGTGTTCCTTTCCTAATTTTGCCTCATGGATGAAAACATGCTTATTTTGCACTAAATTAGATACATTTCTAATCTTCTCTTGGCGCCATTCGATGTCGTGACCTGTGTGTTAAGTGGTTTCAGAATATAGGGCAGGGATGGACCGGAAGAGAGAAGGAGAACGGGCGCAAAGGAAGGGAGCATGAGAATTGAGCTTTGGAAATCTCAGCATGGGCGCGTGCGCGCACTCGACGCGTTCGCGTGGATTGAGCAGCTAGAAGTCGAAGCCAAGAGCCAAGCCACGAGCCGGCTTGCGTAGCGGCTAGGCCATGATCTTCATGTGCGCGCACGCATACATTGCGCCTCCGCGCACATTACAAGATGCCTCAGTGGTGCGCACGCGTACATTGCGCGTGCGCGCCGATGTTCGAATGTGATTTTTTTTAAAGAACCACGTGACTTGGGCGTGGAGGCAGTTAGAGATCCCATCTTGGGGAAGTGCCTTGGCGGGAAAAGCTTAAGAAGACCAAAGAAACAAGGGTTAAGGGACTTTTAGCTCATTTTGCTAGATTCTAGATTTTTTTTTTTAAGATAGTTAGTTACACTCTTGGAGAAGGAGAGAGATTCCAAGATCTCATTAGGGTTCATCTTCATTCTATTTCTGAATTTTCAATCACTCTTTGGTGAGATCCATTGCAATTCTCAATTCACTTTGTTCATGTCATAGATCTTCTTCTCCAATCTCAATTAGTGCTTGTAATTGCTCAATTCTCATAGATCTTTGTGATGACAAGTCATCTTAACCTAGTTTCACTAGTCTTTTTCTTTTGTTTTCAATTGAATTATGCACTTTCTTGAGGTCTAAGCAAGCCAATTTGGGTAGATTTTCATGCTTCCTTTGATTGAATTAACCATAGATGAATTAATGCAATTTTATGAGGTTTTATGCTATATTTGATGCATATTAGGATAGAATGAATATCTCATGATTTTGAGCATAGCTTTGATGTGTTTGGTTGATTAATGATAGGTGAAGAAAGCTTGAAGAAAGGTTGAAGCAAGAAGGAATAACTAGGAGTAAAGAGAGGACAATGGAATAAGTGAAATTGAACCAGGAAGCAAAAAGTTGGACCTAAAGTTAGCCTCAAACTTTTGCACAAACTTTTGGGTGAAAAGTTAGCCTCAAAGTTAGACCCCTAACTTTTGGGCTAACGTTGGAATTTGAAAATCACTCCCTGGGCACCTAAAGTTTGCCCCAACGTTAGACCCCTAACTTTTGGGCTAACGTTGGCACATGAAAATACAAGGGGAGGACCAAAAGTTTGCGCCAACGTTAGCCCCCTAACTTTTGGGCTAACGTTGGCACATGAAAATACAAGGGGAGGAGCAAAAGTTTGCGCCAACGTTAGACCCCTAACTTTTGGGCTAACGTTGGCGCCATAGGTGCACTAGGAAGGGCCAACGTTGGAGCAAAAGTTAGACCCCTAACTTTTGCACCAACGTTGGTATCAGCAAAAGAGGCTAGCTGATATGAAAAGTTGGAGCAAAAGTTAGACCCCTAACTTTTGCTCAAACTTTTACTCCAACTTTTGCAAAACTCCAAACCGGTTCAATTGGTTCACTTTGGTTCCTCTCCAAACTCCAAGAGCAATCAACCAAGGCCTCTTTCAACCCAATTCCACCAAGAGCAAAGGCCCAACTCAAGGCTTGAAGATCATTTGAAGAAAGTGTATAAATAGGATAGAATTCAAGTTCTTCGGGGAGCTTTCCTTTTGAATTTTCATAATAGTTTTCGGAGAGCTTTGGATATTGAGTGATCTTTAATTTCTTAGTTTGGGGGAAGGAGAATTGCATTCTCTTCCTCTTAGTTTTATTGCTTTCAATTTCAATTACAACTGTCTTGGATCTTGGGTTGGAGAATTGAAGGAATTCTGTTTCAATCTCACCTTGGATCTTGTTTATTTTCACTGCAATTGAATTTCCATTTCTGTTACTTGCGTCTCATCTACTTTCTTTGCAATTTACAATTCCCTTGCAATTGTTCTTGTTGGATCTAGGAAGGCATTGAGATCTAGACTTGGTTTTCTAGTCTCTGGGTCCTGAGATCTAAATTCCCAATTTACATTCTGTTTACTGCTTTCCATGTTCATTTACTTCTCTGCTCCAAGATCTAATTTCATCCACACCCTCTTCTACTTCTCTACTTGATGCAATTTACTTTTCCTTGTTTAAATTCTGCAAATCCAATCCCCAATCCCCTTTACATTTCAAGCCATTTACATTTCTTGCACTTTAAGATTCTGCAATTTATATTTCTTGCAATCTAAGTTTCTGCCATTTAATTTCTTGTTATTTAAGATTCAGCAATTTATTTCCTGTTTTCTTTACTTTCAATGCAATTTAAATTCTGCAAATCACCAATTAATTAACCAAATCTTGATTCGCTCGACTAAATCAACCACTAAACAAAAATTGCTCAATCCTTCAATCCCTGTGGGATCGACCTCACTCCTGTAAGTTATTATTACTTGATGCGACCCGGTGCACTTGCCGGTGAGTTTTGTGTCGGATCGTTTTTCGCACGTCACTTAGATTCAATTTTGTAGTTTTGGATTTTGTCAATTCCTTTAGAATCTCATTTCCATTGTTGTTCTTTGTTAATTGTTGTTAGTTCCTTGTGTTGAAATACTTTTAATTCTACTTTCTTCTCATTCTTACTATGACTTTCACTCTTGCTCATCAAATGTTTGATAAAATGCCAACACTAGTTATGGAGTAAAAGTTTCTTACTTGGCATAGGGTTTGGGCCATTAGAAGAAGTTGAATAGTTGTATCAATTGTTGATTTGGAATTAGGGATTGCTAATTGACTTGGAGTGCACTAAAGCTAGATTTCCATAAGGTAAAGCTAGGACTTGTGACTCAAGTTAATTACTCTCATTTGACTTTCCTCTATGCCTAGGGGTTAACTAAATGAAGCAAGGCCTAATTGTTGTCATCATTGAAGGAACTATAAGGATAGAATTTCTAATGCCAACCCTAAGCCAAGTCTTTTAAGGATTGATTGTTTGTTTTCTATTTTGCTAAAACCTTCAAAGAATCATAACAAGGCTTCCTAATCAATAAGATGCATACTCTAGCAATTCCAAGGGAGGACGACTCGGGAGACTAGTACTCTCGGTTATAGATTGTAGGATTGTTTGATGCGAAGTTTAAGTGTCGATTAGACTATACTCACGATCATATTCATCATTGAATTCGAAATCGACATGCTAAAATTTCGTTCATCAAAATGGCGCCGTTGTCGGGGAATTTGCTTAGTGTGCCATTGGTGCACGAAATTGCAATAACACTTTTGCAATCCCGCACAACTAACCAGCAAGTGCACTGGGTCGTCCAAGTAATACCTTGCGTGAGCAAGGGTCGATCCCACGGAGATTGTCGGCTTGAAGCAAGCTATGGTTATCTTGTAAATCTTAGTCAGGATATCAGAAATTATCAGGATTGATTGTAAGAAGAAAAAGAACATGTAATAGTTACTTGTACTGCAGTAATGGAGAATGGGTTGAGGTTTGGAGATGCTCCATCTTCCGAATCTCTGCTTTCCTACTGTCCTCTTCATCAAACACGCATGTCTCCTTCCATGGCAAGCTCGTGTAGGGTCTCACTGTTGTCAGCAGCTACCTCCCATCCGCGCAGTGAAAGCTAATGCAAAGCACTCTGTCACAGTGCCGCCAATCACCGGTTTGGTTCCCTCCCCTACCGGAATAACTCTTTTGCGTCTGTCACTAACGCCCAGTAGGTTACAGGTTTGAAGCACGTCACAGTCATTCAATCATTGAATCCTACTCAGAATACCACAGACAAGGTTTAGACCTTCCGGATTCTCTTGAATGCTGCCATCAGGTCCTGCCTATACCACGAAGACTCAGAAGAATCCAAGAGATAACTACTCAATCTAAGATAGAACAGAGGTGGTTGTCAGGCACATGTTCATGGTTGAGAATGATGATGATTGTCACGGATCATCACATTCATCCGGATTAAGAACAAGTGTTATCTTGGAATGGAAGCAAGCATGATTGAATAAGAAACAGTAGTAATTGCATTAATCCATCAAGACACAGCAGAGCTCCTCACCCCCAACCATGGGGTTTAGAGGCTCATATTGTGGAAAGAACGTGTACAAAAATGTTATGAGGTCATAAGGTTCTGATTACAATGTCAAAAGGTCCTATAAGTAGTAAACTAGTATCCTAAGGTTTACAGAAATGAGTAAATGACAGAAAAATCCACTTCCGGGCCCACTTGGTGTGTGCTTGGGTGAGCATTGAAGCTTTTATGTGTAGAGACATTTTCTGGAGTTAAACGCCAGTTCTCATGCCAGTTTGGGCGTTTAACTCCAACTTTTAATCCAGTTCCGGCGTTTAACGCTGGAATTTCTGAGGCCGGATTGCTACGCGGGTTTGGGCCATCAAATCTTGGACAAAGTATGGACTATTATATATTGCTGGAAAGCCCAGGATGTCTACTTTCCAATGCCGTTGAGAGCGCGCCAATTGGGCTTTTGTAGCTCCAGAAAATCCACTTCGAGTGCAGGGAGGTCAGAATCCAACAGCATCTGCAGTCCTTTTCAGTCTCTGGATCAGATTTTTGCTCAGGACCCTCAATTTCAGTCAGAAAATACCTGAAATCACAGAAAAACACACAAACTCATAGTAAAGTCCAGAAAAGTGAATTTTAATTAAAAACTAATAAAAATATACTAAAAACTAACTAAAAGATACTAAAAATACTAAAAACAATGCCAAAAAGCATACAATTATCCGCTCATCACAACACCAAACTTAAATTGTTGCTTGTCCCCAAGCAACTGAGAATCAAAATAGGATAAAAAGAAGAGAATATACTATAGACTCCAAAATATCAAAGAAACATAGCTCCAATTAGATGAGCGGAACTAGTTGCTTTTTGCCTCCGAACAGTTTGGCATCTCACTCTATCCTTTGAAGTTCAGAATGATTGGCATCTATAAGAACTCAGAACTCAGATAGTGTTATTGATTCTCCTAGTTAAGTATATTGATTCTTGAACATAGCTAATGTATGAGTCTTGGCTGTGGCCCAAAGCACTCTGTCTTCCAGTATTACCACCGGATACATACATGCCACAGACACATAATTGGGTGAACCTTCTTAGATTGTGACTCAGCTTTGCTAAAGTCCCCAATTAGAGGTGTCCAGGGTTCTTAAGCACACTCTTGTTGCTTGGATCACAACTTTATTTCCTTCTTTTTTTTTTCTTTTCTTTTTCTTTTTTTTTTTCTTTCTCTTTTTTTTTTCGAAATATATTTTTTTTTTCACTGCTTTTCTTGCTTCAAGAATCAATTTGATGATTTTTCAGATCCTCAATAACAGTTCTCTTTCTCCTCATTCTTTCAAGAGCCAACAATTTTAACATTCTTAAAACAACAAATTCAAAAGACATATGCACTGTTCAAGCATTCATTCAGAAAACAAAAAGTATTGCCACCACATCAAACTAATTCAACTAGTTTCAGAGATAAATTTCGGAATCCTGTACTTCTTGTTCTTTGTGATTAAAGCATTTTTCTTTAAGAGAGGTGATGGATTCATAGGACATTCATAGCTTTAAGGCATAAACTTTATTAATTTTATTAATTAAGAACAAGACTCAAATATAGATGTAAGATGAGACTAAAATAAAGGAAAAAGGATAATAATAAAAACGAAAAAAAAAAAACAGAGGCTCCTAATGATAGAGGTTTCACAGAGTTAGGACTCAACAACCTTGATTTTGAGAAGTGGATGCTCCCCCAGCTTGAGAGGAGAGCTTTTGGCGCTTCAGTTCCTTGATATCACGCCCCTGCTTCTCTTGTTCCTTCAGCAATTTGCAGATCATGCAGTTCTGATTCTGCTGTTCTTCCTTCAGTTGCTCCATAGTCTCTTGCAGCTTGTTGATGGATGCTTCTAGGCTGGCCCAGTAGCCAATTTCAGGGAATTCAGGGAGGAACTCACGCGTCCTCCTCTTGATAGAGTTGTCTTGCACTTGTCCTTCCATTGACTTCTTGGTGATTGGATGTTCAATGGGTATGAACTCATCTACTCCCATTTTTACCCCAGCTCTTTGCAGAGCAAGGAGATTAAGCTTGGGTAGGCCAGTTTGGCTTCAGTGGAATTCTTATTTGCAATTGTGTAGATCTCACAAGCAATCACATGATGCACCTCCACTGCTTTTCCAAGCATAATACAGTGAATCATCACTGCTCTCTTGATGGTGACCTCAGAACGGTTGCTAGTGGGCAATATGGAACGCCCAATAAAGTCTAGCCAACCTCTTGCAATTGGCTTGAGGTCTCCCCTCTTGAGTTGGTTGGGACACCCTTAGAATTGGTTATCCACTTAGTTCCAGGGAGGCAT
The DNA here is from genome assembly GCF_014773155.1 of Arachis stenosperma. NCBI lineage: Eukaryota > Viridiplantae > Streptophyta > Magnoliopsida > Fabales > Fabaceae > Arachis > Arachis stenosperma. The sequence goes on from NC_080379.1 coordinate 160,001,137, forward strand.
ATGTCCTCTAGAACTTGATCCAACCCCTTATCTACTCTCACCATCCTCCTATTAAGGAATCAGGATCATCTTGTAGTTGAGGTAACTTGAAGATTTCTCTTATTTTGTCCAGATGGAAGTACATAACTTTCCCTCTGACCATGGTTCTGTGGGTAGGAAAAGCGGTTCCAGTCATTCTTTGCTTATCTGTGAGCCACAGATTTGAGTAGAATTCCTGAACCATGTTCCTTCCAACCTTTGTCTCAGGATTGGTCAGAACTTCCCAACCTCTGTTTCGAATTTGCTCTTGGATCTCCGGATATTCATCTTCTTTCAGATCAAATTTAACTTCCGGGATCACTGTCCTCAGTCCCATTATTTTGTGATAATGGTCCTCATGTTCTTTGGTTAAGAACTTCTCTTCATTCCAAAGATTCTTTGGATTGGTCTCTTTCCTTCCTCTTGAGTTGGTTTGTTTTCCCTTGGGAGCCATGATATTGATGAATCTTGGCTTAGTGATCACGGAAAAGCACACCAAACTTAGAGGTTTTGCTTGTCCTCAAGCAAAAGAAAAGAAATAAGAGAAGAGAGGAGAGAGGGAGAGAAAATTCGAATGGTGTGAGGAAGGAGGGGTGAGGAACGTTCATTTATAGAGTGGGGGGGAGAATTTCGAAAACAAAAGAGAGATTTGAAAGAAAATTTGAAAAGATATGAAAGATTTTTGAGAAAAGGGTGAGTTTTTGAAGAAGATTTGGGATTATTTTGAAATAGATTTGAAAAATTGTTTTGATTTTTGAAGATTTGAAAGTGAATAATGAATGATTGAAGTGTGATTTTGTAGAAAAGTATGGGTGAGAAAAGGAAAGTTTGAAAAAAACTGAGTTGAAAACAAAAATGTGGTCCCCCCACCAAGCTGGCGTTAAACGCCCAGAATGGCACCCATTCTGGCGTTTAACGCCCATTTGTTGCCCCTTTTGGGCGTTTAACGCCCAGCCAGGTACCCTGGCTGGCGTTAAACGCCAGAAAACCTTCCTCACTGGGCGTTTTCTGAACGCCCAGTGATGCTGCACACCTGGCGTTAAACGCCCAGAATGGTGCCCATTCTGGCGTTTAACGCCCAGAATGGTACCATTACTGGCGTTAAACGCCCAGAATGGTGCCCATTCTGGCGTTTAACGCCCAAAATGCCCCTTACTGGCGTTTTTTCGCCAGTAAGCTCATTTTCTCTGCTTTTTGAGCTGAATCCTTCTGTAACTCTGTGAATTCCTTCATTTTTGATACTTGCCTCTGTAAGAACTAATCATACAACTTCCTAATGACTGGGTTGCCTCCCAGCAAGCGCTTCTTTACTGTCTTTAGCTGGACTTTCACTGAGAATCACTCAAGTCTCAGTTCTGAGCATTCCTGCTCAAAATTTCCTTCAAGATAGTGTTTGATCCTCTGTCCATTAACAATGAACTTACTGTCAGAATCAATATCCTGAAGCTCAACATACCCATATGGTGACACTTTTGTAATCACATATGGACCCCTCCAACGGGATTTGAGTTTTCCTGGAAACAGTCTGAGCCTAGAGTTGAAGAGGAGAACTTTTTGTCCTGGCTCAAAGACTCTGGTTGACAATCTCTTGTCATGCCACTTCTTTGCTTTTCCTTATAGATCTTAGCATTTTCAAAGGCATTGAGTCTGAACTCTTCTAGCTCATTTAGCTGGAGCAATCTTTTCTCACCAGCTAACTGTGCATCCATGTTTAGGAATCTGGTTGCCCAGTAGGCTTTATGTTCCAGTTCCACAGGCAAATGACAGGCCTTCCCATACACCAATTGGTATGGGAGGTCCCTATAGGAGTCTTGAATGCTGTTCTGTATGCCCACAGAGCATCATCCAAGCTCTTTGCCCAATCCTTTCTTCGGGACATTACAGTCCGTTCCAGGATTCTTTTTAGCTCTCTGTTAGAGACTTCAGCTTGCCCATTTGTCTGTGGATGATACGGAGTTGCCACTTTATGGCTGATTCCATATCTAACCATAGCAGAGTATAGCTGCTTATTGCAGAAATGAGTGCCCCCATCACTGATTAGCACTCTGGGGACGCCAAACCTGCTGAAAATGTTTTTCTGGAGGAATTTCAGCACAGTCTTGGTGTCATTGTTGGGTGTAGCAATTGCTTCTACCCACTTGGATACATAGTCCACTGCCACCAGAATGTAAGTGTTTGAGTATGATGGTGGGAATGGCCCCATGAAGTCAATTCCCCATACATCAAACAATTCTATCTCTAATATCCCTTGTTGAGGCATGGCGTATCCGTGAGGCATGTTACCAGCTCTTTGGCAACTGTCACAGTTACGCACAAACTCTCGGGAATCTTTATAGAGAGTAGGCCAGTAGAAGCCGCACTGGAGAACTTTAGTGGCTGTTCGCTCACTTCCAAAGTGTCCTCCATACTGTGATCCATGGCAGTGCCATAGGATCCTTCGTGCTTCTTCTCTGGGTATACACCTGCGGATCACTCCGTCAGCACATCTCTTAAAGAGATATGGTTCATCCCAAAGGTAGTACTTGGCATCTGAAATTAGTTTCTTTCTCTGCACATGACTGTACTCTTTGGGTATGAACCTCACAGCTTTATAGTTTGCAATATCTGCAAACCATGGAGCTTCCTGAATGGCAAAGAGTTGCTCATCTGGGAAAGTCTCAGAGATCTCAGTAGAAGGGAGGGACGCCCCAGCTACTGGCTCTATTCTGGACAGATGATCAGCTACTTGGTTCTCTGTCCCTCTTCTGTCTCTTATTTCTATATCAAACTCTTGCAGAAGCAACACCCATCTGATAAGCCTGGGTTTTGAATCCTGCTTTGTGAGTAAGTATTTAAGAGCAGCATGGTCAGTGTACACAATCACCTTTGATCCCACTAAGTAGGATCTAAACTTGTCAATGGCATAGACCACTGCAAGTAACTCTTTTTCTGTGGTTGTGTAATTCTTCTGTGCATCATTTAGAACACGGCTAGCATAATAAATGACATGCAGAAGTTTGTTATGCCTCTGTCCCAACACTGCACCAATGGCATGATCACTGGCATCACACATTAATTCAAATGGTAATGCCCAGTCTGGTGCAGAGATGACTGGTGCTGTGACCAGTTTAGCTTTCAGGGTCTCAAATGCCTGCAAACACTGTGTGTCAAACACAAATGGCGTGTCAGCAGCTAGCAGGTTACTCAGAGGTTTAGCAATTTTCGAGAAATCCTTGATAAACCTTCTGTAGAATCCTGCATGCCCTAGAAAGCTTCTGATTGCCTTAACATTGGCAGGTGGTGGTAATTTTTCAATTACCTCTACCTTTGCCTTATCCACCTCTATTCCCCTGCTTGAAATTTTGTGCCCAAGGACAATTCCTTCAGTCACCATAAAGTGACATTTCTCCCAGTTTAAAACCAGGTTAGTCTCTTGGCATCTTTTCAGGACAAGTGATAGGTGGTTAAGACAGGAGCTAAATGAGTCTCCATATACTGAAAAGTCATCCATGAAGACTTCCAGAAATTTCTCTACCATATCTGAGAAGATAGAGAGCATGCACCTCTGAAAGGTTGCAGGTGCATTGCACAGACCAAAAGGCATTCTCCTATAGGCAAACACGCCAGAAGGGCATGTGAATGCTGTTTTCTCTTGGTCTTGAGGATCTACTGCAATTTGGTTATAGCCTGAGTAGCCATCCAAAAAGCAGTAATAATCATGGCCAGCTAGTCTTTCTAGCATTTGGTCTATGAATGGTAAAGGAAAATGATCCTTTCTGGTGGCTGTATTGAGTCTTCTGTAGTCAATACACATGCGCCACCCTGTGACTGTCCTTGTAGGAACCAGTTCATTTTTTTCATTATGAACCACTGTCATGCCTCCCTTTTTGGGAACAACTTGGACAGGGCTCACCCAGGGGCTATCAGAAATAGGATAAATGATCCCAGCCTCTAGTAATTTAGTGACTTCTTTCTGCACCACCTCCTTCATGGCAGGATTTAGCCTCCTCTGTGGTTGGACCACTGGTTTGGCATTATCCTCCAACAGGATCTTGTGCATGCATCTAGCTGGGCTAATACCCTTGAGATCACTTATGGACCACCCAAGAGCTGTCTTGTGTGTCCTTAGCACTTTAATCAGTGCTTCCTCTTCCTGTGGATTTAAAGCAGAGCTTATAATTACTGGAAAAGTGTCACCCTCTCCCAGAAATGCATATTTCAGGGATGATGGTAGTGGTTTGAGTTCAGGCTTAGGAGGCTTATCCTCCTCCTGAGGAATTTTCGAAAATTCCATTGCCTCCTCTGGCGCTTCCTGATCAGTTTGAGCATCCTTGAGGATGTTCTCAAGTTCTGATTCTAGGCTTTCAGCCATATTGATCTCTTCTACCAGAGAGTCAATAATGTCAGCGCCCATGCAGTCCTCTGGTGTGTCTGGATGCTGCATAGCTTTTACAGCATTCAACTTGAACTCATCCTCATTGACTCTCAAGGTTACTTCCCCCTTTTGTACATCAATGAGAGTTCGTCCAGTTGCTAGGAAAGGTCTTCCTAGAATGAGAGTTGCATTTTTATGCTCCTCCATTTCCAGCACCACAAAGTCAGTTGGAAAGGCAAACGGCCCAACCTTGACAATCATGTCCTCTATTATGCCTGATGGGTGTTTAATGGAGCCATCAGCAAGTTGGAGGCATATCCTGGTTGGTTTGACTTCTCCAATCAACCCAAGCTTTCTGATAGTGGATGCAGGTATTAAATTAATACTTGCTCCAAGATCACATAAGGCCACCCTGGTGTAAGTGCCTTCCAATGTGCATGGTATCAGAAAGCTTCCAGGATCTTGAAGCTTTTCTGGTAAGCTTTTTAGAATGACTGCACTGCATTCTTCAGTGAGAAATACTTTTTCAGTTTCTCTCCAATCCTTCTTATGACTTAAGATCTCTTTCATGAACTTAGCATAAGAAGGTATTTGCTCAAGTGCCTCTGCAAAAGGAATCTTTATTTCAAGAGTCCTTAAATAGTCTGCAAAGCGGGCAAATTGCTTATCCTGTTCCGCTTTGCGGAGTTTCTGAGGATAAGGCATCTTGGCTTGATATTCTTCAACCTTAGATGCTGCAGGTTTATTCCTTACAGAAGTGGTTGAAGAAGCCTTGTTAGGGGGGTAATCATCAGGACCCTCAGGTGCCTGATTCTCCTTGGGCGTTTGAACGCCAGGAGTGGATGAAGTTTGGGCGTTAAACGCCAACTTCTCCCCTTTTCTGGCGTTTGAACGCCAGAACTGGGCAGGGAATGGGCGTTTAACGCCAGCTTTCCTCCCTGTTCTGGCGTTTGAACGCCAGTTTTGGGCAAGGAATGGGCGTTTAACGCCAACTTTCCTTCCCTTTCTGGCGTTTGAACGCCAATAATATTCCTCTCTGGGCTCTTACTGTCCTCAGAGGGATTTGAACAGTGGCTTGGTCATCCTCTGTCAACTGTTCCTTAATTGACTTCTTGCTCTTTTGAGCAGTGGCTTTCAGTGTTTTCCCACTCCTCAGTTGAACTGCTTGACATTCTTCTGTTATTTGTTTAGATATTTGCTGTTTTGCTTGATTCAACTGCAGTTCTATGCTCTTGTTAGCAACCTTAGTATCATGGAGCATTTCTTTAAATTCTGCTAACTGTTCTGTCATCAGGAGCAATTGTTGACTGAGCTCATTCATCTGTTCCTGAGGATTAGGATCAGTGACTAATGCCATGATCTCCTCCTTTGGAACGTACTCATTGCTAGAATACAAGTATTGGTTTCTAGCAACAGTGTCTATAAGCTCTTGAGCTTCTTCAATTGTCTTTCTCATGTGTATAGATCCACCAGCTGAGTGGTCTAAAGACATCTGAGCTCTTTCTGTAAGCCCATAGTAGAAAATGTCTAACTGTACCCACTCTGAGAACATTTCAGAGGGACATTTTCTTAGCATACCTCTATACCTCTCCCAGGCATCATAAAGGGATTCATTATCCTCTTGTTTAAAGCCTTGGATGTCTAGCCTTAGCTGGGTCATCCTTTTTGGAGGGTAAAAATGATTCAGGAATTTTTCTGATAACTGTTTCCATGTCTTTATGCTTGCTGTAGGTTGGTTATTTAACCACCTTTTTGCTTGATCTTTTACAGCAAATGGAAACAGTAACAGTCTGTAGACATCCTGATCTATCTCTTTATCATGTATTGTGTCAGCAATTTGTAAGAACTGTGCCAGAAACTCAGTAGGTTCTTCCTCTGGAAGACCGGAATACTGGCAATTTTGCTGCACTATGATAATGAGTTGAGGGTTTAGCTCAAAGCTGCTTGCTTTGATGGGAGGTATACAGATGCTACTCCCATATGCAGCTGTAATGGGGTTAGCATAGGACCCCAGAGTCCTTTTGGACTGGTTAATTCCACTTGAGTCCATGATGGACAGAAGGGAAATGATAATAATTGCAAAGAGATAAATTTTGTTTTTTTTTTTTTTTTGTTTTTTTTTTTGTTTTTTTTGAAATAACCGAAAAAAATAAAATTCAATAAAATAAAATAAAAGGAAAATAAAAGAAAATTCGAAAATTAAAAATAAAATAAGATCAAAGCAAATTGAGAACTGAATCAATTAATGAAGAAAAAGATTTTGAGAACAGCAATTAAGAAGATATGATTGAAAAACTTTTATGAAAAAGATTTGATTTTTTTAAAAAGAGGAAAGAGAAAAACACACAAAGACACCAAACTTAAAATTTTAGAAAATCAAACACTAATTTTTCGAAAATTTTAAAGGAAAAACACAAAGAGGACACCAAACTTAGAACTTTTATGAATCAAAAAGGGCTAAGAACATGCAAAATTCGAAAATCACAAGAAAAACAAAATCATGCAAATGACACCAAACTTAGAATATGAAACTGGACTCAACTAAAAAGACTCTAAACCAACAAAAACAAAAAGTCCTAATCTAAGCAACAAAATAAACCGTCAGTTGTCCAAACTCGAACAATCCCCGGCAACGGCGCCAAAAACTTGGTGCACGAAATTGCAATAACACTTTTGCAATCCCGCACAACTAACCAGCAAGTGCACTGGGTCGTCCAAGTAATACCTTGCGTGAGCAAGGGTCGATCCCACGGAGATTGTCGGCTTGAAGCAAGCTATGGTTATCTTGTAAATCTTAGTCAGGATATCAGAAATTATCAGGATTGATTGTAAGAAGCAAAAGAACATGTAATAGTTACTTGTACTGCAGTAATGGAGAATGGGTTGAGGTTTGGAGATGCTCCATCTTCCGAATCTCTGCTTTCCTACTGTCCTCTTCATCAAACACGCATGTCTCCTTCCATGGCAAGCTCGTGTAGGGTCTCACTGTTGTCAGCAGCTACCTCCCATCCGCGCAGTGAAAGCTAATGCAAAGCACTCTGTCACAGTGCCGCCAATCACCGGTTTGGTTCCCTCCCCTACCGGAATAACTCTTTGCGTCTGTCACTAACGCCCAGTAGGTTACAGGTTTGAAGCACGTCACAGTCATTCAATCATTGAATCCTACTCAGAGTACCACAGACAAGGTTTAGACCTTCCGGATTCTCTTGAATGCTGCCATCAGGTCCTGCCTATACCACGAAGACTCAGAAGAATCCAAGAGATAACTACTCAATCTAAGATAGAACAGAGGTGGTTGTCAGGCACATGTTCATGGTTGAGAATGATGATGATTGTCACGGATCATCACATTCATCCGGATTAAGAACAAGTGTTATCTTAGAATGGAAGCAAGCATGATTGAATAAGAAACAGTAGTAATTGCATTAATCCATCAAGACACAGCAGAGCTCCTCACCCCCAACCATGGGGTTTAGAGGCTCATACTGTGGAAAGAACGTGTACAAAAATGTTATGAGGTCATAAGGTTCTGATTACAATGTCAAAAGGTCCTATAAGTAGTAAACTAGTATCCTAAGGTTACAGAAATGAGTAAATGACAGAAAAAATCCACTTCCGGGCCCACTTGGTGTGTGCTTGGGCTGAGCATTGAAGCTTTTATGTGTAGAGACATTTTCTGGAGTTAAACGCCAGTTCTCATGCCAGTTTGGGCGTTTAACTCCAACTTTTAATCCAGTTCCGGCGTTTAACGCTGGAATTTCTGAGGCCGGATTGCTACGCGGGTTTGGGCCATCAAATCTTGGACAAAGTATGGACTATTATATATTGCTGGAAAGCCCAGGATGTCTACTTTCCAATGCCGTTGAGAGCGCGCCAATTGGGCTTCTGTAGCTCCAGAAAATCCACTTCGAGTGCAGGGAGGTCAGAATCCAACAGCATCTGCAGTCCTTTTCAGTCTCTGGATCAGATTTTTGCTCAGGACCCTCAATTTCAGTCAGAAAATACCTGAAATCACAGAAAAACACACAAACTCATAGTAAAGTCCAGAAAAGTGAATTTTAATTAAAAACTAATAAAAATATACTAAAAACTAACTAAAAGATACTAAAAACATACTAAAAACAATGCCAAAAAGCATACAAATTATCCGCTCATCAATTTCATAGTCCTAGAGACTGGGAAGTGCATGGATGAATCCATCATCCTTGGCAGACCCTTCCTAGCCACAGCAAAGGCTGTGATTGATGTTGATAGAGGAGAGTTGATCATTCAAGTGAATGGAGAATCCTTGGTGTTTAAGGCCCAAGGATATCCCTCTATCATCATGGAGAGGAAGCATGAAGAGCTTCTCTCAAAACAAAGCCAAGCAGAGCCCCCACAGTCAAACTCTAAGTTTGGTGTTGGGAGGCCACAACCAAACTCTAAGTTTGGTGTTGAACCCCCACATTCAAACTCTAAGTTTAGTGTTGGGAGGTTCCAACACGGTTCTGAGCATTTCTGAGGCTCCATGAGAGTCCTCTGTCAAGCTAATGACATTAAAGAAGCGCTTGTTGGGAGGCAACCCAATGTTTTATAGTTAACTATTTTCTTTTGTTATTTTATCTTTTTTTGTAGGTTGATGATCATAAGAAGTCACAAAAACAATGAAAAAAGCAAAAACAAAATGAAAAACAAGAAGAAAAATAGCACACCCTGGAGGAAGAAGCTGCTGGCGTTTAAACGCCAGTAAGCCTAGCAGTTGGGCGTTTAACGCCCAGTCTGGCACCATTCTGGGCGTTTAACGCCAGAAAGGGGCACCAGACTGGCGTTAAACGCCAGAAAAGGGCAACAACCTGGCGTTAAACGCCAGGAATGGGCACCAGCCCGGCGTTTAACGCCAGAAATAGCTCAAAACGTGATTTTGAGCAATATTTGGTGCAGGGATGACTTTTCCTTGACACCACAGGATCTGTGGACCCCACAGGACCCCACCATCACTCTCTCTCTTCTTCCCCCATTCACCAATCACCTCAATACCTCTTCCCCAAAAACCCTTCACCTATCAAATCCCATCTTTCTCTTCACCACTCACATCCATCCTTCATAAAACCCCACCAACCTCACCCTTCAAATTCAAACCACTTTCCCTCCCAAACCCACCCATCATGGCCGAACCATTACCCCCTCTCTCCTATATATACCCTTCTTCAACCCTTCATTTTCACACAACCTAAACACCCCTTCTTTCCCTTCTTGGCCGAACACACCACCTTCCCCCTCTTCGTCATTTCTTCTTCTTCTACTCTCTTCTTTCTTCTTTTGCTCGAGGACGAGCAAACATTTTAAGTTTGGTGTGGTAAAAGCGCTGCTTTTTCGTTTTTCCATAACCGTTTATGGCATCCAAGGCCGGAGAAACCTCTAAAAAGAGGAAAGGGAAGGCAAAAGCTTCCACCTCCGAGTCATGGGAGATGGATAGATTCCTCTCAAGGGTGCATCAAGTCCACTTCTATGAAGTTGTGGCCTTGAAGAAGGTGATCCCCGAGGTCCCCTTTTCACTCAAAAAGGGTGAATATCCGGAGATCCGCCATGAGATCCGAAGAAGAGGTTGGGAAGTACTTACCAACCCCATTCAACAAGTCGGAATCTTGATGGTTCAAGAGTTCTATGCCAATGCATGGATCACAAAGAACCATGACCAAAGTGTGAACCCGAATCCAAAGAATTATCTCACTATGGTTCGGGGGAAATACTTGGATTTTAGTCCGGAGAGTGTGAGGGTGGCGTTCAACTTGCCTATGATGCTAGGAGATGAGCATCCTTACACTAGAAGGGTCAACTTTGATCAAAGGTTGGACCAAGTCCTCACAACCATATGTGAAGAGGGCGCACAATGGAGGCAAGATTCAAGAGGAAAGCCGGTTCAATTGAGAAGGCATGACCTCAAGCCCGTGGCTAGAGGATGGTTAGAGTTCATACAACGCTCAATCATTCCCACTAGCAACCGGTCCGAAGTTACCATAGACCGGGCCATCATGATTCATAGCATCATGATTGGAGAAGAAATAGAGGTTCATGAGGTTATAGCCCAAGAACTCTACAAGGTGGCGGACAAGACCTCCACTTTGGCAAGATTAGCCTTTCCTCACCTCATTTGTCACCTCTGTTATTCAGTTGGAGTTGACATAGAAGGAGATACCCCCATTGATGAGGACAAGCCCATCACCAAGAAAAGGATGGAGTATACAAGAGACCCCTCTCACCATGAGATCCCTGAGATTCCTCAAGGGATGCACTTTCCTCCACAAAATTATTGGGAGCAACTAAACACCTCCCTAGGAGAATTGAGTTCCAACATGGGACAACTAAGGGTGGAGCATCAAGAACACTCCATTCTCCTCCATGAAATTAGAGAAGACCAAAGAATCATGAGGGAGGAGCAACAAAGACAAGGAAGAGACATTGAGGAGCTCAAGCACTCCATAGGATCTTCAAGAGCAAGAAAGAGCCGCCATCACTAAGGTGGACCCGTTCCTTGATTTCCTTGTTCTTTATTCTTCTGTTTTTCGATTTTTATGCTTTATGTTTATCCATGTTTGTGTCTTGTGATCATTAGTGTCTTAGTGTCTATGCCTTAAAGTTATGAATGTCCTATGAATCCATCACCTCTCTTAATAAAAACGTGCTTAATTGAAAAGGTGAAGAATTGCATGAATTCTAAATTTTATAGTAGTTTAATTATTTTTGATGTGGTGGCATTACTTCTGTTCTCTGAATGTATGCTTGAACAGTGCATATGTCTTTTGAACTTGTGGTTCATGAATGTTGGCTCTTGAAAGAATGATGAAAAAGGAGACATGTTACTGAGGATCTAAAAAATCATAAAAATGATTCTTGAAGCAAGAAAAAGCAGTGAATACAAAAAAAAAAAAGAAAGAAGCAAACGGAAAAAAAAAACCGAAAAAAGAAAGAAAAAGAAAGAAATAAAGTTGTGATCCAAGGCAAATAAGAGTGTGCTTAAGAACCCTGGACACCTCTAATTGGGGACTTTAGCAAAGCTGAGTCACAATCTGAAAAGGTTCACCCAATTATGTGTCTGTGGCATGTATGTATCCGGTGGTAATACTGGAAGACAGAGTGCTTTGGGCCACAGCCAAGACTCAATAAGTAGCTGTGTTCAAGAATCATCATACTTAACTAGGAGAATCAATAACACTATCTGGATTCTAAGTTCCTAAAGAAGCCAATCATTCTGAATTACAAGGGATAGAGTGAGATGCCAAAACTATTCAGAGGCAAAAAGTAAAAGCCCCGCTCATCTAATTAATACTGATCTTCATAGATGTTTTTGGAATTCATTGCATATTCTCTTCTTTTTATCTTATTTGATCTTCAGTTGCTTGGGGACAAGCAACAATTTAAGTTTGGTGTTGTGATGAGCGGATAATTTGTATACTTTTTGGCATTGTTTTTAGTATGTTTTTAGTATCTTTTAGTTAGTTTTTAGTATATTTTTATTAGTTTTTAGTTAAAATTCACTTTTCTGGACTTTACTATGAGTTTGTGTGTTTTTCTGTGATTTCAGGTATTTTCTGGCTGAAATTGAGGGACCTGAGCAAAAATCTGATCCAGAGACTCAAAAGGACTGCAGATGCTGTTGGATTCTGACCTCCCTGCACTCGAAGTGGATTTTCTGGAGCTACAGAAGCCCAATTGGCGCGCTCTCAACGGCGTTGGAAAGTAGACATCCTGGGCTTTCTGACAAACCCCAATCTGAGGATTTGTCTTGTATTGAATTTGGAGTATTTTGATAACCTTTTGTTACATTTAGCCTAGGAATTAGCATGGTTTTGTTATCTCTCCCATATTTGTGCCTAAGTGTAAAAACATGTTTTTTAAGCCTTATCTTGATGAATTCTAATTTCTCTTTGATTCCATAAGATGCCTTGATGTGTTTGTTAGTAGTTCCAGGATTGAAATAGGCTAGGCATGGATCAAAGGAAGCAAGGAAGGAAGCATACAAGTGGAGAGAAGCACAAAAAGCCAAAGAGTTGATCTCGGCCGAGCACGCGTACGCGCACTAGGCGCTCGCGCGCACGTCGCAGAATTGGCCAAGGACGCGCACGCGTACCGTGCGCGCACGCGTCGAAGCCCGCACGTGATTCTTTTATTACAGCACGTGTCTGGCGATTTTGGAAGGTTTTAGCAACCAACTTTGGCGCCAAAATGCATATAAAAGCCAAGGATTAAAGGGGATTGATGTACATTCACACACATTCAACACATTCACATCCATAGACTAATTGTAGATCATTAGATAGATATTTTTAGTTAGTTACATTTGTAGAGAGAGAAACTCCAACTTCTCTCTAGGATTCATCTTCATTCTCTCAATTCTCAACCATTCTTTGGTGAGATCTATTGCCACTCTCAATTTACTTTGTTCATATTGTAGATCATCTTCTCCAATCTCAATTAGTGTTTGTAATTGTTCAATTCTTGTAGATCTTAGGTTTAACTTTGTTGTTTTGGATTCTATTGATTCATTGAAGATCTCATTTTCATTGTTGTTCATTGTTAATTGTTGTTAATCTCTTGTGTTGAATTGCTTTGATTCTAAATCTCTTCCCAATTTTACTATGTCTTCCATTCTTGCCCTCCAAATGTTTGAGAAAATGCCAACTTTAGATATGGAGTAGTATTCCCTCACTTGGCCTAGTGGTTGAGTCATTGGAGACACTGAATAATGGATGTCAATTGTTGATTAAGAATTGAGGATTGCTAATTGACTTAGAGTGCACTAAAGCTAGACTTCCCTAGGGTAAGACTAGGACTTGTGACTTGAGTTAATTACTTTTACTTGACTTTCCTCTATAATTAGGGGTTGACTAAGTGAAGCAACACTCATTTGTTATCACAATTGAATGAAGCTATAGTGATGGGACTTCCAATGTTCAACCTTGGCCAAGGCTTTTAATATTGATTGATTGTTGTTTTCTTTTATTCACACTTTATGCCACACCCTTCAAGCCACAAAGAGACCACTTAACCAATAACATGCATCCTTGTAGCATTCCTAGGGAAGAACGACTCGGGACTAATACTCTCGATTATAGATTGTAGATTTGTTTGATGATGGATTTTGCGTCGGTTTAGACTATACTACGATTGATCACTTGATAATTTCTATACCGGCAAAAATTCAATTGTCACTTTCCAGCAATATATAATAGTCCATACTTTGCCCAAGATTTGATGGCCCAAACCGGCGTTCAAAGTCACCTCAAGAAATTCCAGCGTTAAACGCCGGAACTGGCACCTAATTGGGAGTTAAACGCCCAAACTGGCACTAAAGCTGGCGTTTAACTCCAAGGAGAGTCTCTACACGAAAAAGCTTCATTGCTCAGCCCAAGCACACACCAAGTGGGCCCGGAAGTGGATTTTTATGTCATTTACTCATCTATGTACTAGTTTTCTATAAGTAGGACCTTTTACTATTGTATTAGGGAGACTTTGGTAGCTATCTTTGTTTTATGCTATCTTAGACCTTTGGGAGGCTGGCCATTCGGCCATGCCTAGACCTTGTTCTTATGTATTTTCAACGGTGGAGTTTCTACACACCATAGATTAAGGTGTGGAGCTCTGCTGTACCTCGAGTATTAATGCAATTACTATTGTTCTTCCATTCAATTCCGCTTGTTCTTTATCCAAGATATCACTTGTTCTTTAACATGATGAAGGTGATGATTGACGCCCATCACCATTCTCACTCATGAACAAGGTGACTGACAACCATTCTTGTTCTACAAGCATCTGAGGCTTAGTGAATATCTCTTGGATTCCTGATTGCACGATGCATGGTTGATCGCCTGACAACCGAGTGCTCGCCTGACAAACGAGCCAACCATTCCGTGAGATCAGAGTCCTCGTGGTATAGGCAAGAACTGATGGCAGCATTCAAGAGAATCCAGAAGGTCTAACCTTGTCTGTGGTATTCTAAGTAGGATTCAATGACTGAATGACTGTGACGTGCTTCAAACTCCTAGCAGGCTAGGGCGTTGGTGACAGACGCAAAAGTATCAATGGATATTATTCCGGCCTGACCGAGAACCGACAGCTGAATTCCGCTATGCCGTGACAGGACATATGCAATCGCTTTCACTGAGAGGATGGGAGGTAGCTGCTGACAACAGTGAAACCCTACACAAGCTTGCCATGGAAAGAAGTAAGAAGGATTGGATGAAGACAGTAGGAAAGCAGAGAGACGGAAGGGAAGGCATCTTCATACACTTGTCTGAAGCTCTTACACCAATGATATACATAAGTATCTCTATCTTTACCTTTATATTATTTTCGTTCATCATATACATTTGAGTTTGCCTGACTAAGATTTACAAGATGACCATAGCTTGCTTCAATGCTAACAATCTCCGTGGGATCGACCCTTACTCACGTAAGGTATTACTTGGACGACCCAGTGCACTTGCTGGTTAGTTGTGCGAAGTTGTGTAATGCCATGGTATTGAGCTACCACGTTTTTGGAGCCATTACCGGGGATTATGAGAGTTGTGAAAAGTATTGTTCACAATTTCGCGCACCACACAACAATTTATCATGCCCATACCGTGCACAAGTAGCACAAATCAACTGTAAACTCTCATACTCCACTTCATAAGTCACACCCTCCACTATAATATGTTTAATTACAGGCAACTCAAGATTAATTTGAATACAAGCTCGGGCATATTTTCCTCTTTCTGCAAGCTTAGTGGCCAAATCTACTTTCACCGGAATCCCTATTGCAGAAGCAATTCGCAGCATTGCTTGTTCCTGGTAGCACCAAATTGGAAGTTCCGAGACTCGAATCCATACCAGCATTGATCCAAAGGATTTTTCGCATGGCCTAAAATCCACATCCCATGGCTTTACTGCAACATAGTGACCGTCTATCAACCACGGGCCACCAAGAATGACTTTTTCACGATCTGCAGCAATATCAAATTTAACCAAAAAATATCCAAACCCCACATCCAACAAATCAAACCCTCCTTTGATGCGCCATACTATCCAAAGCTTATGCATGAGAGCCGTGTAGCCATAATGCTTATCCAGCACCTTGATCACGATGGCTTCCTTATAAGGTTCAGCCAGACAGCTCTTTGCCTCCTTGGTAAAATTGACACTTGGTGGACGAGAATCACCCTGCTTACCTGTGACCGTCGCGATACCATCCCCAGATAAAGACCCTACTAATGCAAAGGCCTTAGACTTTTCTGCACCAATAACTTTATCTCGAAAAGAGACATTGGATGGCTTTTCTAACCCATCTCGAGAAGAACCCTCCTTAACACTGGATACACACCCACCCACGCTCTCCCCCTTATCTCTTCCGATGGCATGACCATCTTCCTCACGGTGTCTCACCCTCAACTGCTCGCCCCCGCTCTCTCCTTCTCTCATTCTCCTTGAGTACGGAGTACGTACTCTTTTTCTGCTAGGGTTTTTTTTATGGACAAAAAAAAAATTCTTTATTATTTATTAGTTTATTTTTAGTTCATTTATTAAGAGTTTATTGCTAGCTAATGGATTACTACACACATAAGACAAAATTCTAATTTCTAATAATTATTTAAGCGGACAAGTGAGACAACCACTCAACAAACCTAAATTTATTAAGATAAATACTAATTATTTTTAATATTTTAATATTAAAAATATTGAGAATTTAATTTTAGTTATAATTTTATAAAATATTTATAATAAAAATTACTCTATATATTTATTTAATTTTTTTAATAAATTTTTGTTATAATTTTATGTATTCCCGTACGCAAACATACACTAGTAATTTTTAGAAAATGTAAGTCAGTTACATGCAACTATTTACATAATAGAAATTAAGGAATAAATATAACCATTTATACGTCATGACATTTAAATATTGTTGGGAGAATATTTTATTAATTTATTCATGTGAGAAAAACATGCATAACCATTTATACTTTAAGTTATAGGTGAACGACTCACTAATAAATCAATCAGACGAAAAAATTAAAGAAAATTATATGGTACAGATCTAAATCTGTACAGATTTATAGATTTAATGATCTAAACTACACATCCTAAAGCTATACTTTTCACTCAAAACCGTAACTCTTCACAAAGAAAAGCGTCACCTAATGGAAAAAAAGTAAATTAGAAGATTTAAGAGAAGAAATAATTAAGTTATCAAAATTAATAGATCAAAAATTAATGATTTTAACTAATGTTAATTGTAATGACACCAAATTCTTAAAATCAATACAAAATGATTTTTCTCAAAATCTTTATTTTACTATAAGTTTTATTGAAGGACTTCAAAAATCTGAAAAAACTTATTTTTCACACGGAATTTCTAAAAAATGTTACCATGGAAATGATTCTCCACATCTTTATCATACCTTCAACCCATAATTAAATTCTATAGTAGATATGCTCGAAAAAATATTAGTATGTATAAAATTTCAAAGGGATAAGGAAAAAGAGAATCCCAAAGAAGAAAAATTTCAAAATATAATCAACATAACAGATCTAAAAGTAAAACCACCATTAAAATTATGAATATTGAAGAAAAATTAGAAGAAGTTACAATGCTTTTTAAACAATTAAAAATGGCTCAAGAAAATAATATTATGGAACATGGTTTTCAAATAGAAGAAGAGTTAGTTAATTCTGAAAATATAGAAAATGAAGAACACATTCTAGATTATTCAAGTGACGAAGAACCAGCAATTCCAATACAAGTAAAAAATGAAGCTGGAACATCTAAGGATAATCAATCTCAATTAAAATGAGAAACAGGTTTTGATAATTATGCTTTTAAAAAAGGGTTTATAAATAAAGATTCAAAATATACAAAAATACCATCAAAATACGTTCCTAAAATCCAGGAAATGGAAGGAGAAAGAATGCTCGATTTAGACTGCAAAAAGAACGAAAAAGAAATTTTCGAAAACTGGTTAAATTCCTTCTTATTAGAAGCCTTTACTAATCCAAAACTTAGTGAATTATCTGGAAGAGACATTTGGAATTACATAGGGTTTCATACTAAAGGAACTATAAGAGATTATATGACATCAATAGAAAACCAAATAATAGAAGAATTAGAAACAAAAACAACAGCTTATGATAAGATATTATATATAATGATGATTCTATATAAAGAATTTTTTGGAAAAAATATTATAGATCATAGACAAGAAGTCTATAATAAAGAATATCAAGAAGCAAAAAATCATTTAGCTAATATTCAGATATATGATTTATGTAATGTGGAATCTTATATATGTGAATATAGAATACATTATTACAAATTAAAAGAAGAAGATAAAAATCATTATCTTAGTATGTACATAACAAAACTTCCATATCCTGCTAATGAATTTATAATGGGAAGATTTATAAGAGAAATAAATAGAGGAACAATTGAAAATAATTTTGGTGGAGCAACCTCTGCAATAAGAGAGGAAATAAAAGAACGTTGTATGCAAGAAGCAACTCAAAAAAGATTTGCAAATATAATCAGAATTTGCTGTCAGGATAATGAAGAGATACCTCAAAAATATGGTCTTAATAAAAATTTTCAAAGAAAAAGAAAATATCAATTTAGAAAAAAAAATACTATCCAAACTGGAGAAAAAAGAGATATTTTAGAAAAAAAAAATAACAATAAAAACAAAAGACAAAGAAATAACTATTGCCCGAATAAAAAAGAAAATTGTAAATGTTGGTATTGCCAAGAAGAAGGACACTACGCAAATGAATGCCCGAAAAAGAAGGATAAAAAGGATCTTACTAAACAAATAGAAATTGCTAAGTCTTGTTTCATGGAACCATTAGAAGAATCTGATGATAACTTAGACTATATTTTTGAATATGTCTCGGAAACAGACTTAGAGATTGAGTAATAATGCTACATTTATTACTATAAAAATAACAGAAAAGTTTATAAATGCTTTCATAGATTCTGGGGCAACACAATGCTTTGCTAGTTCAAATATAAAACTTGATTGGAAAAAATTAAAGAAACCATTAAGAGTTAGAATAGCTGACAAATCAATACATAAAATTGACCAAAAAGCAAAGATGGTTGAAATTTTTATTCAAAATTATAGGTTCATTGTTCCATCTATATATATGTTAGATTCTGGAATGGATTTTATCATAGGAAATAACTTTTTAAAGCTATATCATCCATTCATTCAAGAATTAACATATATAGTTTTAAAAGCCCCACACGATTCTTCAATAAATCAAAAATCAAAACGTATAAAAATACCAACTACTACTATAGATAAGATCTTAAAATTTAAAATATTTTCTATATTAGAAAATGTTATTTAAATTTATACTTTCAGATAAATATTCCAAAAAATAATCTTGAAATAAAGATAGAAGAACTTTTGGATGAAATTTGTGCTGAAAATCCTTTAGATATTAAAAATACAAATAACGAATTAGTAAGCATTAAATTAAAAGATCCCACAAAAGAGATAAATGTTCCAAATAAAATTTCTTATTCCGCAAGAGATAGAGAAGAGTTCTCATTAGAATGTAAAGATCTTTTGAAAAAAGGAATTATAAGATTAAGTAAAAGTCCTCATGTGGCTCCAGCTTTTTACGTTGAAAACAATAATGAAATTAAAAGGGAAAAACGAAGAATGGTAATAAACTATAAGAAAATGAATGAAGCAACTATTGATGATGCTCATAAACTTCCAAGAAAAGATTCTATTTTAGAAAAAATCAAGGGAGCAACTTGGTTTTCATCTCTTGATGCAAAATCAGGATATTGGCAACTTCGTTTAGATGAAGAAACAAAGAAATTAACTGCTTTTACTTGCCCAACAAAAGAATCAACAAGTGTGTTGCTTTATGAATGGAATGTATTACCATTCGGATTAAAGTAAGTCCCAGGTATTTATCAAAGATTTATGGAAGAAAATCTAAAAGAATTAAATGAATTTGTTTTAGTATACATTGATGATATATTAATTTTTACAAAACAGGATAAAGAATATCATCTTCAAAAATTATTAATAGTTTTAGAAAGATGTAAACAGAAAGGATTAGTTCTTAGCAAAAAGAAAGCAAGAATAGCAAAACAAGAAATAGAGTTTCTTGGATTAATTCTATCTACTCAAGGTAAGTTAAAACTTCAACCAAATATTCTAGAAAAGGTAAATTTATTTCCTAATAAAATAGAAGATAGAAAACAATTACAAAGATTTTTAGGGTGTATAAATTATATTTCCGATCAAGGATTTTTAAAGAATATAACAGAATACACTAAAAACTTATTTCCAAAAATAAGTACTAAAAATAATGGAAATGAGATGAAAAAGATAGTATGCAAATTCAAAGAATTAAAGAACTTTGTGAAAAACTTCCAGAACTTTATATTCCAGAAGAAAATGACTACTTAATAGTAGAAACAGATACTTCAGACATAACCTGGTCAGGATGTCTAAAAGCTAAGAAAGCTATAAAAAGTTTGAAACAAGAAAAAGAATCACTAGATTCTAAATATTCCCCAAAGGAATTACTTTGCAGGTATATTTCAGGGACTTTTACTCCAACAGAACAGAGATATACCACTCATGAAAAGGAAACTCTAGCAGCAATTAAATCTCTTAAGAAATAGAAAATTGATTTACTACCCAGAGATTTTACATTAAGGACAGATTCAAGTTACCTAACAGGTTTCATACGATATAATTTAAAAGTTGATTATAATCATGGACGATTGGTAATATGGCAATTATTTTTGTTACAATATCCAATAAAAATTGAATATATTAAGAGTGACAAAAATGTTATTACAGATACATTAACAAGAGAATGGAGTTCGTCTACAACGCATTAGATCAAGAAATCCAAAAATACGAACAAGAACTCGAAAAATGCAAGCATTGTCAGCAAATAAGGACACAGATCCAATCCCTCAAGAAGGCCATCGAAGCAATGAAATCAACACAACAACCAAAACCATCAGAGTTCAGCCAGCTAAGCGTGGTGGACAAATCAGGTGAAGAAAAAATTCCAGAAAATAAAACAATTGCTGAAATTATCAAAAAATCCACCCAAGATAAAAAATATTATGTAATTTATAATGGCCCCATGAAAGGAGTATATGATGCCTGGGAAAAAGCAGCACCGTTTACACATCAATCAAGGATAATTCATAAAGGAGAGTTTTTAACACTGGAAGAAGCAAAAGAATCTTTCAGGGAATATGAAGCTCTTCATCCAGAGCAAACCCTAAAAAGAGCAGATAAAGCTCCAATTCAAACCCAGAGAACAGGAATAATAAGAAACATTCCTACAAGGGATGAAATCAAGGAAAAGAAATGGGTCTGTAGATCAAATCTCAGAGAAACCCTTAACATAGTCCTGAATTGGACTGAAAAAAAAAAGGACAATCTTGGGATATTATCCTATTGCCAAAGAACAGCTAACAAAGCTGGTTATATTTCCAGATGCTTCCCCATCTGACACCTATCAGTTTTTCCAGTATGGATTAATTGATACAATTTTAATTTTTAATGATTTGAAAATTATTAGTGAGTTTCCTGCAGGATTCATTGATGCAGTAAAGAGATATAAAAATATGATTGACAACGTAAATCCAACGGATATATCCCTAAAATTTACGAATAGTCAACCTATTTTTAATGAAGAAGAAGAATGCTTGGTTCCAGCACATCAAGTAATCTTCATGTCCGTCTTCCCAAGAAATTTTCAACCAATTGATCAAGTTCAAGATTTAACAATCTACAGTCATGAAAGAAGACTAACCAGCACACTAGCAAGGGTCTTCGAAAGAACTCAAAAGATAACAAGAGAATCTCACACAAGAATCAATTATAAAAGCAGAAATACTTTGCTTGTGTCCAGTAAAAGGAATGAAATTGAAGAAAGAGAGATGAGACTCTTAGTGGAATTTGAATCAGCATTCTACAACTTATCTGGACTCTTAGAAAAGCTCCCCGAAGGGATAAAAAAGAATCTCTGCTATTTGATAAAAGACAAAGAAGACCACAAGTGCCAGCTATGTGTCTCAGAGTTATCTGAAGAAAGCAATAATGAAACAGAATCAACCCACATGATAAAGGAAGAAGACAACGCATCTGAAGGTCACATAATGAAAGAGGAGGACAGCACATCTGAAGCATCTCTCAACATTATTGCATAGTGACGTAAGCGCTTAGGTCATAGAGCACCAACAATGTAGCTGGTGCAAGATAATAAACAATGACGTAAGCAATGACGTCATAAGAAGGGTAAGGATGGGAATTGTCCATCAGACCCAACCATTATAAATAGGTTGCTTAGGCAATTGTAGAAGGCATCAGACAATAGAAAGCAGGAGGCTAAGAGTACTCATATGCTAGGAGAGCAAGGAGGAAGTTGCCAAGGCGATTCTATAGTCTGAAGAAGAATTCCCTTAGGAAAAACCAATTCTAAACTCCCCTCTGGAGTTAGTATCTACAATCTCCCCTCTGGAGATAAAAACATCTTATGTAAATATTCTAAATAAAGGAAGTTTTTCTCCAGAAAGGTACGCCTTTATCCTAATCTCATAGTTATGAATTATTTAGAAAGTTTAGAATTAACGGAAGAATCTGATTATTATAGATTATCTGCCTTACTAGATAATGAAAAACAGGCTGTTCTAAAAATAGAATTAAATCTCAAATCAAATGAAAATTTTAATAAACAAAATCTTTTAAAAGAAGTTTTTAATAGAAAAAATATAATATACTATGGAAAAATTCAACTTGAAGTCCCTATAAAGATAAAATCCGCCAATGGAGAACTTGAAATAGTTTTGATAAATGATGAAGAATTGAGTAAACAGATTGAGAAAATTAAGGATCAACAAAAAAGATCTAAAATTGGATGGATTTATATTAGTACTATACAAGTCTTAATCAAATCTACATATATAAAAGGAATTAATTCACCAATAAGCTTAGCAATCTGTGACAAAAGAATTACTGATGACCCAATAGATCAAATAATTGGAATTGTTCATGGAAACTTGGCAAACGTAAATGTTAAATTCAATGCCCATCTTGGATATGCTATACCTTTATCAACTGAAAATCTTGGAAGATCTATAAGTTTGGCTTATAAATTTCACAGAAAGAATCTAATGGAACAAGACGATGAACCATTTTCAATTACGTATGCAATAAATTATGTTTTAACAAATAGCCATCATAGTATAATATTTAAAAATAGAGAAAGAATTTATGTCGATGAATTATTTCAGAAAATTGTAAAGACAGAAATACCAAAATATAAAGCTATTGAAAACCCAGTCCTTTTACTAAAAGAACCATCAGGGAAATTAGTTTCATCAAATTTTCAAATAAGAGAATCCAAAATTAATAGCCCGTTAAGTTTATCTAAGTTAAAGATCAAAGAAGAAAATTCTGAAATAAAAGAATTAACAAAAAAGGTCGAAAAATTAAATGAAACCCTAAACACTAAGTTATGACAATAAATAAAGAAAAAATATATGTAACCTATCAAGACAAGAAACAAGAGCTCTTTGAAAGAGAAAATCGGTTGAATTATTTACAGTTTTCTGAAATAAATCAAAGAGCATTTAAAGCTCTAAAAATAATCTATGACAAATTGAAAGGAGAAGTTGAAGAGTTAGAAAAATTAATAAAATCTCTAGAAAATAGTGATGAATCGATGATAGAATTTGCAGAAATTCTAAGATAAATAATGAAGTATACAAAGATTGAAAGACCAGAAAACAAAATAAAAAGAAAAAGGGCGAAAAAATTAAAAAGTAAAATAAAGGAGTATAAAAGAGAATTAAATAATCTTCAATTCGAAATTAATGACCTTATAATAAAAATGATAGAAATAAGAATAAATATAAACAAGTTGGAGCTAAACTTAAAAAATTTATAAATGCCTGGAAAACTATATTATGACTTAAAAGAATTAAAGCTGTTGAAAGAAAAAATGGAGAATGAAGTTGAAAAATTAAAAAGATATTTAGAAACAACAGAAAGTGTAGAAATAAAAGAGGTTTTTGAAGATTTGAAAAATTATATTAAAGAAAAAGACAAATAGATAAAATATTTTATATACAATAATCCATGCAAAAAAGAATATTATAAACTAAAACAAGATTGAAAAACTATAAAAATGAAATCAGAATTAGTAATAGTAGAAATTGTCAATACTTTTTATGAAATTGTAAACTATAAAGTACCACCAACCAAATCTATACAAATTATAAATTTATTCGAAGCAAAATATGAAGAGTTAATAGAAATTTTGAAAATAGAAATTTTGAAAAAGAAATTACATCTAAAAATTGGTATCAGAGCCAAGTTAACGATTAAGGGTAACACTTTCTCTTTAAGCAACACTTTTAGTGACACGCTTTTAAATCAATAAAAGACAAAAATTTGTAAATCTGTACAAAAATACATCTGTACAGTAGATGGACCCAAGAATCATAAAAAGTAAAAGATAACACGAAAAGTTATGTGCACTTTCAATTCTCATTAGCACTTTAAAACATGGTAAAAACTAAAAACAACATTGGTGGCCGTGTATGTGAAGCTCTTAAAAAATTGTGAAAGGAAAAATAACTCCATTAACAATATAGTAAAAGTAACGTTACATGATTAATAAGATGCGAGCAAAGATTAAAAAAAAACCGTATACATATAGAGCAATGTTAGTGAACTAAAAGGGTATTAATAAAAAACCAGCTAAATATTTTTGGGTAAATCTAAAATCTTTACGAATTAATAGATGTTTTTTTATGTATTTTCGAATTTTTTTGTATTACAAATATGAATGTCTCTATTTCTTTAAAAATTTCATAATTTTTTTTAAATTTTATAGATATTTAATTATTTTTGCTAAAATATAAATAAATATTTCTTTTATTAAATATTAGGATATTTTTTTCATATTAAATGAATGTTTTTTTATATTTCTGTAATTGTTCAAGAACTCCTTATGGCTAAGATCAAATGTATAGTTTACCGTCTCTTTAATCATCAAAACGGCACCTAATATCCTAAGAACACAAGCCATGTTCTTATGCACAATGTTTGATAGAATCTCAATTTGTGATACAACTTGGATTATGTCCTTCTCATTCACACATTTTAGCTTCTGAACTGCTACGTGGGATCCATCGCTCAGAACTCCGGCGAAAATCGACCCAGCTGCTCCACTCATAAGCTTCTGTCCTTCTTCAAAATCTTTGGCGGCTTTGTCTAGATCATGGTGGCTGAACAGGCGACAAAATGCTGTGGTAATAGGCCTGTTCTGTGTCAAACATTCCTGGCTTTGTTTTTTATTTTTTGAGAAGATAAAATAGTGCAATCAATGAAGCAACGATGAAAAATGAACTCAGGATTCCTGCATTATAAGATCAAAGGAAAGTGTGGACAAGTTCTTATTATGCCACATTTAGTGGTGGACCGCCCTGCGGACGGCGTGGGCGCTCTCATCGGAGAGGTCGACGACTACACCGATTTTGCGGCGGGCGCCGGTAGTAGGCATCGGGGTGGATGCGGTGGAGGGCTTGACGGTGAGAGAGAGGGATCTGTGTGTGTGATTGTTAGAGGTGGGTAGGTTAATGTGAGAGAGAAGAGGAATGTTTTTATAGGTTTTAATTAGGTTTACCTAATCAATTTAAATTTTTTAAATTTTGAATTTAAAAAATTTAAAATTAATTAATTATTAATATAAATTAATGTGGTTTTGTTTAGTTTTTGTCTGATAACCTTTTGGTTACATATTATTTTCCATACATAAAAACAAAATAATATATACAAAAACGAATAGAGCAATGCTAGGGAACCAAAAGGGTATTAGCAAAAAACCAGCCAAATACTTTTGGTTGAATCCAAAATCTC
This sequence comes from Arachis stenosperma, assembly GCF_014773155.1. Taxonomy (NCBI): domain Eukaryota; kingdom Viridiplantae; phylum Streptophyta; class Magnoliopsida; order Fabales; family Fabaceae; genus Arachis; species Arachis stenosperma. Next base: position 160,026,433 of record NC_080379.1, read on the forward strand.
TACGAGTTAATATACATGGATGTTTCTTCTGCTAAGTATCATAATGTTTCTTTTTCATACTAAATAGATGTTCTTTTATATATTTTTCGAATTTTTTTGAATTACAAATGTGAATGTCTCTATTTCTTTAAGAATTTCATATATTTTTTAAAATTTTATAGATATTTAATTATTTTTGCTAAAATATAACTGAATGTTTCTTTTGTTAAGTATTAGGATGTTTTTTTCATATTAAATAAATATTTTTTTATATTTCTTTAATTGTTCAAGGGCTCTTTTTGACAAAGATCAAGTGTGTAGTTTATAAAAAGTTAATAAAAAATATAGAAATATTTTTTTTAAAAAAAAAAAACTAGTGATACTTTCAATAGAAAGCATAAGAGTGACATGTTAGGATCCTATAGCAACTTTTTCAGCATTTTGGCTCATTTGAAGCCCTTGGCTGTGAATGTGTTTTCCACCTATTTGCACAATTAGCATTGAGCCCTCCAAGCATTAGTTCTTTCCCACTTTTATTTTTCTTGTTTGTCATTTTCTATATAGTGCCAGAGATATTGGAGGTGGAGATTGATTCGAAGGGAGGGCCAGAGATAGTGGAGGCCGGAGAGTGTGGTGGAGGTGTTGCAAGCGATGCAGCGAATAGAGACGGCGATGAAAAGATTCTTCTTCGATTACAAGCAGGTTGTGGCGGCGGTGATGGAGAGTACGGAGAGGGTTTGACGATGAGAGAGAAAGAAATCTGTGCGTGTGATTGTTGGAGATGGATAAGTTAATGTGAGAGAGAAGAAAAACGTTTTTATAGGTTTTAATTAGGTTTACTTAATCTTTTAAATTTTTTAAATTTTGAATTTAAAAAATTTAAAATTAATTAATTATTAATATAAATTAATATGATTTTGTTTAGTTTTTGGCTGGTAACTTTTAGTTCATATATTTTTCCAAACGAATATACATTAATTTCTTGTATGATAAATCGTAGAATTGTAAATGAATTGGATTAGTTTGAGTTTAGTATCTAACTATTATATTATTAAATAAATTTAATTTTGATTTAATATTAGTGTACAATAATTTTATAAGTACATTTAATTATATAATATCACATTAGTAAAAATAATTATTTTTTATATAATAATTTTTTCAATAGTTAACTGAAATAATGAATATAATTATACAACTGTATAAAATATTTTATACTCTTAGTATATCAAAATTAAATTTTTATTAAATTAGTAATAACATTTAATTTATATTAATAAATTTAAAAAATAATTATAGAAAATAACATAAAAAGCCGACTTATAAATAAACACTTTTTTATTTTTAATATTGAATTAATAATGGTATTTTTTTAAATTGTAATTAACTGTGGTATTTTTCTAAAATGTGGAATGAATTAATGTACGGAATACGAATCGGACCGTCCGATTTTTAAAAAGTACAGAAATTGGGCCGTCCGATTTTTAGGTACACAAATCGGACCGTCCGATTTGTGTTGAAAAAATTAAAAAATTTGGAGTACACAAATCGGACCGTCCGATTTGTGTTTAAAAACAATTAAAAAATTTGAGGTACAGAAATTGGACCATCCAATTTGTATACTTCCACAAATTTAAAAAACACAAAAAAATTATAATATTAAAATATACCACCACTTTTACTTACATAACAAAAAAATTAGCCATAAATAAACGCCGGTGACTGATAAATAACAACGCGGGTAATTCAATATTGTGTATCAAATTAAAATTTTACGTTCACCTTATTCTTAGTTTTACGGTTTTACCCTTGTTTCGTTACAGACCACGTCACCATATATCTAAAAGTAAGCTTCACGATGTTCCCGTGACCTACTTTACCTTTGCATGTGTAAGGGTTTCGTCCTTTCTTGGTAGTTGGTTACTTGCTGTTGTGCAATTTGTGTAATGTGTTGTGTTTTCCACCCTGGATGACATGTCTGCTAGTGTTGTACGAATATTATGTGTGTTATTTTCTTTCTTAATAGTGATGAGTCCACCACCATCACCAGCTGGTCCAGCTCGAATAAAATTGAAGCTGCTTTGATTCCATGTCGCTTCCTTCTTAATTCTTATTAACTTGTGTTTACAATTATCGTCTCTTTTATTTGCTACAATTTGATTGATTCCTTTAATTAATGGAAGATGCGTACACGTTCGGAGTCGTCCTCAAATTAAATAATATTGGATGTTTTCTTTGACCAAAATTATGCACCACAAGTAGGGTCCCCACCGGCCGCGGTCACTACTGCGTGCTTTGTCGTGTATGTTTATGCGCAAAATCAGTTAAAGGGAAATTTTTCCCACAATAAGCTATGAGATCATCAATCTTGATAAGAAAACAATATTATCAAGTTGAAAGATGAGGTCACAATTTACTTAAATTCTGGTCAAATAAAGGTTACTTGACCAGCTGCAGAACGCTTCGATCGTTATTGCTCAACTTAATTGTTTCAAAGAGTAAAAATAAAAGTGAAATCATAAATAAATAAAACAAGTAAACAATCAGGGATAAGTGGATAACTAGAGGGCAGTGCTACGGTGCTGAAGTAAATTTTTTTTAGCATCAGCTGAAATGAGATATCAACAAAATATTTTACTTATAAGTGTAGATAAAGACTGAGAGTGTGTTTGGAAAACTCATTTGAAAGGAAGAAGCACGTTTAAATTTTTTGAAAGCTTCAACTTTTGGTTTGGCAAAATTTTTTTTCATGAATACAAAAGTAATTTTGTTGCCAAAACCACGTTTACAAGAAGTAACTATTTGTAGCTTCTGCGTTTTCTTAACTGGTTTTTAGCCATAGATACTAATAATTTATTTACCTTTTACCAACTTCATCCTTTATATATGTTATTGTATTATTCATCAAATTTTTGTTATTTCTATTTATATGAGTTTCATTTTCTATTATTTATTATTTTTATTTTTTTCAACTATTTGTTTGACATTATATACTTTTATAATTGTGATTTTTGTGTATTATGGTTGTTATTATCTTTTTATAATATAATTTATTAATTCTATTAGGCAAAGTAAATTAAACAAAAAATTAACTGTAAATAATAATAATAGTAAAAAATTATAACATACTAAAAAACGAGTACCAAAAATACTAAAAATATATTATATAAAAAGATTATCAAGAACTTTTAGATTTATTTCAATCAGTATAAAGTAAATATTTAATTTTTTTTATTATTTTCAGTATTCTCTTTTATAATTGTAATTCTCGTATACTATTTTTTAATGTAATTTTTTATAATATAGATTATGATTCCATTAAAAAAGATAAATTAAATAAAAAATTAATTATAGATAATAATAAAATCATAAACGTTGGATTTCAAATTAATATTAAGAATAAGATTATTGAGAATACTAGAATAAGAGTACAATGTAAAAGATACTAAAATAACATTTAATACTTAAAAAATGTAACATATTTGATTAAATATTCTTTTACATATATATTATATATATAATTTATATTTTTTATTTTTATTTAAAAATTTATTTTATCTATTTTTATATGTTATTTTTATTTTAGTAAGTAAATATTAATTTTATTATAAAATTAACTAATAAGATATATTTAAATATCTAAATTAAAATAATAGGATAATATAAAAAAAAATTTAAGTTGATGTCTATTTTAGTAATTTTTTTTATCTAAAAGTGATTTTAAATGGTATAAGCCAAATAACATTTATTTTACTATAATCCATTTTAATACAAAAATTACTAAACATAGATCACTTTAACACAAACTTACTTTTAATCAAAATCAAATTTACAAATCAATTTTATACAAACTCCCGTTTGCAAATACATACTAAGAGAATAGCAGTGGATACAAAATTGTGTCAGTTTGTATTGAATTAATTATTTAATAAAGTATATTAATTTAGAAGCATAAACACATGATTAAGAAAGATAATGCCGTTTCTTTCTCAGGTGGGCTGTTGTAAGAATTTATGGCTTTGAACAAAAAAATTATTTTGGATTGGGATAATAATAATAATAATAATAATAATAATAATAATAATAATAATAAATTTTATTCCTCTCCTTTAAGAAATATTAAAATAATATTTTTCTCTCTTTTATTTGTAAAATGTACATTCTCTTTCTTTGTAACTTTTAAAAAATTCTTCTTTAATCCATTTTAAATTTTTTGTATTAACTAATGTTAACTTTATCCATTTTTTAAAAAAAATAATTTTCTTTTACAAAAATACTCTTTAACAAAAATTTATTTTTTTTGTCATTAAATTTTACTTACCAAAATATCGTTTAATAAATTATTTTTTATTAATTAAATTATATTTTTATTAAAATATTTTAAAAATTAATAATTAAATTATTTTTTCTAAGATATCTTTTAATAATTTTTTAATTATTAAATAGTGATTTTTTTAAAATTTTTGTTAAAAATTATTTTTATATTTTATTATTAATTTTTTGATATCAATATATATTATTTTAATATTTGATAAAAAAACATTATCACTATTAATATGTATAACCATTAATATATATTAATATCGAAAAATAATCTTACTAAAAATTTTTTATTTATGATTATCGGATTAAATATGTAAGTGTAAAGCTTTTAAAATTTAGGATCTACAATTTAGAATCATGTAATAAAAGTTTAATCATTAGAATTTACATTAGAAGAATTGGCTAACCCTAAACCTACCGCTAAGATCCCAAAAATCCTTGTCTTAAGAATTGGCTTAGCAACATTAGATAAATTTCTAGTTCTCTTGGTGCAATTATGGTACCAAAATATAACTTATTGTATAATTTAATAAATTGCATTCGCACCATCAAAAAAAATTAGCTCTATTAAAATTTGTAATTATAATAGTTGTGTATTATATTTATCATTAAAATTTTCTTAAAATATAATATTTAATTTATTATTGATATGGAAAATATATAATAACAATAAAAAGTATATTATATTTTATTTGTTATGTGTACTTTATTACAGTAATTTTATTATTATTTATTACCAACATAAAGTACTTTAATATTAAACATGAAAAATTAAATATTTTATTTACCATTTGTACAATAGCATAACATATTCATTATTTTTTATTATTAATATAAAAAATATATCATATACTATTTATCTTTTGTACAGTATCATATTATTTTTATTATTATTTATTGTTAGCATAAAAATATCTAATGTTAATCATAAAAAATAAAATATTTTATTTATGATATGTACACAGTATTAAAATAAATTTAATTATTATTTAATATTATAATAAAAAAATAATGTTTTCAAATATATAGTTTATTATCGACCTAAGTCTAATATATACCTCCCAATTTTTTAATTCTATTTTTCGCAAATTACATCTTTAATAAAAATAAATTGTTCTCCTAAAGTAAAAGTATGAAAAAAAGATAAAAGTATGAAATTTTTTATTATGTATTTTCTAAAGTAAAAATATGACAAAAAAAAAGATAATTAACTAACTAAATTTATTTACATAACTATTTAAAAAAGTTAATTTTAAATATCTATTATTCAATTTTTTATTTTAATCATTATTCTATATCATAAACACTAAATTTCAAATCTTAAATTATAAATCCTCCTAACCTAAAATGATAAATCCTAAAACGTAATTCCTATTAAATCATAATTTAATAATTAAAAATTATTGAAATGTATCTTAAAAAAATAATTTAATTATTAAATTTTTTAAAAATAGTTTGATAAAAATATAATTTAATTAATAAAAAAATTATTGAATAGTATTTTAATAAGCAAAATTTTAATGAAAAAAATATATTTTTTTTGCTAAAGAGTATTTTTATAAAAGTAATTTATTTTTTCTTGAAAAATTAATAAAATTAATATTAGTTAATACAAAAAATTTAAGATAGATTAAAGAAGGAGTTTTTTAAAAGCTATAAAAAAAATATATATTTTAGTATATATTATTATTTTAGTATCTCTTAAAAATAGAAAGTGAATTATTATTATTATTTTTTGGTTTCTCACGGTATCCCCCATCCTGGTAGGCTAAGATAAAGCGGGATTCGAACCCCCGACACTTACTTAAGAGAACTAGTGAGCTAACCACTAGACCAACCCAACTTAGTTTATTATTATTATTATTATTATTATTATTATTATTATTATTATTATTATTATTATTATTATCCCAACCCAAAATAATTTTTTGTTCAACGTCATAGATTCTGACAATAGCCCACTTGAAAAAAAACGGCATGTCCATACCTATTATCAACAAAAACTGACAAAATATTATCTTTCTTAATCATGTGTTCATGCTTTTAAATTAATATATTTTATTAAATAATTAATCTAACACATTGACATAATTTTACATCCACAGTTATTTTCTCAGTCTTTATCTATACTTGCAGATAAAGTAATACCACGCATATAACTTATCTTATTGACACCTCATTTCAGCCTATGCTAAAAAAAATTGCTTCAACACTGTAGCACTGCCCTAACTAAAGAGAAAAGAAGTCATATACAGGTGATTACAATAGCAAGTAACAATCATGGTACGGCTATATACTATAGTTGGACATTGTTATAAGGTTGGTATTTTGTGCATTTTATTTTGACGACAATGTTAAAAGAATGAGAATGATTTGGATTAATCAGCTAATCAGTAACTGTTTAGATTCTTCCTACTGCCGTACTACATAAGTTGAGATGTGAAGACAAACGTTAAAAAAATTACATATTTAAATTGGCCGCTAATAAATTTTAGGTAAAATATTTTAATTCTTAATCAATTTTATTAGTTTAAACGTTTTTGTGAATTATTTATGTCAAACAATTTGTTCTTTTTATTATTTATAATAAAATATTTAATATGTGTTTAACAAATAAATTTTTTTAATAAATTTTATTATAAGACAAATTCTCAATAAATACTATTATAAAAATTATTTTTTCTACAGAAGGACTGACCTGTTTTAAAAATTCCTAAAGTAATCAAATTATTGAAAATAAAAGTTTACTATTTAAAATTTTTAAGGGACTAATTTGAGTATTTATTTTAAAATTTTTGTTGAATACCTAATTCATAGTTCATTGTTAGGACCTTAGACACACTCTAATACTATTGTGTCGACATTCGGATTTATTCATCCCCTTGAGTTAAAATCAAATCAGCCTAACCCTCAATATTTAGCAAAAAAGTCAAGAACACAAGAGAAATAAAGTTTTGGTGTAAAAAACACTTTATTATTAAGTGTTTATTACAAATGACTCTCACCCCCTATTTATAGTCATCCACCTCTACAACGTCTAGCGCAAAAAAAGAATTTAGGAACAAACAAATCATAATGATTTTTTCTTTATTTTCTATTATTTTTTATCTCTTGTTCTTGGAATAGATTTTGCAAAATTCGTCTTATCAACATTGGTTTTTTCTAAATATCTTTTCTTAATTTGACGCTTACTCTTATAATTCGCCACTACTTTACATAAAATGATATTGCCTAGTTGTGCACTTTATTTTTTTTATATCCATTAGGCTTTTTATTTAAAAGCATAATATAGCATCCCCTTTTGACTTAATTTGCTTCTGCAGAATAAACGCAAAAACTGGAAAAAGATACTCAATTCAATAAAACGTAAATTATAGTATCATAACCATTTCTTTATCCACATCCACAAATCTCATTTATTTATATTCATGTTTTGTGTTGTGTACAGACATTTCTATTTATATAATTTTTATTTTTTATTTTTTTAATATATAAATATTCTAATTGATCGAATTTGTTTGACCTAAAGATGATTCTAGTTTCTACTTTATCATAAGTAAGGTTATGCTTTTACTAAAAAAAAGAAACATTTCTTATTTTTCAAATCGATTTTTCTTTTCATTTCTTTAGTGTTTATTTAAATTTTGAATATAAAAGAGAAATTGGTTTAGTTTTGAGTAATCTTATTATGATTAAATCTAATCAACGGTCTAGATTGATCATCTAGAACATTCTGTACAAATATCTATCCTGTCACATTTCTCTAAATATTTTTAGATTCCATACTACTATTCATACTTCTATATACATCTATACTCTTTTAAATTACTCTATGACCTTCCAGAGTCTTCTAGAATCTTCTAGGGTATTTTGGGACCTTCTTGGACATTCTAGAACGTTCCAAATCATCTAGAGCATTCTTAAACACTCCAAAAACTATACAAACATCGTTGAATCTAACCTTCTAAAATTTATCATGACATTTTCTCCCACTTAATGCGCAGACGTCCTTGTTGCGTTCTGTTCATGATAGTGCTCTAGGTGATCTTGGAATTACCACAGATCTTCACAAGCTTTCCAGCTAGCTTCGGTTATCGGGAGTCCTTTTCACTTGATCAAGTATTGGATACTTGGTGGTACTCCTATTTGTTGCACGACGCGATTAGCTAAGATCTCTTCGACTTCTTTACCAAAGGATCTAATCACCACAAATAGAGCACGACTCGAGTCACCTCTACTCGGTTCATCTTGGTCTTCATGATATAGTTTAAGCATACTCACATGGAAGACTTTATGAATCTTCATAAAGGGAGGGAGTTGTACTTTGTAAGCAACCTCTCTAACACGCCAAATGATCTCAAATGACTCTTCGTATTTGCGGATTAAGCTCTTATGAACCTTGCAAAAGGATTTGAATTGTTGTGGAAGAAGTTTAATAACTACCTTGTCTCCCACTTGATAGCTTGCATGCCTCCTCTTCTTATCTGCCCATTTCTTCATCATCTTTGCAGCTTTGTCGAGGTAAGAACGAGTGACATCTGCTTGTTCCTCCCATGACTTAATCATAAGATAAACTCTAGGGCTCTTCCCTGAGCAAGAGGAAGAAAGAGAGTGTGGTGTAAGCGGCTGCTGTCCAGTCACAATCTCGAACGGACTTTTCCCTGTGGACTCTCTCTTTTGCAAATTGTATGAGAATTGAGCAATGTCCAGAAGTTTTGTCCAATTCTTCTGATTAACGCTTATGAAAATGTCTCAAGTAACATTCGAGTAAGGCATTCACTCTCTCAATCTGCCCATCAATTTAAGGATGGATGCTTGTTGAGAAATGAAGCTCCGATCTAAGGAGTTTGAACAACACTGTCCATAGTCGTCCTGTGAAGCGTGGATCTCGATCATTAATGATGCTCTTAGGCAATCTCCAGTACTTCACCACAATCTTGAAGAATGGTTCTGCTGCTTTCTCTGCAGTGCAATCAGTATGGTCAGGTATAAAGGTAGCATACTTCAAAAATCGATTCATTACCACGAGAATATATTCAAACTTCGGCAAGGCAGAGATGAAATCCAAAGATACACTTTTCCATGGTCGTTCTGGCGGCGGCAGAGGTTCCAACAAACCACTTGGTGTCTTATTTTCAATCTTGTCTTGTTAGCACACGAGACAAGTCTTCACATAACTCTCCACTTCATTCCTTATTTGAGGCCAATAATAGGAAAATTCAATAAGTGCCAAGGTCCTTCGTTGCCCTTGATGACCAGCCCATTTGGTGTCATGGCATTCTTTCACTTGGTGCTATCCTGACCTCAAATCCAGCTTGTTAAGTGCTCGATAGTCGATGCATAGTCTCAATAAATCATCATGTTTCTTTTGAAACAAGACTGGTGCACCATAAGGTGCCTTCAATAGACGGATGAATCCAGCATCTAGCAAATTCTTGAGTTGCTTCTTTAACTCCTCAAGTTCTGGTAGTGCCATCGTATAAGGTGCTAAGTTAGGTGGCTTTATTCTTAACTCTAATTCAATCTTGTGGTCCACCTTCCTCCTAGGTGGTAGTTGTTTTGGCAACTCAGGAGGCGTCACATCCTTATTTTTCAAGAACTTCCTTGATTTCGGTAGGAACGTCTTTTCTTTCAGATGTTGACTCCTCTTGTAATAGAGTCAAATATATAATCTCTCCCTTCTTAAACCATTTCTTGAGTTGCATAATAGAAAGCAGCGGTAGTCCTCCAACTTTAGAGATTATATGGACCATGTATGGAGACCCTTTTCTCCATGACGCATACTATGTCGTAGTATGACATAGGTATTATATTTGTCTTCTTTTGTAAATCAAGACCAATGACTATTTTGAAATCGTTCATGGGTGCTACTGAGAAATCTACAAGGCCCTTCCAAGAACCAATAAACATCTCAATCCTTTTTGCTACTCCTTTAAAGGGTTCACATTTGGTATTCAGGGGTTTGAACAAACCATTATTTTCGGTGATCTTCAACCTAAGCCTCTTTGCTTCATTAGGCGTGATGAATTTGTGTGTAGTACCAGTATCGATCATAGCTACGACGGATTTTTCATTGATAAAAACTTTGATATACATCAAGCTTTTCTTTTCTGCAGTACTTGCCTCTTTGTCCTTCACAATATTCATGAGTTGGATAAATCCAACACACTCAATTACTTGAGATTGAGCCTCACGTTCATCGACAATAAATGCCAGAGTCCCTAGCTTGGGACAGTCTTTCGTTTGGTGTGGTCACTTGCACACAAAACATCCTCCTTTGGGAACGAAAGCCTTCTTCTTTTCTTCGTACTCTTTATTTGAAGAGTATTTTCCTTCCTTTTTGGTTAAGAAACTATTCTCCTTGTCTTTCACACTTTTAATAGAACTAGATTTGGAGGAAGACTTGGGTTTAGAGTCTCCCCTATGATACTCAGTGAGTGATTCGGCCACCACGATGGCCTCATCAACATCCTTAGCATTCCGTCTTTATAGTTCTTACTTTGCCCAAGGTTGGAATCCATCAATAAAGAAGAAAAATGCATTCTCTAATGCTAAGTTGGGAATTTGAAGCGTGAGAGTACTGAACTCCTTTACGTAGTCGTTAATCGTACACTTGTGCTTTAACTCCCTCAACTTCTTCCTTGCTTCATAAACCACATTCTCATAAAATAATTGTCTTTTCAACTCCCTTTTGAAATATTTTCATATGGCTATGTTGCAAGTACCCTTCTTCATATCTATGTATTTTCTCCTCCATCACAAAGTAGCATTATCAGAAAAGTAGAGAGCTATAGTGCGTACCTTTATTGCTTCTTCGACCACCCTTTGATCTTTAAAGTACCTCTCCATTTGCCATGAAAAATTCTCCACCTATCGAGCGTCCCTCACGTCCTTGAACTCCTTTGACTTTCGGAGATTAATATTTGTTGTCTCCCTTATAATGGTTGGTCAAGATTTTGCCTCCTAGAACCAAAATCAAACTTCCTCAAATAACTTCAAGGAATTTTCAAGCTTCTCTTTGATTTGGAGTATGCTTTCTTTGAAAGCATCTAGTTTTCCTAACACATGAGTCTCAAGGTCTCATTGTCATGTTTCTATCCTTTGGAAGTGCTCATTCATAGAGGATAGAACATTCTCCAACATAGAAACTCTTTCTTCTAAGAAGTTAGAGTCCTTACCTATAGGTTCACTTGAAGAATGGGCCTTCTTGCCTCCCAATTGAGAAGAAATAGTATCCCTTATCCTTTGAGACTCAACATGCTCCATGGTTACACTAGAAGTCATATCCACAGACCACTTGTGCTCCCTCTTGAATCTTGCTCTGATGCCAAATTGTCACGGCTTTGGACACACTTCAACACTACCGTACCGGCACTTGAACTTACTCAACCTCTTGAACTAAGACAAAGTTAGCCTAACCCTTAGCATTTAGCAAGAAAGCTAAGAACACAAGAGAAAAAATGTTTTGGTGAAAAGAATACTTTTATTATTCAACTGTTTGTTACAAACGACTCACACGCCCAAACTCTAACTCTCACCCCTATTTATAACCATCCACCTCCTCAATAGATGGTTAAGATTAAACCTAATCACTGACTAGATTGATCATCTAGAACATTTCAGTACAAATATCTATCCTATCACATTTCTCTAAATATTTTTAGATTATTTCATACTACTATTCATATTTCTATATACATCCACACTCTTCTAGATTACTCTATGACATTCCAGAATCTTCTAGAATCTTCTAGAGTATTCCGAGACCTTTTAGGACATTCTAGAATATTCCAAAACTATCTAAAACATTCTCAAACACTCTAGAAAACTATACAAACATCGTTGAATCTAACCTTCTAAATTTACTGTGACTTTATGGTTACCTTCGATGGAGCTGTACTGATAATCGGGTGGGATCCAGGGCGAGTTGTGCCATAGTCTATCCTTGATGGGCCTAGTCCAAAAAAAAAGCTTACAAAGGATATTTACCATAACTTTTAGGCTGCATTTGAAAGAGAAATTAAAATTGAAATATTAAGTTTTATATTATATTTGGTGTAAAATGTAGTTATATCTTACTTAGTATTCTATTTAATTTAGAATAAATATAGATATAAAATAAGAATATTTATTAAAATATCTTTAATTATTAAAAAAATATTGTTAAAATTTTAGTTTTTATTTTCAAAAATTTCAATCTTTTGTGTCTCAAATTTTTAAAAGTTTTAAAGAAACTAAAATTTTGTGTTTCAAAACTAAGATTTTAGTTTTAGTCTCTAATTACTAAATATAATATCGAATTTAATCTCCCAAGTCCGAATTCCAATTCCAGTGTTTTTAAACAAACACTACCTTACTAAGAGTAACTCACCATTACAAACCATTACTCACTAACTTCTACCTCTGCTACATTTGCTCACGGACTTCCCTGCAATACCTTCAATTGGTATCAGGAACTAGGGGTGTCCGCGGATCGAATCGGATTGGATATGACAAAAAATTCGATCCGATCCGCATTAAAATTATCGGATCGGATCGGATCCAATATCCGCAGCTTTTAAGGTTTGATCCGATCCGCACATTTGCGGATCGGATATCAGATATATCCGCAAAACATAAAAATATTTTTAAAGGCTTATTTTTATTAAAAAAAATCAATAAAATTCATTTTTTCTATTCTTTTAAATATGTTTACTCTTAAAATAATATTAAACATACTTTTCTTAAATAATAAATTAAAATAATATAACATATATGATAATTATTAATTGAAATAAAACATAAAATAAATATTTATTTATTTATTTTTTTAATTTTGCGGATACGTGAATATGCGGATCGGATATGCGGATACTAACACAAAATCCGCAATCCGATCCGGTTAGTGTGCGGATCCGATCCGATCCGATCCGAAAGTCTTGCGGATCGGATCCATATCCGCAATTTTCGGATCGGATTCGGATAAACACCGCGGATATGCAAATTGGATCCGATCCATGGACACTCCTATCTGAAACTTTTTATTTGGTCATGGGGACAAGCAGAAAACCCGCCTAATTTATTTTTTTTTTGGTATGCAAAACCCGCCTAATTTGAAGAAGAAGCAAGTGGATTCTGGACATTGGGCTGTCGAACTGCATTAAAATAGGCCCAATTTGGTTTCAAACCAAAACCGTATATGTTTTTGGCCTGTTAGCCCAATATTCTTTTATCATTTTGACCGTTTCTAAAAAAAAAGGTTTGACTAAAAAGATATCCTAATAAAAAAATTTAATTCTTTAATCAAGTTGCGTTAGTCTAGTGGTTAACTCACTATTCCGCTTAAATAAGTGTTGGAGATTCGAATCCCTCCTTATGCATGCAGCAAACCATTGGCCAACGACAAACTCCTTAAATAGAGCTCAGTATCACGGCGGATTAGTCATTGGCCTGTCAGATTGGGGGATACAGTGGAAAACCAAAAAGAATTATGATATTCATAAAAAATCTTCTTAAGATGCTTGTTAATAAAATTTAAACACAAAATTTTGACCCTTCAATAATAATGTAAGCATACCGAGAAAAAAAAAAAGCAGCAGCAGCAGACAAACTGATTGACTACAATTAGCACTAAAGAAAAATAAATAAATAAACCGATAACTTTTTTTCTATTAGAAATCAAGTTGAGTAGTATGTTTTTAAGCTTTAACTCTTTATCACCGCCACCTTCAACTGCCATGTTGTTTGCTTCGTCTATGTCCTTAATAATTTGGCCTCATTAGGATTTAAAAAATTAGGAGACTCAATTATTATCACCTTTCACCAGCATAGGCATGTGAGATAGTATGATAATGTACATGCACAATTTATCTATTAGTAGAGTCACAAAAAATATTTATTAGTAATATATTAAAATAAAACTAAAAATAATCTCTATATTTATTATTATTTTTCTAAATTTCTATCATGATGTCATGTTAGTTTAAGTAGTTAATTCATATAATTTAAACATAATTTTTTATCATTATATTGTGTCATAAAAATTTTATTATATTTTTATTTTTTTATAATAATCTATCTTTATATAACATTATAAAATTCATTTTTAATTTTAATTTTTTATATTTTTTTATCCTTTATTTTTATATAGATTATACTATTATTTTTAATATTAATGTTGATTCTTTTTAATAGGTATAAATTTAATTAAAATTAGAATGTATTTAGAAAAACTGGATAAAAAAATTAACTTCAAATTTCAAGTTTCAATTTTTTTGGTCAAAAAAGGTTTGTTTTAACGGTATCAAATTTGCAAACCGTTGGGCTATGCTAATCTGGGTTCTATTAACTAACTCGTTCTGGATGGTCCAATCCACTTGACCAAAAGCAACAAGAAAGAAATTTTTCTGTCTCCAACATTTTTCATTGAATGGAGTAACGAAATGTCGAAATCTACATCATAATATCACAACATCATCATCATCATCTCATTAACGAACCAAAAAAACAGTATCATCATCACATGACATAAAATAAATTTCTAAAGTTTTAATTGAATAAGGCCTTATACAATTGTCTCAAGTTTCAAGCAAACAAGACGGTTGGACTTGGGATGGTGCTTGTATTGGCAGATCTATGATGTGGTGATGGAATTGGAGGCAAGTTATTAGAGCTTCCCCTTCTTGCACTCATCAATAAAGAACATGAACGCCTTGAATTTGAATGCATCCCTCTCTTAATATTATTGTTAGTATTGTGCCTCTCATATGCACCTAAGGCTCCTCCATAGCTCCTTGAATACTTCAATCTCTTGTTGTAAGGGTTCTCTGCCTTTGCAAGATCCTCTAAGCTCCTCACATTTGCTAATGATGTGAATGACTGTGACTTCCCTTCGTAGTATCTTGATAACCCCCTCCTATAATACATACAACATGGTTAATATTTTTATATTATTTCTTTAGAAAGAAGTAGAGATTAGATGGGGTAGAAAAAGAAGCTTACTTGATGGGAAGTTGTTGGAAGAGAGAAGACATGTCACTCAAAGGATCATCATGTGCAAGCTGATGATCAATTGATGAGGATGAAGAAGAAGGAGATGATGTTACTTCTTCAAAAGAATCATCAGAACCAATTGAAGTTGAAGAAGAATTAGAAGAAGACACAGAAGATGAAGAATGAGAAAAGAAATCATCATCCTCATGAACTAGTCCTAATATTTTCTTCTGTCCTTCAACCATGTTGGTGTTGTTATTCTTCTTCAGTTGCGGTTGCTGCTGCTCCATATATCTTCTATCTCTTGTTATATTCTTCTCATGAACCAATCAAGTAGAACTACTCTAGAAGCAATAATAACTCACTTTACAAATTGAATAGGTGCAGGGGGGGTATATAAATGGAATGGAAGATTTGGAAGATATGGATGACCTTTTATAAGAGACAGCTTGCTTTTTAAAATGGTGGATAAGATTAATGCAATTTTCTGTTCTCTATCCTTTTATCCTAGTCCAACTGGTCTCTATTGTTTGATATATAAATATTCTTAAATCTTAATGGAAAAGAAACAGTGAGATTCGAGCCTATCCGAAATTGATTTTTGTTGTCCCTCCCAACATGCATTCAAAACCCACCCTATCTTTGTTTCCTTCTACATGAGCTAAATATAGCACTTTACCATTTATTGTGGGATCCAAAGCTAAACACGTTTCAATGCCGCGTGACCCTACTATTTCCTTACATTTTTCTAAACATTCTTTCTTTTTCTTTTTTTTTTTTCAAATGGCTCACAGTCTTGCACCAAAATTTTCAAATCTATGGGCATGAAAAAAGAAGACTTTTTCCATCAGCATACCCTTTCTATACAACAATACAAGTGACTTGTTCTCTTAATTTTTGTTCATCATACAAATTGTTTCATTAGTTACAAAATATTTTATGTATATGCACAAAAATATTTATTTTGTATTTTCAAAGTAGTACTCTAAGTCACTAATAAGTAACAATGAAATATGAATAAAAAAGAAAGTAAATATATAGTCTTATATATATTAAGATTATTAATAGAATTTTTTAATATTTTATTCTATTAAATACATAATAAAAATATTAAAAATTTAAATTTATATATTTTTATTTATGAAATATTTTCAATGGATAACCTAGACCATCCTTAGCTAAAGCCTATCTATATCATAATAGATATGTAATTTGTGGAGTGTAATGAGCCAAAAGAAAAAGAAAAACAGAAAACAATTTTTGGGGGAAGGACTAATGAAGAAGAGGTGAGGTCATGAGGGCAATAGAGGAGCGCGTGGAGAGTGAAGCTCCCAAGAACCATGGATAAGGTCGAATTGAATGGTGACATGGACTGCAAAAAAAATGTTAGTACTAAATTTACAATGATGTTGCAAGTTGAATTGTAAGTGGTGATCAAATGGGGTTTGTGCGAAGCTCACTCTATTAATTTAAAATAAAAATTATTATTTGTATACTAATATTAATTATTAATATATTTATATATAAGTATATATTTTTTTATTTTATTTTTAATATATATTTATATTTTAATATATATTTTATACTTATCATTAATTTTATCGATTAATTTTGTAAGATTTGACTATGGAATAACTAAAGTATGGCTTGTCTTGTCTTTTTATTTTTTGTCCGACACAATTATACCTCAAACACCAAAAATATAAAGAAATAGACATTTACAAAAAATACTTTGACATTTAAATTAATGAGTGAATAATAAATTATATAAATTTTATATGTTAAATTTTTTTTATTTCTCTTTATATTCGGAGTGAATGTTCATAGTTAATTATATTTTTATTCATATTAATAAAGAGTGAAAACATTTTGGTTCCTTTTGAACTTTTGATATAGTTTTAATGTTATTATTGATTGTTAATTTTATAATATTAAAAGCTGATCTATAATATGTGTTTAAGTTATAACAGATATATCAATAACTAATTTTTGTGTATAAATTAATTTAAATTAGTCAAATAATCAGTTTATTCATTCGTTTAAGTAAATATTAAAATTTAAATTTTATTTTATATATATGACAATTCATTAATTAATAATAAACTTTTAAATAAAATTTAAATTTATAATGAATTAATTTTTAATTTATTAAATTAAAAAATATAATAAAAAATAATTTTAATGGACACATATCATCTTGTGATATGAATTTAAAGTCTAAACACCCGTGGTTTATGTGATGACTAATCCTACTTTTGGGGGCAATTTGGCCCCATCCACTACCTTTTTTGTTCCATTGTCCTCTCCAGATCTCCTCTATTATTTTGCCACCTATACTACTTTAAAAGTTTAACCACACTTATCCTTCTAGTCATCCCTTCTTATGTTCACATTATATCTAGTTTAATTAATTAATTAATTAATAATTATGCTTATGCACTTTAACAAAATGCATGTCGCTTTCACATCTCTTTTAGTACGCAATTTTTCCATCTTTACATGGGAGGTGTTAGAAATGAGTATAAAAAAAAACTGAAAACAAATATATATATAAGGATGACAACACTACTCGAATTTACAATATTTATTCCGTTTTTATCCGTTCGGAGTAAATAATTACCCGCCTCCCACACCAGAACGAATTTTGATAGGACAAATTTTTGAAGGGATCAAATTTAGGTTAAACCCGTCCCTATCCACCCCGATATATATAATATATGTAATATATATAAAATAATTAGTAAAATGATTAATAATATTATATTATATTTAAATTTTTATTTTAATTTATGTTATGTATATAAATGATAGTTATATGACTTTTAAAATTTAATTTTATTTATTAGATTTAATAATTATAGGAACGAGTAGGGACAGAACGAGTATTTACAGGAGCGGATTAGAGTTTAATATTTTACTACTCACATGCAAGGACAGAACAAGTTCGATGCGAATTTTTGTAAAATAGAATGGAATTGAATAAAGCAAAAACTCACCCCTACTCATTCCGTTACCATCTATATATATATCCAAAAGTTATTTATTATGAAGTCGAAAATAAAAATTCATCAAGTCACTATAAAGATGAGACTCCTCTAATGAATAAATGAAGATATATATAAGAAAAAGTTTAGGATCAAATATTTTTATTTAAATTTGATCAGTATTTAATTAATAAAAAAATAAATAATTTTATATTATTAAATATAATATTATATTATTAAAATAATAATAATAATAAAAAATAATTGATAATTACAAATTATAAAATTTATTCATCTTCTAATAATCTTCCATATATAAATGGCCGAGACATTTTCATAGCGAAAAATCCGCTAAATCTCCATATATAATATATACATAAAATTATAATAGTGACTTTTTTTTTGGTGACTTATTATAACGTAATTCTGATTCTAGTTATATAAAAACTTAAAACTAGAATTTGACTCATTATTAATTTTTATTAATATAAAATTTCCGTATATTATTATAGAGGTATGATTAACAATGCAGGAAAAAATATATATGTTTAAAACAGTTTGGTCTTGAAATAATATAGATAGACATAATTTTATATTATATTTTAATTACATGTTATATTTATTAATAAATAAATTATGAAGTTTTATTTTTTAAATTAAATTGTATTATATTTTTTTTAATTTTTTTTATTAATACTCACAAATATTAGTCTCTCCCAAAATTAAATCTATGATAAATAAAAACCATGATAGGAATGAAATGTTTCCTTTCAAATGTTTTTCATTACCCTTTTTGTTTTCGGTGGATATGGCTTGCTTAGTTGCTTATATGATTTGAAATGTTCTCGCTTTTCCTGCCATTTGATAAAGTCAAAACACCTATATATCCCATTGCATTATTTGGTAGATTTTATATATTGTTGCTACCATAATTTATATTTTCGTTTGAGCCAAGTTCTCTTATGTACATGATGGTCATCACATTTACGTCATGCATATTCATACACCACAAGAAAATAAATAGTATTTCTTAGCTTGGTGGACAAATCTGCTGAAAATGATTATGTATTGATCATTTTCGGCAAAGATTATTACAATGCATTCCTTGATTATGAGCTGAATATGATAGATAATAAGTGTTGAATTAAGAAATTAACTAAATTAATTAATGATGACAAACATTATTTTTGAACAAAATAAATAATTAGTGTTGATTAATTATATCTACTTATTAACTAATTGTTTATTGTTGCAGGCCAAATGTTAATAGCCCAAAAGGAATAAAAGGCATTCAGCAAAGAATATTGGGCTGAAAGCAAAATAAAGAGCCCAAGCAAAAGCAAAGGAAGAAACCAAAGAAATCAAATCGGGCCATGCATACTAATACCCGATCCAAGCCCGAACTAGTTTCAGAATTGAAATTCCCTCTCTCTTGCTTAACTAAAAGCAACGTTCTTCTTCCTTCTAATCAAGTCACATCAAGTTTTCAGAAAAAAGCAAGAAAGAGAAAGAGAAGAAAAGCTTCTTCCATAAGCCATTAACCAAAGAAGCAAGAGAGAGAGAGTTGAAGCTTGAAGCACAGAAGCTAAATCAAGCTTAAGAAAGGTAAACCATATCATCTTGCATGCATCAGATCTTCATCCTTTCTTCCCTACTCTCTGCTCTATCCGAAAATGGCTTTGAAGGGAAAGTTGTTCTCTGCCCTATTCTGCTATGTATCTACGGTCTTAATCAAAACTTGGGGACCAAGTTGGTGTTCAAGGGTTCAGATTTGGTTGACCTTTGAAAAACAGTTTCGGTTACTCCTTTATGGCTTTCGGTCAAGTTGGAAAAGTCAGAAGGAAAGGTGCTGCTTTGATGATTGAGAAGAAAAAGTAAGCTTATGGGTTGGTGAAGCTCAAGGCTCAAGATGTTGACCTTGAAGGAAGAACCAAGGAAAATGCAAGAAGATAAAAAGAAGCTTGTTGCTCATTCTGAAGCAAGGAGAGATAACCAGTGAACTTGAGGTGTTTGCTCTGAGAGAGCTCTTTGAAGAAGTTCAACTAACTGGACAGTTTAACCTATTCAAAGGTGCATTCCGCCAGTATGAAGAACTAAATCAGAGGCTTGCTAATCTGGTTTTTCGCATAGCACAGAGGCTGTTGATGAAGTCAATCTCCTTCATGTTTTCTGATTGTAATGTACTTTTCTAAGCTTATCTTTCTGTAATTTCTTGAGAGAAAAGGCATTGTGAGAAAACTTGAGAAAAAGCCAAGAGTTGAAAAGGCTGAGTGAAACACTTGAGAGAAAAGCCTAGAGTTATTTTCAGATTTCTTTAGGTTTGTTAAGTGTCTTGTATCTTGAACCTGTTTGGTGTCCCTTTCTTAGTTGGGTTAGCACTAAGAGAAAATAGTTAGGTGTTAGCATAGCCAATGTCAAGTTAGGTTAGAACTTGAGTGTGAAATTGGTGTATGTAAAACTGTTAACTATAGTGAAATTCTTCCACATTTGTGGAGGAGACTGGATGTAGGTTGCATAGCACAAAGCAACCGAACCAGGATATATGCTGGTGTTAGCTTTTTCTTCTCTGTCATGTTCTGTTTTCTGATTTTCATGAGACAAAAATAAATTGTCTCATAAATTTCCGCTGCTGAGTTCAAACAGAATCAGATTTGTAACTTTGATCAAAAGGGTTCAAAACAGCAACTGTAAAAGGAAGGCATAGATTCAACCCCCCTTCTCTAAGCCTACCACAACCTTCAATTGGTATCAAGAGCAAAGGTCTCAAGAATCAAGCTTAACCGCTTGGAGCAAAGATCCAATGGCGAACAACTTGGGCACAACCACAGTTGCCTACACCCTCACTGAAGGTCAGTCAAACAACCGACCACCTTTCTTCAACGGGAAGAACTATTCCTACTGGAAAGAAAGGATAAGGATCTTCATCCAATCCATTGACTACAACCTATGGAAGATCGTTGTGAGCGGTCCAAAGATCCCAACAAAAACAAGTGCTGATGGAGTGGTGACTCCAAAAGAAGAAGCTGAATGGAATGAAGACGACAAGAAGAAGATAGAGCTGAATGCTAAAGCAATCAACCTTCTTCACTGTGCTATCAGCTTTGAAGAATACCGGAAGGTGTCTAGATGCAAGACAGCCAAAAAAAATCTGGGAAAAACTCCAGGTTACACACGAAGGCACTAAACAAGTCAAAGAAATGAGGATTGATATGCTGCGAAAAGAGTACGAGATGTTTAGCATGAAGGATGGAGAAAGCATTGATGAAGCGTTTGAGAGATTCTCAATCATAATCAACAACCTTGATGCTATGGGTACAAACTATGCAGAACAAAACTTAGTGAGAAAACTCCTTAGAAGCCTCACAAAAGAGTGGGAAAATACTGCCACTGTCCTAACCGAGAGTAACAACATAAGTCCCATAACCTATGATGAGCTGAGAGGAAAACTACTTGCCTATGAAGCCACACACACAAACACAGACTCAAAGAAAAAGGGAATAGCCCTCAAGTCACAAATAGAACCGAAAGAGAGTGAGTCTAGTGATGGTATTTCAGATGACGAACTTTTGTTTTTTGCTAGGAGATTTAGAAGGATGATGAAGAACAAGGGCAAATACAAGAGTTCAAGTTCAAAGGAGCACAAGATGGACTTGAGCAAAGTGACGTGCCATCATTGCAAGGAGGCTGGACACTTCAAATCAAACTGTCCAAAGCTCAAAAAGGAAGACAAAGGGAAGAAGGAAAGGAAAAGAGTACTCATGGCAGCTTGGGAAGATCTTGAGAATGACTCAAATGAAGAAGAAGAATCTGAAGGAGATGACAAAGACTGTTTCATGGCTGGAAACAACAATCTTGATGAGGTAAATTATTATGATTTGACCATTGAGGACTTGCATGTTATTATTGATGATCTCACTTTAAATACCTCAAAACTGCTTGATAAATACAATGGTTGCAAATCTGAAAGAGATGTGTTAAGAGCTGAAAATGAATTTTTAAAAGAAAAAGTAAAGGAAACTGAATGTGCTTTGGACATCATTGAAGAAAACAGATTTTTAAAATCTGAACTTGAAAAATTAAAAGGAAAGCACATTGTGGATCCTTCTCATGAGTTAATTGCTGAAAATGAAAGATTAAATGATATGATTAAAAGACTGAATGGTGACTTGGCAAAATTTACACAAGGTTCTAGTAACTTGGACAAATTACTTGCAAGTCAAAGACCATTGTTTGAAAAATCTGGTTTAGGCTACATAGCCAAGGAAGATGCTGTTTCCAACACTTCCTCTATAAAATTTGTGGCCTCTTCATCAAATACTAAATCCATACCAAATAAATCAGGTATCGGATATGTTTCCACATGTGAAGAAAAATCTGATGAAGAATACACAAATGAAACTGAAATTTCACCAAGAACTGGTCCGAGTTCAAACCGACCAGGTTTGGGTTATGTTTCGAAAAATGAGGTTGTTTTCAAGAAACCACCATTTTACAACAAAACCTCATATTCGAAAGGCAATAATGTTCAAAAAAATTCTGGTGAAAATACTTTTGCAAAGAGGAATAACTTTGATAAAAATTAGTTTGTTAAAAGAAATGCATCTCCTCCAAAAACCAGAAAATTTCAAAGCTTTAATCATTTCAAGCAACATAACTCACCTCAATTTCAGCGGCACACATCAGAAAATCATTGTGTTAATTGCAAGAAATTTGGTCACTCATATGCACAATGCTTCATTGAAAAGAGAGTTGTAGGAAACAAAGTTTACAATGTTGTTTGTGATTTCAATGCTCTTGGGCAACCAAGATGGATTAACTTCAAAGGATCCAAATTAGTTTGGATACCTAAAGCTACTTGAAACTCTTCATGCAGATTTGTCTAGCATCCAAGAACAAAAAGGACATGTGGTACATGGATAGTGGATGTTCAAGGCACATGACTGGAAGGTCAACCTACTTTATCAAACTGAATAAGTATGATGGAGGTTTTGTGACCTTTGGAGATGATGGTAAAGGTAAAATCATTGCTGTTGGAAAAGTAGGTAATGAGCAATCTACTTTCATTGATGATGTGTTTTTGGTATGTGGTTTAAAACACAATCTTTTGAGTATTAGCCAACTGTGTGATTTAGGATATCTAGTTGTTTTCAAAAAACTTGAATGCTGTGTTGTTAATGAAAAAAAACAAATGAAGTCATGTTTGTTGCCAAGCGTTTCAATAATATGTATGGACTTACTCTTGATGAACTAAAGGATCAAAATGTAGCTTGTCTTCACTCTAAAGAATCTGAAAAGTGGTTGTGGCACAAGAGATTAGGCCATGCAAGTATGTTTCAAATAAACAAACTTGTAAAGCAAGAGTTAGTAAGAGGTCTTCCTTTGATTAAGTTTGACAAAGACATCACTTGTGATGCTTGCCAAATAGGAAAACAAACAAAAAGTTCTTTTAAACCAAAGGAAGACATCTCTACTAAAAGACCACTTGAGTTGCTACACATTGATTTATTTGGTCCAACAAGAACTCAAAGCCTAGGTGGTAAACATTATGGTTTAGTAATTGTGGATGACTATACTAGGTTTGGTTGGGTTTTATTTCTTGCACACAAAAATGAAGCCTTTTCGGCCTTTGAACCTTTTTGCAAGAAAATTCAAAATGAAAAGGATTTGAAAATCTCTTCTATAAGAAGCGATAATGGAACTGAATTTGAAAACAATTTGTTTGAATCCTTTTGTGAGGAATATGGAATATCTCACAACTTCTCTTGTCCAAGAACACCACAACAAAATGGTGTTGTTGAAAGAAGAAATAGAAGCATACAAGAGATGACAAGAGCTATGCTTTGTGAGAGTAGTGTTCCAAAATTCCTTTGGGCTGAAGCGGTTAACACGGCTTGCCACATTTTGAATAGAACAATCATAAGGAAATTTTTGAAGAAAACCCCTTATGAACTTTGGAAAGGCTACCCACCAAACTTAGATTATTTGCACATCTTTGGATGCAAATGTTTTGTTTTGAATAACAAAGAAAATTTGGGAAAATCTGATCCAAAGGCTTATGAGTGCTTGTTTGTAGGATATTCCACAACTAGTAAAGCATATAGGGTTTATCATCAAGATGCTAGAATTATTGAAGAGTCCATACATGTTACATTTTGTGATACTAACTTGGTGCAAAGCATTTTGGAAGATGGTGATGCAGGAAATCAAGCTCAAAAGGATGATGAAGTTGCTCAGAATTATGAAAAAGAAAATTCTGGACAAGCTGAACCAGAAACAGCAAATGCTGAAAAGTCAAGAGACAATTCCATTTTGTCTCATGAACCTGAAGGAAATTCTGCAGACAGCAGCATACAGATTCCATTGGTGACCGAATCTGTCTCCAAGTCCACTAGACCTCGTGAATGGAGGTTCTTAAAGAATTATCCTGAGGAATTTGTCATTGGGGACGTCTCTCATGGAGTGCAAACTAGGTCTTCCACTAGAAAGGCAAATGAAGGTTCAAACATTGCCCTTCTTTCACAAATGGAGCCTCAAAATGTCAAGGAAGCCCTTAGTGACCCATCTTGGATTAAGGCTATGGAGGATGAGCTTCTTGAGTTTGAAAAGAACCAAGTGTGGACGTTGGTTCCAAGGCTAAGTGGAAAGAAAGTGACTGGCACCAAGTGGATATTCCGGAACAAGTTGGGAGAAGATGGTAGTATTGCTAGGAACAAAGCAAGGCTAGTGGCACAAGGATATGACCAAGAAGAAGGAATCGATTTTGATGAATCCTTTGCCCCTGTTGCCCGAATGGAAGCCATTAGACTTCTCCTAGCCTATGCTGCATTTTGTGGTTTTAAATTATACCAAATGGATGTGAAATGTGCATTTTTAAATGGTGTGATAGATAGAGAGGTATATGTGGAGCAGCCCCCTGGTTTTGAAAATAAAGAGCATTCTAATCATGTTTTCAAATTGTCTAAAGCTCTCTATGGTTTAAGACAAGCTCCTAGAGCTTGGTATGAGAGACTTAGCTCTTTTCTTTTGAAAAATGGTTTTCAAAGAGGCACCACTGATACAACTCTATTTATCAAGAATTCTAATGATTCTTTTATTTTAGTCCAAATATATGTTGATGACATTATTTTTGGATTAGCAAATGAATCCCTTTGTACTAAATTTGGAAAGCTCATGACAAGTGAATTTGACATGAGTATGATGGGTGAACTTAATTTTTTCCTTGGGCTGCAAATTAAACAAACTGAAAAAGGCATTTTCATTCATCAAGAGAAGTATGCCAAGGAATTAGTTAAGAAATTTGGTATGGAAAATGCCAAACCCATGGGAACTCCCATGCATCCAAATTCTAAATTAGATAAGGGAGAAACTGAGAAAGATGTTGATGAGACTAGGTATAGAGGAATGATTGGATCTCTTATGTACTTAACTTCCTCTAGACCCGATATTGTGCAAAGTGTTGGATTGTGTTCTAGGTTCCAATCCAAACCAAAAGAGTCACATCTTTCTGCAGTTAAAAGGATCATTAGATATGTTCATGGCACATCCAATTTTGGTCTTTGGTATCCTAAGATTGATGATTTTTCTGTAGTTGGGTATTGTGATGCAGATTTTGCTGGTGATAGAGTTGATAGAAGGAGCACTTCTGGTTTATGTTGCTTCCTTGGGAAGTCCTTAAATGTATGGTCAAGTAAGAAGCAACCAACAGTGGCCCTTTCCACTGCAGAGGCTGAGTATATAGCTGCTTCTTCTTGTTGTTCTCAGCTTTTATGGTTAAAAACACATCTTGCTTATTACAAATTAAATGCTGAAAATATTCCCTTAATGTGTGATAATATGAGTGCCATCAATATTTCTAAAAATCCAGTTTTACACTCTAGGACTAAGCATATTGAAGTGAAATTTCACTCAATAAGAGAACATGTCCAAAAGGGGGATATTTGCATCCAATTTGTTAAATCAGAAGAGCAATTAGCAGATATTTTTACAAAACCATTGGCTGAGGATAGATTCTGCATGCTTAGGACTTGTCTAGGAATTTTGAGCTATGATTCCCTGTTTGAAAAATACTGATGTATTTGCTGGAGCTTTTTGTCTCATAAACAGGCATGAGACAATTCTGGGCAAGTGATGAACGTTTCCATCAAGTCAATGTGATCTGGGCGTGTTTCAAATGAATCTCAATCTGGGCCAACCTCAATATTCAGATCATGAGTGGTCCAAGTGTATTTCATTAATTTCATACCACCTCAAGGCCCAAATGTGAATGTTACAATCTTGTTTGTTTTTCTTTTGTGTTTCATAAAAGGCTTTCACTAAATGTTTTGTGGCCCAAAAGGTTTTCAAGAAAATTTAAATTGGCCGAAAAGGGTTTCAGGTTAATTTTGTTGTTTTTAATTTTTTTGATCTTTAAAATCAAATAAAATCTTTCTTTTATGAGGTCATGTCTTGTCAAGTCTTTTCAAATGGTGATGCAGTTGCATGGTTTTGGAAATTTGCTTTTGGGTACGGTTACCAACATTCCCTCTCTTCCCACCATAACTTCTCCTCAACCCTTCGGTTTCTTCCCTCTCACACCACTATCTCTCTTTCATCAAAGACGTCATTTTTAACCAAAATGAGGAAGAAAGTCATTGCAAAAAGGGCTCCTCGTGAGAAGATATACAAACTACCCACAAAGCCTTCCACTCGCTCTCAAGACCGTACCTTTACCCCTTCTCCTTCTCCTCCAACCTCTCCTCCTCGGTGTGACCCCATGGCTCGAACCAAGAACACTCCAAGGTTCCCTGCCTCTGCCAAACCAACACCACCACCAAAGGCAACGCCTTCCAAACCTGCCTCTTCAAAACCTGGCTCTTCAAAGCCGCCCTCATCCAAAGGGAAGCGTCCGGCGACGGAGGAACCTGTTCCTGAGCCACAACAACCCAGGGCAAGGTCAGTTCCTGTGCGTTCACAGAGAGGTAACACTCGAGTCCCACTCAAAAATGTTAAAGAACCAGAAATTGGACCATTTGATCACAAAGCCCATTTTATGACCTCTCATTCAAACTATAACCCCTATAGATTCAAATCTGCCATGAATAATGATTTTTATGAGGGAGTCATCCAGTATCGTACCCTATGCTCTTCATTTCTCGCTGATCTGCCATCTTTGAAAAGAAAAGGTTTTCCTTTTGTTGACAACTTAATTTTTCTGGACTGGAATCACCTTTTTGACATCAAAAAACCTGTTTATCCATTGTTGGTCAAAGAGTTTTATGCAAACATGACTTATCATGAAGGCACTGCTCATTCGTATGTCAAGGGCCGAGATATCATTTTAAACAATGAGACCATCAGTGAAGCTTTGAAATATACTGATGTTGGACCTTGTGCATACACGTCGGTTAAGTGGGATGAAGGAGTTGGTGTTTCATACAATGATGCCCTGGCTAGTATTTGTGAACATATTTCCTTAATAGATGGCATTACACCCACACACAAAGCCCTAGGATATGAACGTGCTCAGTTGCACCGAATGGTCAACCACATTATACTTCCTCAAAGTGGTTCATATCAAAGGGTTTCATACACTGACACTCTTGTTTTATATGCCATTCTCACCAAAACTGAAATTTTATTTGCATATTTGATGATTAGATACATGTTTGACTCTGTTAAAAGTGAAAAGGACAAAGCTCTTCCTTATGGCATGTTTCTAACTTGTATTTTTGAGTATTTTGGTGTTGACTTGACCAATGAGAAATATGAGAACAGACATTCATACCTAAAAGGGGGTGGTTCAGTGAAACAGAACAAAGGACCCACTCGATCTGAACGAGTTGTCCTAGATGATGAAGATGAGGAGTTTGTACCTGAGGATTCTACTGCTCCTTCCACTGAGGGTACTTCCATTTCCACTGGGAAGAAATCCACTCTGCTGAATGTGGTCAGGGATGTTGCTCAAGAGTTTGTCTCCCAATCGAACCACTTGATTGAATTGAGCAAAGAGAAAAGGAAGCTGGCTAGCAAGCATGAAAACTTCCTGAAGAAATCAAGAGATAGGGTGGCTGTACTGATGACCTTCATTGATAATCTTCAAAATGATGAAGAGGTTGCCACTGACGTTGAAGAGGATGCTGTGTCGGAGGGGAATGGTTCTGATGCCTAGGATTTGTCTCATAAAAACTGCTGCTGCTCTCTTTTTGTCTCATGATTTCTGCTTCTTTTGCTACTTTTGAACTATTTCATTTTGGATGACTGTAATAACTCTTAATCAGTACTTTTGACAGCTTAATTAGTACTTTAGTCTATGCTCTAACTCTTTTCTGCAGGATACAAGACTTTGTTCCTTTTTTGTGGCTTTTATCCGCCCTTGATGACAAAAGGGGGAGTAAAATAGGATAGTAGATCATAGTACCTCTTACTTATTCCTGCTGCATTAATACTTGTTTTCACATGCTAAATTTGTTTGCTGATAATAGCTTGATGTTGGGCTGATTGTGTGATGTTGCTCATTTGATATCCCTTGTACAAGATATATTGTACATAACTCTTTATCGTGCTTTCTTTAAGAATAATGTGAAACAGGAATAAAAAGGAAAGCATGGATTCAGGGGGAGCTACTGTTGAAAAGGATAGGGGGAGCAACATAAAATCAAAGGGAGTTTTCTAAAAACCCAACTCAAACTTATTTCCTTTTGATTATTGCTTAAATCATGTTTGTCATCAAGGGGGAGATTGTTGAGTTAAGAAATTAACTAAATTAATTAATGATGACAAACATTATTTTTGAACAAAATAAATAATTAGTGTTGATTAATTATATCTACTTATTAACTAATTGTTTATTGTTGCAGGCCAAATGTTAATAGCCCAAAAGGAATAAAAGGCATTCAGCAAAGAATATTGGGCTGAAAGCAAAATAAAGAGCCCAAGCAAAAGCAAAGGAAGAAACCAAAGAAATCAAATCGGGCCATGCATACTAATACCCGATCCAAGCCCGAACTAGTTTCAGAATTAAAATTCCCTCTCTCTTGCTTAACTAAAAGCAACGTTCTTCTTCCTTCTAATCAAGTCACATCAAGTTTTCAGAAAAAAGCAAGAAAGAGAAAGAGAAGAAAAGCTTCTTCCATAAGCCATTAACTAAAGAAGCAAGAGAGAGAGAGTTGAAGCTTGAAGCACAGAAGCTAAATCAAGCTTAAGAAAGGTAAACCATATCATCTTGCATGCATCAGATCTTCATCCTTTCTTCCCTACTCTCTGCTCTATCCGAAAATGGCTTTGAAGGGAAAGTTGTTCTCTGCCCTATTCTGCTATGTATCTACGGTCTTAATCAAAACTTGGGGACCAAGTTGGTGTTCAAGGGTTCAGATTTGGTTGACCTTTGAAAAACAGTTTCGGTTACTCCTTTATGGCTTTCGGTCAAGTTGGAAAAGTCAGAAGGAAAGGTGCTGCTTTGATGATTGAGAAGAAAAAGTAAGCTTATGGGTTGGTGAAGCTCAAGGCTCAAGATGTTGACCTTGAAGGAAGAACCAAGGAAAATGCAAGAAGATAAAAAGAAGCTTGTTGCTCATTCTGAAGCAAGGAGAGATAACCAGTGAACTTGAGGTGTTTGTTCTGAGAGAGCTCTTTGAAGAAGTTCAACTAACTGGACAGTTTAACCTATTCAAAGGTGCATTCTGCCAGTATGAAGAACTAAATCAGAGGCTTGCTAATCTGGTTTTTCGCATAGCACAGAGGCTGTTGATGAAGTCAATCTCCTTCATGTTTTCTGATTGTAATGTACTTTTCTAAGCTTATCTTTCTGTAATTTCTTGAGAGAAAAGGCATTGTGAGAAAACTTGAGAAAAAGCCAAGAGTTGAAAAGGCTGAGTGAAACACTTGAGAGAAAAGCCTAGAGTTATTTTCAGATTTCTTTAGGTTTGTTAAGTGTCTTGTATCTTGAACCTGTTTGGTGTCCCTTTCTTAGTTGGGTTAGCACTAAGAGAAAATAGTTAGGTGTTAGCATAGCCAATGTCAAGTTAGGTTAGAACTTGAGTGTGAAATTGGTGTATGTAAAACTGTTAACTATAGTGAAATTCTTCCACATTTGTGGAGGAGACTGGATGTAGGTTGCATAGCACAAAGCAACCGAACCAGGATATATGCTGGTGTTAGCTTTTTCTTCTCTGTCATGTTCTGTTTTCTGATTTTCATGAGACAAAAATAAATTGTCTCATAAATTTCCGCTGCTGAGTTCAAACAGAATCAGATTTGTAACTTTGATCAAAAGGGTTCAAAACAGCAACTGTAAAAGGAAGGCATAGATTCAACCCCCCTTCTCTAAGCCTACCACAACCTTCAATAAGGATACGGATTATTTAGCTAAAATGTCTTTTAAGAATATATATATATATATATATATATATATATATATATATATATATATATATTGTGTAATAGTAGAAATTCTTTAAATTTTTATATATTTAATTAATTTAAAATGTAAAAAAAAGTTTTTAAAAATTTTTAGTCAAATATTTTTTATATTATTAAATTATATTTTTAAGACGCATGTTAGTAGAATTCTATATTTGATTTTACCTCGTCGTTGGCAATGATAAAAATAGTCACAATTTAAAAAAATATATTTAATAGTGCAAGTTGACACATATAAAATTGTAATTTTATTTGATTTTAGTGTCATCGTATACATATTTTTTATTTACATTCCACTCACATATTACATTAATAAAACTAACTACTCTTATATTTATCATGTTAATGATTATTATTAAAAAATATAAGAAGTTAAATAATTGTGCGAACAATTTTACGCTAACTCAAAATTATATAAAATAATAATCTATTCCAAAATAATATTTTACCTCAATTATTGTGATTGGTATGTATCGTATATCTTATCATTTATAATTTGGTCGTTGATCGTGGCGATGCTTGATTAGTGCACCATGTATGTTTAGTCAAGCCCATCTACACATGCCTCATACATGATGCATGTATGTGGTCGGTTGAATTTTCGAATTCTAAATATATATTTTATATAATCTATAATTTAATCTAAGATGCTCATACTATAAAGTATAAATATTCCAAAACGCGACATTAGGGGGGCGGTTTGTCACGGCCTTGGACACACTCCAACGCTACCGTGCCGGCACTCGGACTTACTCAACCTCTTGAGCTAAGACCAAGTCAGCCTAACCCTCAATACTTAGCAAGAAAGCTAAGAACACAAGAGAACACAAGAGAAAGGAAGCTTTGGTGGAAGAACACTTTATTACTCAAGTGTTGGTTACAAATGATTCACACACCCTCATACTAACTCTTACCTCCTATTTATAGCCATCCACCTCCTCAATGGATGGTTAGGATTAAATCTAATCAATGGTCTAGATTAATCATCTAGAACATTCTTTATAAATATCTATCATACCACTACTTTCTAAATACTTCTAGATTATTCCATACAACTCTTCATACTTTTATATCAATCCACACTCTTCTAGAATATTCTATGATCTTCTAGCATCTTCTAGATCCTTCTAGAGTATTCCAGAAACTTCTAGGACATTCTAGAACGTTCCAGAACCATCTAGAGTATTCTCAAATACTCCAGAAAACTATACAAACACTGGTAAATCTAACCTTCTAAAAATTTACCGTGACATTCTCCCCCACCTAATGCGCAGACGTCCTCGTCGCGTTCTGTTCATGATAGCGCTCTAGGTGTTCTTGAAATTGCCACAGATCTTCACGAGCTTCCCAACTAGCTTCAGTTATCGGGAGCCCTTTCCACTTGATCAAATATTGAATACTTGGTGGTACCCCTCTTCGTCTCACAATGCGATTAGCTAAGATCTCTTCGATTTCTTTATCGAAGGATCTAATCACCACAGGCGGAGCACGACTCGAATCACCTCTACTCGGTTCATCTTGGTCTTCGTGATATGGTTTAAGCATACTCACATGGAAGACCGGGTGGATCTTCATAGAGGGAGGGAGTTGTACTTTGTAAGCAACTTCCCCAACACGTCCAATGATCTCAAATGGCCCTTCGTATTTGCGAATTAAGCCCTTATGAACCTTGCGAAAGGCTTTGAATTGTTGTGGAAGAAGTTTAATCATTACCTTGTCTCCCACTTGATAGCTTGCATGCCTCCTCTTCTTATCAGCCCATTTCTTCATCCTCTTTGCAGCTTTGTCAAGGTAAGAACGAGTGACATCTGCTTGTTCTTCCCAAGACTTAATCATATGATAAGCTCCAGGGCTCTTCCCTGAGTAGGAAGAAGAAAGAGAGTGAGGTGTAAGCGGCTGTTGTCCAGTCACAATCTCGAACGGGCTCTTCCCTGTGGACTCGCTCCTTTGCAAATTGTATGAGAACTGAGCAATGTCGAGGAGTTTTGTCCAGTCCTTCTGATTAGCGCTTACAAAATGCCTCAAGTAACACTCGAGTAAGGCATTCACTCTCTCAGTCTGCCCATCGGTTTGAGGATGGAAGCTTGTTGAGAAATGAAGCTCCGACCCAAAGAGTTTGAACAGCTCTGTCCATAGTCGTCCTGTGAAGCGTGGATCTCGATCACTAATGATGCTCTTAGGCAATCCCCAATATTTCACCACATTCTTGAAGAATAGTCGTGCTGCCTCCTCTGCAGTGCAGTCAGTAGGGGCGGGTATAAAGGTAGCATACTTCGAAAATCGGTCCACTACCACGAGAATAGATCCAAACCCCTCAGACTTCGGTAAGACAGAGATGAAATCTAGAGAGACACTTTCCCACGGTCGCTCTGATGGAGGCAAAGGTTCCAACAACCCGCTTGGTGTCTTGTTTTCAATCTTATCTTGTTGGCAAACAAGACAAGTCTTCACATAGCTCTCTACTTCATCTCTCATTTGAGGCCAATAATAAGAAGATTCAATGAGTGCCAAGGTCCTTCGCTGACCTTGGTGACCAGCCCATTTGGTGTCGTGGCATTCTCTTACCAACTTCCTTCTCAGATTTTCCCACTTAGGAACGTATAATCTTCTCCTTTTTGTGTAGAGAAGGTCATTTTCTAACCAAAATCTTTTGGTCTTACCTTCTCTAGCCAACTCCACCAACTTCTTGGCTAGTGGATCGTGATGCAACCCTTCCTTGATGGTATGCACAATATCTCCTTCAGCCATAGAAATAGCCGCCAACTCAGCCTTGCGACTCAACGCATCAGCTACCACATTAGTCTTGCCTGACTTATATTCAAATTCAAAATCAAACTCAGCCAAGAAGTCTTGCCACCTAGCTTGTTTGGGGCTTAACTTCTTTTGAGTTTGGAAGTAGCTTGTAGCTACATTGTCTGTCTTGACGATGAAGTGTGAACCAAGTAAGTAGTGACGCCAAGTTCTCAGACAATGCACTACCGCGGTCATCTCCTTCTCTTGGACGGTGTATCGTCTCTCTGTATCATTCAACTTGCGACTCTCAAAGGCAATCGGATGTCCTTCTTGCATCAGAACCCCTCCAATGGCATAGTCAGAAGCATCAGTGTGGATTTCAAATACCTTTGAGTAGTCGGGTAGTGCTAATACTGGTCCTTCTGTGATAGCAGCCTTCAACTCATCAAAGGCCTTTTGACACTCCTTTGACCATTCCCAAGAGTGATTCTTCTTGAGAAGATCAGTTAATGGTGCAGCCTTGGCGGAGTATCCCTTGATAAACCTCCGATAGTAATTAGCCAACCCAAGGAATGACCTCAATTCAGATACCTTGTTTGGAGGTTCCCACTCTTTGATAGCCTTCACCTTTCCTTGATCCATGCAGAGAGTTCCACCTTTAATGATGTGTCCCAAGAAGTGGACTTCGTCCCTTGCAAAGGAACACTTTTCCTTCTTCACATATAGGTTATTCTCTCGCAAGATCTTGAACACGGTTCGTAAGTGTTCTACATGTTCCTCCAAAGTATTGCTATAGACAACAATGTCATCCAAGTAGACCACTACAAACCGATCAAGGTAAGGTCGAAAAATCTCGTTCATCAAGGTACAGAAGGTCGCAGGAGCATTGGTCAAGCCAAAAGGCATCACCAACCACTCATACGATCCATACCTCGTGACACACGTGGTCTTAGGTTCATCACCATCGGCAATTCTCACTTGGTGATATCCTGACCTCAAATCTAGCTTTGAGAACCACTTAGCTCTACCAAGTTGATCAAACAAATCGGCTATCAAAGGAATGGGGTATTTGTTCTTGATGGTTACCTTGTTAAGTGCTCGATAGTCGATGCATAGTCTCAATGAACCATCATGCTTCTTTTGGAACAAGACTGGTGCGCCATAAGGTGCCTTCGATGGACGGATGAACCCAGCATCTAGCAAATCCTTGAGTTGCTTCTTCAACTCATCGAGTTCTGGCGGTGCCATCCTATAAGGTGTTGAGGCGGGTGGCTTTGCTCCTAACTCCAATTCAATCTTGTGGTCCACCTTCCTCCTAGGTGGTAGTTGTTTTGGCAACTCGGGAGGCATCACATCCTTATTTTCTTCAAGGACTTCCTTGATTTCGAGAGGAACGTCTTCTCTTTCAAGTGTTAACTCCTCTTGTAGTAGAGCCAAATATGTAATCTCTCCCTTCTTGAACCCTTTCTTGAGTTGCATAGCGGAGAGTATCGGTGGTCCTCCAACTTTAGAGACTGTAGGGACCATGCATGGAGACCCTTTCTGCATGATGCATACTACGTCGTAGTATGGCATAGGTATTATATTTACCTTCCTTTGCAAATCTAGCCCGATGACTATTTTAAAATCATCCATGGGTGCTACTGAGAAATCCACAAGGCCCTTCCAAGAACCAAGAGTCATCTCAACCCCTTTTGCTACTCCCTTAAGGGGTTCACCCTTGGTATTCACGGGTTTGAACCAACCATTCTTTTCAGTGATCTTCAACCCAAGCCTCCTTGCTTCATCAGGCGTGATGAAGTTGTGTGTAGCACCAGTGTCGATCATAGCCATGACAGGTTTTTCATTGATAAAGGCTTTGACATACATCAAGCCTTTCTTTTCTGCAGTGCTTGCCTCTTTGGTATTCACAGCATTTATGTGTTGGATAGATCCAACACACTCAGTTACTTGAGTTTGAGCTTCTCGTTCCTCAGCGATAGATGCCAGAGTCCCTAGCTTGGGACAGTCCTTCATTTGGTGTGGCCCCTTGCACACGAAGCATCCTCCTTTGGGCACGAAAGCCTTCTTCTTTTCCTCGTACTCTTTCTTTGAAGAGTATTTTCCTTCCTTCTTGATTGAGAAACTCTTCCCCTTGTCTCCTCCACTTTTAGTAGAACTAGGCTTGGAAGAAGACTTGGGTTTAGAGTTTCCCCTATGATACTCAGTGAGTGATTCGGCCACCACGATGGCCTCATCGACATCCTTAATATTCCTTCTTTGTAGTTCTTGCTTTGCCCAAGGTTGGAGTCCATCAATGAAGAAGAACAATGCATCCTCTGATGCTAAGTTGGGGATTTGAAGCGTGAGAGTAGTAAACTCCTTTACGTAGTCGCTAATCGTACTCTTGTGCTTCAACTCCCTCAACTTCTTCCTTGCTTCATAAACCACATTCTCAGGGAAGAATTGTCTTTTCAATTCCCTTTTGAAATCCTCCCATGTGGCTATGTTGCAAGTACCTTTTTCCATATCTACGCACTTTCTCCTCCACCACAAAGTAGCATTATCAGAAAGGTAGAGAGCTGCAGTGCGTACCTTTATTGCTTCTTCGACCACCCCTTGGCCTTCGAAGTACCTCTCCATTTGCCATAGGAAGTTCTCCACCTCGCGAGCGTCCCTTACGCCCTTGAACTCCTTTGGCTTGGGGAGATCAATCTTTGTCGTCTCCCTTATAATGGTTGGTCGAGATTTCGCCTCCTCGAACCAAACTCGAACTTCCTCAAATAGCTTTAAGGAATTCTCAAGCTTCTCTTCAATTTGGAGCATGCTTTCTTTGAAAGCATCTAGTTCTCCTAACACGTGAGCCTCGAGGGTCTCCTTGTCATGTTCTATCCTTTGGAACCGCTCATCCATAGAGGATAGAACATTTTCCAACATAGAAACTCTTTCTTCTAAGAAGTTAGAGTCCTTACCTCTAGGCTCACTTGAAGAACGTACCTTCTTGCCTCCCCATTGAGAAGGAATAGTATCCCTTCCTCTTTGTGACTCAACATGCTCCATGGTGATATTTGAAGCCATACCCACAAACCACTTGTGCTCCCTCTCGAACCTTGCTCTGATACCAAATTGTCACGGCCTTGGACACACTCCAACGCTACCGTGCCGGCACTCGGACTTACTCAACCTCTTGAGCTAAGACCAAGTCAGCCTAACCCTCAATACTTAGCAAGAAAGCTAAGAACACAAGAGAACACAAGAGAAAGGAAGCTTTGGTGGAAGAACACTTTATTACTCAAGTGTTGGTTACAAATGATTCACACACCCTCATACTAACTCTTACCTCCTATTTATAGCCATCCACCTCCTCAATGGATGGTTAGGATTAAATCTAATCAATGGTCTAGATTAATCATCTAGAACCTTCTTTATAAATATCTATCATACCACTACTTTCTAAATACTTCTAGATTATTCCATACAACTCTTCATACTTTTATATCAATCCACACTCTTCTAGAATATTCTATGATCTTCTAGCATCTTCTAGATCCTTCTAGAGTATTCCAGAAACTTCTAGGACATTCTAGAACGTTCCAGAACCATCTAGAGTATTCTCAAATACTCCAGAAAACTATACAAACACTGTTAAATCTAACCTTCTAAAAATTTACCGTGACAGGTTGCTAGGGACGGATTTAGCAAAGACGAGGTCTCAGAATTTTCAATAATTTTTATATACATACTTTTTATTTTTAAATGATAGTGGTCGATGTGATTATTGCTATCTAGTAATTGCAATATGAAAATAAAAATTTATTTCTTCAAAAAATGGTTAAATTTTAAAATTAATATTAAAAATTATAATATTCATAAATATAAATTAATTTTTATGTGACAATAATAACTAAAAATCGTTAAATATCAAATAATTTAATAAATTTTAATTATTGATTTCATATAAAATTAATTATATTTGAGTTTTCACTTGTTCAATAACATGTAATTTCAAAGATGATAGAAAAAGCGTACCTCTTAATGAGGGAGAATTAAAGCTTGTAATTAATAATATAATGAACTGAGAGAGTAAAAGAGGTCAAACTTAACTATATATATGAGTATATAAAATATACAAATTATGGAGCAATATGTATTATTAACAGTATATGTATACTTTACTAGGACTAGGAGCTGAACAAGTCAGCATTATTTTGAGAATGCATTAGGTTTAGGTATTCAATTTGGTCCACAAGCTTTGGCCAATACTTATCCATCTACGCATAAGTCCCATGGCGGGTCTTTGATATGTAAGAAGAGCATTAATGATTGATTAATGTTTAGGGGGTGAGGTGGAATGAGCAACGTGGACATAACATACACATGGATATGGATTCAAAAACAATATGTATTAATAATATTGTGCGTACTATCTAAGAAACTAATTGGATCAAGACTTGTCACTATCATGTGGATGATGTATGATGAAATTCATGTTTATGCCTTAAACCATCTTTCGTTGCTTTGAAACTTCAAAGGGTTGCCAATATTGTCTTGAATATTTCAAATTACCACCAACCTTTGTTTATTATTTTAATTTATAACATCGAAAAATACTTGGATACAAAGATGTATGTTTTCTAAATTATATACTTTAGATCAAATTGATTTTTCTTTTAAAATTAATCAAAATCGCACCGCGAAAACCTTTGCTTATCTTTATTTTTGTTGTTGACTTCTTATCTTTATTTAAAAAGTGACATATGTATTTATGAATGGAAGGGATATTATAGTACTATATGGCTGAAAAAACGTTTATTAAATTTCGCTGGGAATGTTTGGTTGTGGAAACTAGTAGAATCACCGTAAGTGCTATCTACCCCCTCGCCAACCTGGCAACCGGTTAGAAATGCTATAATTGTAACTTATTATTGCTTGTACTGGTAACATGTCTTGTAGGGTTTTACTCCATTCAATTTCCAATTTTTAGTCATTTTGAGAATTTTTAAAATTTTTCCATTTTTATATTTTAATAATATAAAACTCATGCATTTTAATCTAATCTTTATCTATATAATTAGACAACAGAATTAGTAGGCGAATAGCCAAATTCCTACCAAGGAAACACAAACAAATAAAATACCTAGGGTGTTCCTGAATCATATTCGACTTTTATATTCATTGTATTTATTCGAATTCGATCCAAAAATTATAGATATAGATTCGATTCGTACATTAATAAGATCGGATTGCGAATTTTATATAGATATTCGCATATCTAATCCACGTATCCGCATATTCACAAAAATAAAAAAATAAATAAGTAAATATTTTTTTATGTTTTATTTTAACTAATAATTATTATATATGTTGTATTATTTTAATTTATTATTTAAAAAAAGTATGTTTAATATTATCTTAAGAGTAAATATATTTAAAAGAATAAAAAAAAATTTATTGATATTTTTTTAATTTATTTTTTTGAACCAAAAGAGCTCAACACATTGAAGTAGAGCAAGTAGAAAGAAAGAACATATAAACACAAGACACTAAACACAATAAAAGGTATACTCCGTTGTCATCTTCGACATTGCCATCAACAACCAAACGGATCAACACCGCCCCAAACTCTGTAGCTCAAGAACGATAAAAAACGATCTAGTGTGTTACGAAAAACTCTATTGTTCTGTTCCAATCAGATATTTTATACAATTGCAAAGAAGCCTATCAACCACTTCTTTTGCTGAGACTTACAACTTGGTACTCCAATCCAGCTCTTAAAAAATTCTTTAACAGTCCCCGATATAGTCCAGTCTCTACCAGCACATGTTAGTCCAATCTTGATATTTTTTCAATAAAAATAAATTTTTAAAAATATTTTTGTGTTTTGCAAATATATCAATGAGTAGATTGGATCAAATCTAAATTTAAAAATTGTGGATATTAGATTCGATCTAATCCGATTATTTTAGTACGAATCGGATCAAAATTTTGCCCATATCAAATTTAATCTGATCAAAGTTCACCCCTAAAATACCCTTAACTAATTTTTTGAGAAAGTTATTTCACTGTGTAATAACTTAGTGTGCCTACTATACATTGCTACCCCTGACTAGGCTTAATTAGTAGTAGTATTTGGTATGGTATATGGATGGATTGATGGATATATATGAAGGTGTGACAGAAGTATAGTGTTATTATAACTCACCCAAAGTAAATAATTGATCATATATAATTCATAAGGGTATAACCAAGCACAAGAAATAGTAAAGAGATGGAGAAAAAAGAAACTGCAGCAGCATCTCCTATGGGAATGGGAGGAGTATCTAGCATGGACGAAGAGGTAGCATGCAACTCCACCACCATGCGTGCTTCTGAGACCTGCCTCCGTCTTCTTTCCGTTCCTCTATGCATCTCTGCATTACTCCTTATGCTTAAAAACTCTCAACAAAATGAATATGGATCCGTCGCCTACACTGATATTGCAGCTTTCAGGTACACACTTACAGCATCACAAAAAAATAATAATACTAGAATTCGCGCGCCTAAAAAATATACGAAGAAAACACTTACATATATCATAATTGTTGAGATCTGAATGTGTTGTATTTTGCAGGTATTTGGTGAATGTGAATGGCATATGTGCAGGTTACTCACTGCTTTCAGCACTATTCATTGCTGCTATGCCTCGCCATTATTCCACTATATCTCGTGCTTGGACTTTCTTCTTCCTTGACCAGGTAGGTCGTACTTTTTGCTTTTGTTCTTGTTCTTGTGATTATGTTATACAAATGAATTATGTTTTGAATTAAACAGGTGGTAACATACATGATTGTGGTGGGTGGAGCCATGTCAACGGAGGTGCTGTACCTGGCCGAGTATGGAGGCGCTGCAACAACATGGAGCTCTGCATGTGGCTCTTTTGGTAGATTCTGTCACAAGCTCACAGCATCCATAGCCATCACATATGCTTCTCTAGGTTGCTATGTGTTGCTGTCAC
This sequence comes from Arachis stenosperma, assembly GCF_014773155.1. Taxonomy (NCBI): domain Eukaryota; kingdom Viridiplantae; phylum Streptophyta; class Magnoliopsida; order Fabales; family Fabaceae; genus Arachis; species Arachis stenosperma. The sequence continues at coordinate 160,066,792 of NC_080379.1, forward strand.
TCATGTCTTCCTACAAACTATTCACCAACTATGATGCACCACCTATAAGAAGCCCCATTACTGCCATTCACATTGTGGCTTTCCATGCCTCGCCCAATTAATTTAATTCATGTGTTCGTTATTTCATGTAGTATCGAGTATGTGCCAGTCAATAAGCAAATAACTTGTTACATATCCAACTCTTCCTAGGAATAAATAACAATCAAAAGTTATTATCAAATCTTATATAACTCTTGTTCATACCCTGGCCCAACGCTAAGGGCCCAGGTCCAACCAAAAGGCCTGATCCAATAGATTAAGCCTAGCAAAGCACCGACCTCCACCTAAGAAGTCGGTGTCAACCACGACTTAGTGTAAAGAAGTCGGATATGAGATTAGCTGGTGGATAAACACTCATTCAAATGAGTAACCGCCCCTAAAATCTCTCTAACCACTTCCCAAAGCCATATCTTAACCTCCCCAAGATAATGGGACGGTTAATATCCTAAAGATACGGCACTACACCAGCGGTGGTTATTGGCTCACCACTATAAGTACACTGACACCTATCAGGTATTTCTAGGCCCAATACTCTCCAGACCTGCTCACACTCTTGCTAACTTAAGCATCGGAGTGTCTTTGCAGGTACCACCCCCCCCATTCATTCGCGCGCGCAAGTCGGACGGAGCCTCCCGAGTGGCTGATCCATCCGGGGTCCTCCTCCTTCATACATTTGGGCCACTCAACGCCATCCATTGCATTTATCTCCGGTTACCCACCGTAACATTGGCGCCGTTGCCGGGGACCCGAGAGATCACCCATTGATGGCGGACAGATCCCACGAAGAAGGCCATGCGGAAACAGATTCTGAACAAGAGAATCTAGGCATGGGTAATAACGATGAAGACCTGGCCCTACACCAGGAGGATAATAATCAACACAGAGAGGGTACCTCCGGAGTGAAGAACCCGAAGGTAAATTCCTCAGATGGGCGAGAATCGGAAAAAGGCGGACCATCCCATGTAGCTGAATTAATAGGATTAGTCCATAGCCGCCTGGAACAATTGGAGCAAGAGCGGGAGAAGCAGAAGGAAACCGAAAAGTACCTCAAAGAGGAGATGGAACGGCGAAAAGAGTTAGAAAGAAAACTCTTGCAGCTAGAGTCCTCCCTCAAGAGTCACAACTCCCGCGACGAACAAGAAGATCAACTCTCGGGGGGAGAAGATCCTTTCAGCGAGGACATAATGAGGACAAAAGTTCCGAGAAACTTTAAAAGCCCTGATATGGACCTCTACGATGGAACCACAGACCCGAAGCATCACTTAAGCAACTTCAAAAGTCGGATGTATCTAGCTGATGCCTCCGACGCTACGAGATGCAAAGCTTTCCCGACCACTTTATCGAAAGCAGCGATGAAGTGGTTCGATAGCCTCCCCCCGAGATCAATCACTAGCTTCGAAGACCTCTCAAGGAAGTTTTTGATGAGGTTCTCAATTCAGAAAGATAAAGTAAAACATGCACCGAGCCTCTTGGGAATAAAACAGGAGGTCGGAGAGTCTTTACGAGCCTATATGGAAAGGTTCAATAAGGCATGTTTGGAGATCCAAGACCTGCCCACAGAAGCAGTCATAATGGGGTTAGTCAATGGACTTAGAGAAGGTCCCTTTTCACAGTCCATATCTAAAAGGCACCCCGTCTCTCTAAGCGATGTACAAGAAAGGGCGGAAAAGTACATCAATATGGAAGAGAATGCAAAGTTAAGAGACCTGAGTTGGTGACCTGGACCCCCTCCCTCATCTAAAGAGAGGGAAAGGAAAGCCAAGAAAAAGGAAGAGCTCGGTCTCGAGAGGCCCAGAAAATATCACTCTTATACTCCTCTCAAAACCTCTATAGTGGATGTATACAGAGAGATTTGCCACACTGAAAGGTTGCCACCCCCTAGACCTATTAAAAACAAAAAAGGGGGAAGCCGCGGCGACTACTGCGAGTACCATAAAATATATGGTCACTCCACCAACGATTGTTACGACCTCAAAAATGTGATAGAAAAGCTGGCTAGAGAAGGTCGGCTTGATAGATATCTCATGGAAAGGTCGGACACTCACGGGAAAAGAAAGCGAGATGATATGGATAGAAGAGATCCACCACCGCAGACTCCAGAGAGACATATTCATATGATCTCGGGAGGATTTGTGGGAGGGGGCCTCACTAAATCCTCTCGCAAAAGACATCTCAAAAGAGTCTATCAAGTCGAAGAAGAGACACCCGACTTCCCCACTATCTCATTCACAAAAGAAGATGGGCAAGGGATAATTCCCGGGCATGATGATCCCGTGGTGATAACTATGATCCTAGCCAATGCCCATCTCCACAGAACCCTAGTAGACCAGGGAAGCTCGGCAGACATCCTTTTCAAGCCCGCTTTCGACAAGCTAGGGTTAGATGAAAAAGAGTTGAGAGCCTACCCCGACACCCTATATGGATTGGGGGACACGCCGATAAAACCACTAGGATTTTTACCCCTTCACACTACTTTTGGAAGAGGGGAAAAATCAAGGACTCTGAGCATAGACTTCATAGTCATTGATGAAGGGTCAGCCTATAATGCCTTAATCGGCAGAACTACCCTTAATCGCCTCAGAGCAGTGGTATCCACTCCCCACCTTTGCATGAAATTCCCGACCCCAGCGGGAATAGCAACGGTGAGGGGAGACCAAAAATTGGCAAGAAAGTGCTACAACGAAAGCCTAAATCTGAGAGGAAAGGGCAAAGAAGTCCACACCATAGAGTTAGGCGGCACAAGGACCAGAGAAGAGCTGCGACCCCAACCGGGAGGAAAAACCGAGGAGATACAAGTCGGAGAGGAGGAAGGAAAAAACACTTACATAGGAGCCAACCTAGGGGAAACCCTAAAACAAAGGTTGGGTGAACTCCTGAGAGTTAATTCTGACCTCTTCGCATGGAAGGCTTCCGACATGCCCGGGATTGATCCCGAGCTCATGTCCCACAAACTCTCGGTTTACCCAGGGTCCCGACCTGTGCAACAAAGAAGACGCAAGCTCGGCCCGGAACGAGCCCTAATAGTAGAAGAGCAAGTACAGGCGCTCCTGGAAGCCGGCTTTATTAGAGAGGTCAAATACCCAACATGGCTAGCCAATGTAGTGCTAGTCAAAAAACAGAATGGTAAATGGAGAATGTGCGTCGACTATACCGACTTGAATAAGGCATGTCCTAAGGACCCTTATCCCCTACCAAGTATTGATACCCTGGTGGACTCTAGCTCGGGGTATCAATACTTATCATTCATGGACGCCTACTCGGGATATAACCAAATCCCGATGTACGAGCCCGACCAAGAAAAAACATCTTTCATCACACCAAAGGCAAACTATTGCTATGTGGTCATGCCATTCGGATTAAAGAATGCAGGAGCCACATACCAACGGTTGATGAATAAAGTGTTTTTCCCCCACCTAGGGAGCTTAATGGAAGTATACGTCGACGACATGCTAGTAAAGACCAAGGAAGAAGTCGACCTCTTAACCGACTTCTCACAAGTCTTTGACACTATAAGGTTGCATGGGATAAGGCTAAATCCTGCAAAGTGCGCCTTCGCGGTCGAGGCAGGGAAATTTCTAGGGTTCATGCTAACACAAAGGGGAATTGAGGCCAATCCCGATAAATGCAGAGCCGTCTTAGAAATGAAGAGCCCGACTTGCTTGAGAGAGGTTCAACAGCTCAATGGCCGACTTGCAGCCCTCTCCAGATTTTTGGCAGGCTCGACACTAAAATCCCTTCCACTATTTTCCTTATTAAGGAAGGGATGCCAATTCGAATGGACTCCGGAATGTGAGGACGCATTCCAAGAGTTCAAAAAGTTCTTAAGCCAACCTCCCATCTTAACCCGACCAGTACCGGGAAAAGACCTTGTCCTATACCTATCCGTAGCAAACAGGGCTGTCTCGTCAGCCCTGATCAGAGAAGACGAGGTCGGACAACACCTGGTCTATTTCATCAGCAAGGTCCTGCAAGGCCCTGAACTAAGGTACCACAAACTAGAAAAGTTTGCCTACTCCTTAGTGATAGCCTCACGAAGGCTACGACCTTACTTTCAAGCTCACACCATAAGAGTCCGCACAAACCAACCCATGAAGCAAATCCTCCAAAAGACGGATGTTGCAGGGAGAATGGTTCAATGGGCGATAGAACTCTCCGAGTTTGATCTGAGATATGAAACTCGGACGGCAATTAAAGCTCAATGCCTCGCCGACTTCGTAGCAGAATACACAGGAGACAAAGAGGAAAAGCCGACTACATGGGAACTCTATGTAGACGGATCATCCAACAAAACAGGAAGCGGCGCAGGCATAATACTGGTAGATGAAAGAGGAACCCAGATTGAGGTTTCTCTAAAATTTGAATTCCCAGCCTCAAATAATCAGGCAGAATATGAAGCCTTGATTGCTGGGCTAAAATTAGCAGAGGAAGTCGGTGCTACAAAAGTGATGATATACAGCGACTCGCAAGTGGTGACCTCCCAAATAAGTGGAGAGTATCAGGCAAAGGACCCAAATATGAAAAGGTACTTGGAAAAAACTCTGGAGCACCTGGGGCGCTTTGCAGAAACCGAGGTCAAACACATAACTCGGGATCTAAATAGCAGAGCGGACGCCCTATCCAAGCTAGCAAGTACCAAACCAGGAGGAAACAACAGAAGCCTGATTCAAGAAACCCTCCAAGAGCCCTCAGTTGCAAAAACAGAAGATAAGCAGGAGGTACTTGAGGTAGTCGGCTTAAACCTCGGATGGATGAATCCCTTAGTCGAATACCTAAAATTCGACATCCTCCCTAAAGAGGAAAAAGAAGCTAAAAAGATCCGAAGGGAAGCACAGCATTATACTTTGGTGAGAAATGTCCTCTACCGAAGAGGGATATCAACACCATTGTTAAAATGCGTACCGACCTCAAGAACCGCCGAGGTGTTGGAGGAAGTACATAGCGGGATCTGCGGGAATCATCTCGGAGCAAGGTCACTAGCCAGAAAAATAATCCGAGCTGGATTCTACTGGCCGACCTTGCAGAAAGATGCCACAGACTTTGTAAAAAAGTGCCAACCATGTCATATGCATGCAAATTTCCACGTGGCTCCACCGGAAGAGCTCATCAGTATCACTTCTCCCTGGCCCTTTGCAAAATGGGGAATGGATCTGTTAGGTCCTTTTCCCCAAGCACCAGGACAAGTCAAATACTTGATCGTGGTAATAGACTACTTCACAAAGTGGATAGAAGCAGAACCGCTTGCCACTATCACCGCCCAAAGAAGTCGCAGGTTCCTTTACAAAAACATCATCACAAGGTATGGAATACCTTATTCCATCACTACAGACAATGGAACCCAATTTACCGATGCCACCTTCAGAAGTCTAGTAGCCAGTCTGAAAATCAAGCACCAGTTCACCTCGGTAGAACACCCACAAGCCAATGGGCAAGCCGAGGCAGCTAACAAGGTCATACTGGCAGGATTAAAGAAGAGACTACAGGAAGCAAAGGGAGCTTGGGCTGAAGAGCTCCCTCAAGTGTTGTGGGCTTATAGGACAACTCCTCAATCCGCCACAGGAGAAACACCCTTCCGACTAGTCTATGGCGTAGAAGCCATGATTCCAATAGAAATCAATGAGCAAAGCCCAAGGGTAATTCTCCACGACGAAGTCAGAAATATACAAGGACACAAGGAGGAGCTCGACTTGCTTCCCGAGGTCCGAGAAAGTGCCCAGATAAGAGAAGCTGCGCTAAAGCAAAGAATGACTACAAGGTACAACAAGAAAGTCATTCGAAGAACATTTGCTACAGATGACTTGGTCCTAATCAGAAACGACATTGGAGTCAACAAATCGGGAGAAGGAAAGCTCGCCGCAAATTGGAAGGGACCATACAAAATCAGAGAAGTATTAGGGAAAGGTTATTATAAAGTAACCGACCTAAGCGGAACTGAGCTACCTAGGTCGTGGCATGCTTGTAATATGAAAAGGTACTACAGTTAAAAGCGAACTCTACTCCCTGATGTACTCTTTTCCCAACTTCATGATTTTTTCCCAAAAAAGGGTTTTTTCTGGAGAAGGGTTTTTAACGAGGCATCATAGTAGAGACTAAGGGAAAAATAGGCTATCAAGACCCTTAGTAGCAAAAGAAGGTACCTCCCCAATTAATAAAGATCTTTTTCATTCATAATATCTCTTATAAATATCCTTCTTTATTTTTTTAAGTACTTCTACGAAACGCGCCGACTTAAGCTCGACAAAACGTGAAAATCCCATGAACCGACCTAGATGGTCGTCAGGATAAAACGACGAGGTACAAGTCGGTGTAAAGAGGTTATATGAGTCGATCGTAAAAACTCGGAAGACGAATCCGACTCACAAGTCGGAACAACATTCCGAGTAGGAAAGCTCGGAAATACGCCGATCCTTAAATCGGAGCGTAGAACCGAGCAGAAGAAAAGCGCATCGCAAAAATAACCTAAGTTATGAAAACTCATCAAAAAGCAAAGTTGAGTACAAAGGAATAACAAAAAGAGATAGGAAAACCTAAGAAAAAGTTTAAAGGACGACCCGAAAGTCCTTAACGAAAAACGAGCAATCCAAAAAAAAAAAAAAGAAAGGTTTTCAAGAAAAAGCTAAGGGGAAATCAGAAAAGCATACACGCACAAGGTAACTTAAAACCCTTATCCGAAAAAGGGGAATTCACTTTTGTTTAAAAGCCCTTATCCAAAAAAGGGCACAGAGCAGAATATTTTGTTTACGGCCTTAAAAGGCCAAAAGGAAATTGTTCACACAACCAACAACAATGAATAAGTTTAAAAAAGGGGGGGCTCACAGGCCGAGCCCCCATATAGCCATAAAAAAACAAAGTTATCTTTTCAAGGGAGTAGAGGAATCATCACCACCAGACTCAGGAGGGGCGCCGCTAGGACCAGTCGGAGGAACGGAGGAAGAACCCGGAGCATTTTTAGAATGAGGAGGAGACTCAATAATCCTCTGCCCCCGAGTCTTCAAATCTGACTCGGAAACAACCTCAGGGGCAGGAGGATAAACGATGGCACCATCGATGACGACCTTATTAGGATGTAAAGGAGAAAGGTCCAAGTCGGGAGCGATAACTCTGACTTGTTCCAAGAAAATTCTCCAAGACTCCTCGGCACCATCGGCAATAGAGTCCTCCAACTCGGCGTATGCGTTCCGAGAATTCAGCAAGTCCTTCCTCACGGCCACAATATCCTGAAATAAACTGTGATAGCTGTCTTGTGCAGTTTTCCTCAAATTCGCCTCCAAAGTACATTGAGCCCGCAGCTTACCCTCCTCCTCCTTAAGGTGATCCCTTTCCTTCTTCAACTTATCTCTCTCCTCCTTCAACTCCTTCTCATGTTTTTCATAAATAAGAAGCCTCCCCTCCAACTCCTCAACTTTCGAGGATGCCCCCAAAGAGCTGAGGGGAGTCTTCTCAAAAATGTCCAAAAGTTTGCCACAAACACCCGCTGCCCTAAAACTCTCTTCGGCCATGGTGGTGAGGTGGTTTCGAACAAAAACATCATCCATACTTATAAAAGGATAGATGTTCTTTCGGACGAATGCCAGAGCATCCGCCTTAACCCCACCATCAAAAGAAGAAGAGCCAGACTCTGAAGTCTTACGCTTTTTCTTCTCTGGCTCAGAGAGAATTTGGGCAGAAGGGGGTGGTCGAGACAAACTTGAGGAAGAAATGACAATGGGTTGAGAGGGAGTGCCAGTATTTTTAGGAGGAGGAGGAGGAGGAGGAGGAGAGGTGATCGCCCTGGCACCACCCGACCTAGCCCGGGACTTCGCTTTAGCCTCCTGGACCCTTTGGTAAGCCTCCTGAGCATTCTTCTTTGCCATATCTACAAGAAAAACAACTAACAAAAGTTACAAGTCGGTGACATGCAAGTCGGTAGAAACAACTCGGAAATCAGGAATGCACGCACTACCTAATTGAGACTGAACAAAAGTCGGCGTTCCCTGGAGGATTTTTCAGGTATCCAAGTAAGGGGCCCTCCCCCACGCTTCTCGGAAAAACCCCACAATGGCCGCCTCCACCTCGTCAAGGTCATCTAGACCATACTTCTCACAAGGGGAGGCCGCCAACCAATAAAGGGGAAAGCGAGGGGAGGAGTGCTCATCAAGGAAAAAGGGGTGGTGACCCTCTACAGCTTGTACTTTGAAAAAATAGTTTTTGAAGTCATGAAAAGATTCGTCAAAAAGGGTGAAAATCCTCCGACCTTGTATGGCTCGGAAGGATACCCACTGCTGTTTGTTGTTTAGCCCACTAAAGGGCTTAGTCATATGAAATAGAAAGAAGAAAATCCTCAAAGAGGTCGGAAAGTCCAGAGCGTGGCTAATAAACTGATAGATCTTCAAAAAACCCCAAGAATTGGGGTGAAGCTGAGTAGGGGCAACTCTACAGTGGTGCAAAACAGATATCTCGAAATCCGAGAAAGGAAGAAAAACACCCAAACGGGTGATCATACATTCATACATGAAGAAGAAATGAGGGGCCGCCTCATTAACTCTCCCAAAACAGACCCGGTCTTCAGGACCCGGGATTATCAATTCATATTTTGGCTCGTCCTCCTCCGAAGTACAGAGCCGGTGGTGAGTACGAAGATGAGTGATAAACTCAGCATCGACCAGGGGTTCCTCCCCAAGGACAGTGTCATCAACCCACAGAGAAAGAACATCTACGGAAGCCATTTTTTATATAAAGAAAAGTGGCAGAAACCTACAAAAAGAAAAAAAAAGAAAAAGAAAAATAAAAAAACACGGCCCCTAAAGAGGAAAGATACGAAGCTAGAATCTACAGGCCAACCTACCCACTCACAATACAAAACATGCAAACATAAGGCATGACGTGGAAGAAACAAAACTAACCTTTATCCGAAGAAAGGAAGGCTGGAGAAAACGGGAAGCTTCGAATACAAGAATACAGCACGAGCAAAGCAAAAGTTTGAAAGATTGCAGAAACGGAAAAACGAAAGAGAGGGAAAGTATTTATAAATAGGCTAAGGGGCATAATGGTAAAAACGAGGCAGTCATTAATGAGATTGCACCGTTACCAAAGCCCTCAATCCCTAAACGCTTCCTCAACGGACACGACGCTTGAATTGACGTAACTGTCAGAAACAAAAGGTCGCGAAAATCACGTCGGTTTCAAAACCCGTGAAAGTCGGCTACGAACCCGAGTTGAATACTTGAACCCAAGCCTTAAAAAGATCTTGGGCTCAAGTAGGGGCACTGTTCATACCCTGGCCCAACGCTAAGGGCCCAGGTCCAACCAAAAGGCCTGATCCAATAGATTAAGCCTAGCAAAGCACCGACCTCCACCTAAGAAGTCGGTGTCAACCACGACTTAGTGTAAAGAAGTCGGATATGAGATTAGCTGGCGGATAAACACTCATTCAAATGAGTAACCGCCCCTAAAATCTCTCTAACCACTTCCCAAAGCCATATCTTAACCTCCCCAAGATAATGGGACGGTTAATATCCTAAAGATACGGCACTACACCAGCGGTGGTTATTGGCTCACCACTATAAGTACACTGACACCTATCAGGTATTTCTAGGCCCAATACTCTCCAGACCTGCTCACACTCTTGCTAACTTAAGCATCGGAGTGTCTTTGCAGGTACCACCCCCCCCATTCATTCGCGCGCGCAAGTCGGACGGAGCCTCCCGAGTGGCTGATCCATCCGGGGTCCTCCTCCTTCATACATTTGGGCCACTCAACGCCATCCATTGCATTTATCTCCGGTTACCCACCGTAACAACTCTATTCTTGATTAATTCGATATGGTTCAAACATTCAATTTGTCCTAAAATTCATATTCATACCAATAGTGCAAACTAAGGGGAGACTTTTTCACCTTATATTAAAAAAAAAAACTATCAGAGAAGGAAATTGTCTGCACCTCATTTCAGACATCCATGCCAATACATTGACTGCTATCTGTGAGCACCATACCGAGTTGGATCAAACTGAATGAGAAGATTTTCTGAATTTTTTTTTGTTTTATCTTTTTGGAGAAAAATAAAAATTTTATGAAAAGTCAAAGTTGAAAAAAAAGGAGTTGCGGGCTTATGGGCTTTGTTTCTATTATGTATAGTCGTGAATTCAAGTGCGGAATGTTGGGAAATTGATTCTCTCAATTTTTTAAAATAATTGAGAGGGTAAAATGTGATATTTTACTATTAATTTTTGAGTAAAGGATAAATAAGTCCCTAATTTTTTTTTCTGCGGATATTTTCGTTCCTAAAGATTGGAAAATACATTCATGTCTCTGACCATTTCAAAATGCAGACAAATTTACCCTTTCGTTGAAGTGACTCTGTTGGACTCAACGGAAAACGCTGATCTGGCTCCCGTGGCGCTGATCTAACCGTTACGGGAGCACACGTGGCATATAACTTTTTAAAACAGGATATATTAGTCCTCCTACTCCAAAACGTCATTCCACCCAAACTCCCAATTTTTCACATTTTTGAGCCCTAATCCTTCCACGAAAACGATAAAGTGGGTCACTGTCCTCAGTTACCTACTGGAACTTGTATACTAGTCGAAGGTCAAAGAGAAAGACCAGCAACAAAGGGAAAGCATGTTATTGAGCTCAAAGCTGACAAAGTTCTTCACATTGGGACAGTAGATGTTGACAAGTATCCATTATCAAAGAAGAGAGTTCCACTGGAGATGTTAAGGGACTTTCCCTAGTTTCGACCGCGTACAACAACGGTAAAATTCATAATCACTTTGATATTTACTCATTCTATTCATCTTGATTATCCATAGTTAGCTTAGATTTCTTGACAGGTGACATGGGTAGTTGGTTGAATTAACTCAATTTGTATAGAACCTTATCATCTTAACCATAAAATAAAATTGATAGTTGCTCATTGCATCCTAATTATAGGAATGACAATCATATATTTATTTCTTAAAAAATGATGAGAAGTTAAAGACTAAATTTGTTTTGTTTTTCACTAAATGACATGTAGGTGGCAACTGTCATGCGTATTCGCAATGCTCTGTCGTTTGCAACCCACTCATTTTTCAATGGTCAAGGATTCTTTGTTGTGCAAATACCAATTATAACCACCACAGACTGCGAAGGATTTGGCAAATTGTTCCAGGTGGCCGGCCTGGAATAGAAAGCTGACAAGCAGAAGCTTAGTACTATCCATGAGACTGATGGTGTTAGCCTTGATATTATGAAGGCAGCTGCTAAAGAGAAGAGCAATATAGTTGAAACTTTGAAAAGGACTGAGAGCAAAAGGGAAGCTCTGGCTGCTGCAGTTCAAGATCTGCGAAAAACAAATGAACTGGTATCACAGTTGGAAGCCATAGAGAAGAAAAATTTAAAATCCTTATCATCGAAGGATGAGGTGGTTGATGCTTCTAGAGATTTGTTCTTGACTGTCTCCGGTGGCTTGCATCTGGAGAGTTATGCATGTGCTCTTGGAAATGCCTACTCATTTGGACCAAGATTCCAGGCAGATAAAACAGATTCGGCCAAGCATGCTTCAGAAATGTAGATGGTTGAGGTTGAAATGGCTTTTTCGCAGCTTCGGGTAACATTTTGAGACAAGCAAAAACAATGGTTGGATTATGATTAAATATGAACAAGCAGAGAATTTCTATATTCTTTCTCTACAGACTTGAATTTTATCTTCTGAACAGCCACAGAAAATTATATATATAGCAAACTTCTCAGAATGATATATAGCACATTATACTTTGTGGTGCTTGCAGGATGCCATGAATTGTGCTAGTGACTATTTCAATCACCTCATTATGTATGTTTTGGAAACATGCCATGAAGATATGAAGTTTATTGCCAAAAGAATTGACAACGCCTGCTTCACTCGTCTTCAGCAGACTGCGTCAGGTTTTCTGAAATGCTTTCCTACAATGAAGTCATAGATATTCTAAGAAAGGTAGTTGTTACTTCTAAATGCTGAGATGAAAACAAGAGATTTTCTTTCTTACTTGTTTTAATTGTGCTCCCAGGTTGAAGATAAGAAATTCGAAACAAATTTCAAATCAGGTGTTGCACTCACTGCAGAACACTTAAGAACACTTAATGACAGTGACCCACTTCACTGTTTCTGTGGAAGGATTAGGGCTCATAAATGTAAAAGATTGGGGGTTTGGGTAAAACGACGTTGTTTTGGGGTGGGAGGACTAATATGTCATATTTTAAAAAGTTACACGTTTTGGTGTGAGAGGACTAATATGTCCTGTTTTAAAAAGTTACATGCCACGTGTGCTTTTGTAATGATCAGATTAGCATCACGAGAGCTACGTCAGCATTTTCCGTTGAGTTCAACGGAAGGATAAATTTGTCTGCGTTTTGAAAGGGTCAGGGACATGAATGTATTTTCTAATTCTTGGGGACAAAAATGTCCGCAAAAAAAAAGATCAAGAACCTATTTGTCCTTAACTCTTAATTTTTTAAGTGAGATCAATGATAAATATGAGAGAAACTCACACTTTACACTCTCAATTTCTTTTTAACAATTGAGAGAATTCATTTTCCGGAATGTTTCACTAGTTTGTGAAAAACCCTAGTAAGGGGAAGGCGATGAGAATGAGCGATAAGTGGGTGGAATTGGTAGGTTGTTCGAGTGCAAGGCTTCCGGGGGAGGTGGTACTGGAAATCCTGTGGCGTGTTCCAGCGACGGGTCTGGTTCATTTAAAGAGAGTGTGCAGATCATGGAGAACCCTAATCTCCAGCCCCGAATTCGCCAGAGAGCACCTTGAGCGCTCAACTGCAGCTCTGCTAGCCTCGGACGCACGAATAGCCTATGCAAGCCAGTTCTCCCACCTAAGAAGAATTGGATTTTTGCCCTTACACTCTCTGTTCCATAATCCGTCATCGCCTGCTGCTAAAGTGGTTAGCAGCTACGATATTGTTGGTTCCTGCCACGGCTTGTTGTGTTTGTTCGATACGGTTTCCAAAACTCGTGTTATGTTGTGGAACCCCTGTACGGGGTCCACATCGAAGTGGCGGCAAACGAGTGCACCTATCATGTCGTGTGGCTTTGGCTATGATCACGTCAATGGCAAGTACAAGTTTCTTGCGGTTGTGAAGAATGAATACGGTGCACTTGAGAGCAAGATTTTCACGTTTGGTGTGAATCATTGGAACAGAATTCTAGGTCGCTCGTTAATTTACAGCGTCACTGAGCTTAAGTGGTTATTTGTGAGCGGCACTTTTAACTGGTTGGTTTCTCTGCCTAGGGCGTCCGTAATACTTTACCTTGATTTGGGCAGAGAAACTTATGGTGAGTTGTCTCTTCCAGAAAGGGATCCCGATGATAATATCAGAATAATACCCGTGATAGGTGTCTTGAGGAACTGCCTCTCTGTTTGCTTCGACCATAAGAAAACTCATTGGGCTGTGTGGCTTAGGAATAACCGATCTTGGACTCAATTCGCCATGATCCCTCACCACCCCCAAATCACTAATCGTTTTGGAGTTGCATCTTTACGGATCCTCTACGTCTCCGACGATGATGTTCTTCTTCTCAAGAAAGGCCAAAACGCCGGGTTATTTCTGTATTACTTAAATGATGGAAGGATAGCTTTTCCTATGATTCATAGCTTCAGCGATGACTTCGTAGGAATGCCTATGTCTAAGCAAATAGGTCCAACGACTTTACTTGTTTATTATCCAAGCTTGCTTTCACCGATTCATCTTTAGGCGACTAGGCTTTCTTCTTTATATTATTGCTTTATTCAAATGTAAGCAAAGTAATAAATTCAAGCCGTATTCCCTTTTTTCTCTTGCTTTCTCTTTTTATTCTTTGCCTTTTACCGCTTTCGCCGTCTTTGTTTACTCACTCTAGTTGCGCTATGGGACTTCCCCTTTTTCTCAGTAATTTTTATGAGCATTATACGGCAAACAGTTCTGTAAAATCATCTTATAGAAAGTTATTCATTGGTCTATCTCACAAGTGTTATTCATAGGGCTGGAACTCACTCAACCTAGCTCATAAGCGAGCTCGAACTCAACTCATTAATAATATATATGTTCCTACCCTGACCTAACGGTATGACCCAAGTCCAAATACACCAAAAGGCCCAATCCAAAGATTGGCCTTCGTTATTCACCGACCTCTTCAAAAGAGGTCGGACTCAACAGAGACTTCTTTCCAAAGAAATCGGGCTCAAGAGATAGCTGGCAGATAACACTTATTCAAAGAAGTAACTGCCCCTAAAATCTCTCAACCCACTTCTAGAAGTCATATCCCAACAATGCCTAGATAAAAGGGACGGTTATCCACCTAAAAAGGTGGCACTACTCCAACGGTGGTTATTGGATCACCACTATAAATACCCTGACACCCCTCAGGTATCTCTAAGTTCCAATACATTCTAAACCTGCTTAACCCCATGCTGACTTAGGCATCGGAGTGTCTTTGCAGGTACCACCCCCATTCTCTCACACACACAACTCGGAGGCGGCTCCCAGACGAAAACCAAGTCGGAGACCACACTCCTCCAGCGCTTGGGCCTCAAACAAGTCCAACCACCGTCCGGTTCTAGGTAAGCCCCGGAACATTGGCGCCGTTGTCGGGGACCTGGAGCTCAACTCTTGATAATGGCGGATGATCAATAACATAGTCAGACAACCACTCGACATGAATAAGATGCAAGCATGTTAAAAAGAAGCTGGAATACAGTTTCTATGGATATCAGAAATCCCGTAAAAACTTCTCCCAATGGGCATAGGATATCAAATAGGGATGATGATTCTACTTCTACGGTTAAATTGGATTAAAAGAGAAGAAAGCACCGTCCCAAGGCCATTGTAGAAAGTAAACCAAGATGAACTCGAAAGCCAATTGAATAAAAGAATTTTCAATTCAGAAAATTCAATTGGCAAAAGAAGTTACGTAAAAAAAAAGACGAACTCGAAAGCCAATTGAATAAAAGAATTTTCAATTCAGAAAATTCAATTGGCAAAAGAAGTTACTTGAAAAAAAATGAACTCAAAAGCCAATTGAATAAAAGAATTTTTAATTCAGAAAATTCAATTGGAAAAAGAAGTTACGTGAAGAAAAAAAAGAGGAAAAGGGAACGTGACTAATCCCAACCTCTTCGTGAAATAGGATGGACAATGACATTTGTGTCAACTTACAATCTCGGAAAAATCCATGAATGAAATAGAACAGTTGCATGTTCCAAATACACAGCATCAGCCAATTTGAATGCAACCCAATCCGACAACAGAGTGATGAATCCAATTTTTTCTTCAGTGGATTCACCTGTCAATTACAACAGTGAATAACACAAAGAATTCTCATGGTACATCTTTCGTTGGTTGCTCACAAATTACATCACTGCCAATGAATATGGAAAGAAATATTCCTGTGGTAGAATTTGATGTTGTTTGCACACCAATAAAGATGGATGTCTTCCAGGAAGAAAACTGGAATCCGATCCAAAGAAAAAAGAAAGTCGGGGTGACAAAGGCCCAGTCTTCATTGGAGGGAATGATGGTCAGACTTTTCTTCAAAAGTCGGATGAGCCGGGAGCTCACAAAGAAAATTCGACCTCTTTTAGATCTCACGAAGAAAGTCCGACCTCTTTTAAAGGTTAGACTCTACAATGAGGTCTAAAACCTCATTGCTCAGAAGAATCCGACCTCTTTAGATCCGACAAGGAAAAAATCCGACCTCGTTCCGACCTCTTTCACGATCAACTCTACAATGAGGTCAAAAACCTCGAAGAATATCAGAAAGAGATTCTGACTTCTTTTAAAGATCAGAGTCTACAATGAGGTCGAAAACCTCCAAGCTTAGAAAGAAAGTCCGACCTCTTTCCAAGCTTAGAAAGAAAAATCTGACCTCTTCTAAAGATCCAAGCTTATGAAGATAATTTGACCTCCTCTGAGGATTCAAGTCTACAAATAAAAATCCGACTTCCTTTAAGAGCTTACAAAGAAAAGTCTGACTTCTTTCTTGAGGTACAACTTCGAGAACTAGATCCCAAGCATAAATGGCCATGAGAAGGTCATACGAAGAAATTTCTCAACTGACAACCTCGTCTTGATCCAAAATGACATCGAACCAAAAGCGGACGAAGAAAAGCCAACACCAAAATGAAAAGATCCAACAAAGTCACTTAAGACTTGAAAAGAACTACTACAACATACTCAACTTACTCGAAAACAATCTACCTAGATTGTGCCATGTTTACAACAAAAGGGATACTACAGCTAGAAAGCGCACCTTACTCCTTAATGCACACTTTTTCTGACTTGAAGTGATGAGATCCAAAGTGGCGTAAGAAGTTATAAATGCAAATCGTGGTCCGACCTCATTAAGCCACTTGTACTAAATCAAACTGGCAAGGGGCAAAGCCTAAAACGAATTGCACAAATAACTTAAGGACAACGTGATCATAATCAAACATCAACACGAAGAGGATGTAAACCCGACGTCACAACAATTTGTTTAAAACAAATTGAGAAAGGATGGCGATTTATAAGAAGGCCTCCTCAAGCCAAGAGATAAGTATCCGACCTTACTAAGTTGACACAACAAGTATAAAACAAGTTATCCGACCTCCCAAAAAGAGAGTCCAAAATAATTTGTAAAAGTCACATAGCAACAAATAGTAAGATTCAAGAATGGCATGACTGAATACTCGAGTCCGACTTTATGAAGCTCGACCTCGAGTAGGGGCACTGGCTTATCAGGAAAGCTAAGTCCAAAATTATTAAAAACTAAAGACAACATTCTACAATGATTCTAGAGCACGAAAGAAGAACGTGACCCCCTTCCAGAAACCTGAGAGCAAACTCAGATAAGGAAAGAGCTCTTGAGACAAAGGATGGCTACGAGATTCGCCGCAAAAGACCTCATCTTGATAAGAAAAAATTAGGCTACTGAGTTCGGGCGAATGAAAGCTGACAACAAAAAGGATAGGACCCTATAAGATTACTGAGATCTTAGGAAAAGGTTATTACAAGGTGACCGACTTAAACAGCACCGAGCTACCAAGGTCGTGGCATGCTTGTAACATGAAAAGGTACTATAGCTAAAAGCGAACTCTACTCCCTGATGTACTCTTTTTCCAACTTCATGATTTTTTCCCAAAAATTAAAGGATTTTTTCTGAAGAAGGGTTTTTAACGAGGCATCATAGTAGAGACTAAGGGATCATAGATAGTGAAAAACCCTTAGTAGCAGTAAAAGTACCTTCGCAAATAAACAAAAATCTTTTATCTCTTATAAATTCCTTCTCGTTTTTCTTCCTTTCTACGAAACGCGCCGACTTAAGCTTGACAAAGCGTGAAAATCTCATGAACCGACCTAGATGGTCTTCAGGATAAAATGACGAGGTACAAGTCGGTGTAAAGAGGTTATAAAAGTCGATCGTAATAAACTCAGAAATTATCTGACTTACAAGTCGGGAAAACCGAGAAAAAAGGAAACGCATCGCAAAAATAACCTAAATCATAAGAGCTCAATAAATCAAAAATTGAGTATAAGGAATACCATAAAGAGATCAGGAAACCTATTGAAAGCACTAAGGCAAAAGGCTGTCCCGAGTTGTTAAGGAAAACTTAACTTAAAGAAAGGGACAGTCAGCCAAGAAAAAGGTTTTTCAAAACAAAGATAAAAAAGGTTTTTTCTAAGATTACTGAAATCTTAGAAAAGGGCTACTACAAAGTGTCTAACTTCGAGGGTGAAAAACTACCCAGGTCGCAACACACCTCCAACATAAGGAGATAAAACAATTCCTTATGAAAATTGATTTTCTACAATTAACACACACTAATTGAAACTCGACAAACCGCGAAAATCACGGGCCGATCATATAGAAATCGCCTGGATGAAGCGACGAGGAACCAATTGGTGGAAAGAAGTTACATATGCGAATTGGAAAGAAAACACCTCGAAACAGCTCGGGCCAAACGGGTTGAAAAAGTTGTGTTTAGAACAAGTCGCAAAAGTAACTTAACTAAATATGCCCCTTGAGGCATAAATACGATCTAACAACTCGATCCACACGGATAACAAATGGATCGTACAAAATCTCAAGCCCACAATCTCATCTCTACAAGTTCTAAAAATAAACGACCTAGTCGTATAAAATGGAACACTTTCACAAAAACAAGTTGTTCCAAGAAAACTCGTTCTAGCATTCACAACAACATAAGGATAACTTGGATTAAACGAGTTATGCCAGTCAACCATATTTTCAACGAAATTGTGTTAAGCACAAGTCGTGTCTATCTAAAAGCAAAACTTTAAAAGTGATTTGTATCAAAATGAATCACTTCAACCAAACGACTCGTATAGAAACGAGTTAAAAAGGAAGGATTGTAAACATTTTTGAACAAAATCGAAACGTAAAAACTATCCTCCAAAACAACTTGGATAAAACAAGTTGTATCATACATAAGGACGACAACCTTGTAAAAACTAGAAAGGGGAGGGAATAAGCATATAATCCCTTCACCTAAGGCGCCAATTTATGCTCGACAAAGCGCAAAAATCACGAGCTGGCCTTTTCAATGGTCGCTCGGATAAAGCGACGAGGTATAAATTGGTGTCCAATGGTTATAATAAGGCTTGATGATTTAAAACAACTCAAGCCCATGAGTTGAACAAAATCGAGTAAAAAATAACCATATGATCTAAGTAATTTGTATTAAAATAAATTGCGCAAAACAACTTGATATATAACGAGTTGTGCTTCAAAAAAGTGACTTGTATAAAAAACAAGTCATTTATAAAAAACTCAGAATGAATGAGTTCAACAAAAAAAGGCTTCATTTGAAAATCCTTTCTACTTGATTGCTCGAGTCCGACTTCATAAAACTCAACCTCGAGCAGGGGCACAATGGATAAAGCAACAAAGTCTGATGGTTATAAAGATGATCTGATACTTTAAAAGGACTCAAAATAAACAATTTGTACTTGAAACAAGTTGTAAAGTCCTAAAAATAGCTTGAATTTAAATGAGTTGTATGAAATTAGATCAAGAAATAGCCACGTTTTAATTAAACGATTTGAAATAAAGCAAATCGTAAAACCTTAAAACTACTCGTATCAAACGAGCTAGACGAGGTTATACTAAAAAATAATTACAAGTCTCAAAACAAGTGATTTGTATTAAAACAAGTCATGCATCCTCAAAACAACTCGAACTGAACGAGTTGTACAAAATTAGGATAAGAAATGTTTTCTGGTTAAGCACGATGTGCTAAAACCAGTCATACAAAGCCTACAAGCCTTAAATAACTCAGAAAGAACGAGTTGTACCAATCAGTCTTAGAAAAAAGACTTGGCCAAAAACAAGTCGTTTAAAGAGGGAAAAGTATTTATAGCACGCCAGGGGCATAAGGGTAAATTGACGCGATCATTAAAGAAACGCGCTGTTACCAATGTAAATGCTCCCACGTGTAAATGCGAAAACCCCAACAGACGCGACATTTGATTAGACTTGGCGGTTAAGAAATTAAAAATCACGTCAGTTTTAAAAATCACGTCAGCTACAGACCAAGTTCAATACTCGAATCCAACTCATAAGCAAAAGAGATTGGACTCGAGTAGGGGCACTGTTCCTACCCTGACCTAACGGTATGGCCCAGGTCCAAATACACCAAAAGGCCCAATCCAAAGATTGGCCTTCGTTATTCACCGACCTCTTCAAAAGAGGTCGAACTCAACACAGATTTCTTTCCAAAGAAGTTGGGCTCAAGAGATAGCTGGCAGATAATACTTATTCAAAGAAGTAACTGCCCCTAAAATCTCTTAACCCACTTCTAGAAGTCATATCCCAACAATGCCTAGATAAAAGGGACGGTTATCCACCTAAAAAGGTGGCACTACTCCAACGGTGGTTATTGGATCACCACTATAAATACCCTGACACCCCTCAGGTATCTCTAAGTTCCAATACATTCTAAACCTGCTTAACCCCATACTGACTTAGGCATCGGAGTGTCTTTGCAGGTACCACCCCCCATTCTCTCACACACACAACTCGGAGGCGGCTCCCAGACGTAAACCAAGTCGGAGACCACACTCCTCCAACGCTTGGGCCTCACAAACAAGCCCAACCACCGTCCGGTTCTAGGTAAGCCCCGGAACAATATATATATAATCTTAATTATTTATAATTTTATATTTATTTTTATATATAATTTTAATAAAGGACATAAATAAAAAATTTATAATTTATTGATAAATAGACTATATAAAATTTATATTTTTAAATGTTCTTTCAAATATTTAAGTTATAATTTATTGATATAGAATTATAGATTATATTTCTATTATTTGAGCACCCGTAAGCTTAAACCAAACTTGAGTTTAAGAAATAGACTCAATTGTTAATGTGACGGATCCAAAAAATTTTGGTAGTGGGGACAAAATTTATATAATATGATAATAATTTTTATAATAAAAATAATATTTGTATATAAAAAATTAAATATTAAATTATCTATTAATCACTATATATCTGTGTATAAATATATATATATTGTTTAACTTATTTTTAATTTGTATTTTATATTTTAATATATATTTTATACAGATAATTTTTTTTGTGTACATATAGTATGATTGTTGTTATGATTATATTTTGTTATTGTAAAATATGATTAGCCTTCAAAATATCTAATATACAAATTAAAGCATTAAAATAGTAATTTAAATAATAATATATAATTTAAAATTCTATTCTTTTAGGTTTTATATTTTTAAAAAAATTAAGTAATTTTTCTCTTAACACTACCATCAAACTCCTTTCATATATATATATTACTAAACAATTATTTAAAAATTCACAATTAGAAGCCGATTCTTATTGATATTTATAGTTAAAAAAGTTTTTTCAATTAATATAGTTGCTACGCAAAAATTAAAGTTAATTTGAAAAGAAGATAAATAATATTTTTTTGAGTTGATTTTTAAAAAAGAACACTAATTTCGTTTAAATCTGAAAATTGATCATTCTAACGAATATCTAATATAAAATTTTTAAATTGACGATTAAGTACCAAAAGTTGAGTAAAAAATTATTGTGGGATCAAATTTAATAATTTAATGGGGACAAATAAATATTATTATCATATACTACTTAAAAAAATTTCAAATTGTAGTGGGGGCGCTTGCCCCCACACCTATGCACTTGGAACCGTCCCTGATTGTTAATGAGTCGAGTTGTGAGTCAAACTTAATTTTCGTGAGCCGATCTAGCTCAATTCGGCTCATTTCCAGCCCTAATTATTCAAAAGAACTTAAAATTTTGAAAGTATCTCTCACACACAAATATCACACTTCTTAAGATTAGAATTTTTAAATTCAAATTGTAACAAAACCAGGAAATCATCACAAGGTAGCAATCATCTCGAAACTTCAGCACACCATAGCAATTATGTTTAAGACAATATATAGATGATAATTATATAAATGGTGAATCACCAAAAATATACCGGAATAATTTTATTCTGACAAAAAACACTCGAATTTTATTATTGACAAAAATGCCCTCATATAATTTAAAAACGTGATAAAAGTGTCCAAAATTAAATATGTATTCTCAAAAAATAATTTAGAGATTGAATTTTGTTGCAATTTTTTGCAAATATAATCAGAAAATGAGATATTTTTATTCTTAATATTTGGTAATTTTGGCTAACTATATACTTATCTCAATTTTCTAATCATGCTCGCAAAAAATCGTACCAGAATTCTCTAAAGTATTTTTTAAAAATATATATTTAATATTAAATATTTTTGCTGTGTTTTAAAATTATTTCAGGCTATTTTTGTCGATAACAAAATTTTTACGCATTTTTGTCAACGACAAAATTATTGTACTGAAAGCACAAGGTACCTCTGCGTTAGCAAGTCTTAGAAAATCTTCACACTCTGTTCATGTTTGACGATCGAACTTAGCGAAGCATCTCGAACTTGAAATCATTAAGAAATTTATACAAATCCTATGTTTGATTATGTCATGGTGTTGGATGCCAAAAAGTCTTCACTTATATAAAAATATATACAAATCAAAAGTACATGACTGCACATCAAGATTTCAAAACTGATAAATGTCTCTTCTTATTAGATATTCTCTTAAGGCAACTAATACATCAACCTCAATCGTCATAAGCAACAGATATATCATGCCAAGAATTGGCATTATAAATTCTCAATTCATGATCCTAATAGAACTTTGAACTCTGAGGTAGAATCTAAAAAAGATGTTATGCACTTATGCTCATGGTCAAAGGTAAAATAATTGAACTACATACAAATTGATTCATCAATACAGCAAGTAAACAATATTTGATACACCATATGACCATATATTCTTTTTTGAAAGCGGCAAAATGTGTATCATACCAACTTGGTGCCAAATTATGTGTTCTATTGACTGCCACTTACAGCATTTTCTTTCCTAAAAGCTCGAAGTTGCTCCTTAAACTTTTTGCTCTCTTCAAAGTTAGCCTTTCGCTTCAGAGCTTTCTGTTAGAACACATTCACAATCATCAGAAACCATGGGAAAACAAGATTTCAAAAAAGGGGTCAGTTTCTTTATATATATATATGAATGAAATGCTCACTTCTTGTCTAAAACAGCGATCCAACTTTATTTTCAAATCTGTACATTCACCAAAGAATTTTCCAACAGGGTGTTCCACATGACACTTCTGGAACAGCTCAATAATCTGCACAAAAATATGATTTCTAGCAACAGTTAATTATCTCAAGACAGCCTAAAATATGGTTCCTGGCAACACACAAAACATAAATTTCCTCTTGCTCTCCTAGCAGGTAAAAATTTACTTACATTACATATTAAGCAACCAAAGTCTTGTGTTTAGGAACAAAAGTCCTACAATCAACTAGCTATTATCCATGTCATAGGAAAATTAACACAAATCAAATCATAGCAACAGCCATACTAGTAATACATACAACACAATATCTTAAACACACTACCAAAAATAACAACTGATTAGCAAATAAACTCACTTCAGCGCACATTGGGTGCTTGTGTAACGTTAAGGGAGGATGCATCTTCCCACAAACAAATCAATCAGAAGCACCAACCAACCCTGCAATGCAAAAACCCCACTGTTATATTCCGTCCTACTGAAGGAGTACTAGAAAATTGGCAGTTTGGCACCAACCCAAATGAAACTGTTCCGTCCGAGTTACCCAGGCCGACCTCCTTGCGATCCGAGCTTTTAGTAATTTCAGATTGGTTGTGCTGCTATTCGCCGGGGCGAGGTACAGGTCGGCTTTCTTTTAAAACACCGCGGGTGGAACACCTTGCAAAAGAATCTCTGACGCTCAAGTCAGAAGAGGTTGTGCTTATGTTTCTACTCTGTTGCTTCGGTGCTGTTTAAATAGATAGAGAGGCCGTTGTGTTCAGCATCTGATATCTTGTACTCTTCCGCAGATCTCGCCGTGGTTAGTTTTTAGGATCTTTTTTCTGTTATTGGATGATCTGTTACCTGATTCTTAGCTATTGTGGTAGCCGTTGTGTTTGTTTGGGCCGAGGTTTATGGTCCACATCAGAAACCAATCAGAAAAGAAAAGAGTAAAACTTTGAAACTTATAACTATCAAAGATTACAATATAACGAGAACCAACAAAGATGGAAATCTGGAATAGACCGAAGTGAAATTCAACATGTATATATATCTGAAGCTGGGAATTTCGAAACCTAAGTATAGCTGAAAACTATAATTTAAGGAGTGATGCGAAAAATTGGACTTACGAAATCCGAATCAGTGAGTTGGAAGACTCAAATC
The DNA here is from genome assembly GCF_014773155.1 of Arachis stenosperma. NCBI lineage: Eukaryota > Viridiplantae > Streptophyta > Magnoliopsida > Fabales > Fabaceae > Arachis > Arachis stenosperma. Next base: position 160,090,624 of record NC_080379.1, read on the forward strand.
AGAGCTTGGAGGGTGGTGCCGTGTGTTTTTAACTTTTATGTGTTGATGAACGAAGATCATCTTATGTTGATCACTTTTTATTATTTCTTTTTCGCCGCGGCATTTGTAATATTTGTATTGTAATCCAGTTAGAGGTAATGTATTTGTTTAATAGAATTAGGAGAAATGTTAGAGAACACAAGAATTTATTATTTATTATTATTATTTTTATATATTACTTTAATTTTTTTGATTTAGTAATATAATAATATATTTTAATTTATATTTTTCAATAATTGATGATAAAAAAATAAATTGCAACGGTCTTTTAGTATTTTTTAGTAACAAGTTAAAAACTTACAATATTTTTATTTTTATTAATGTGATAACAAATTATTATATTATGTTTTTTTTGCAAAATTTTATTATATGACAGAATAAAGAATAATTACCTAAATCAATTTCAAGAATTTTAAAAACGAATATTTATTAATACACAAATTTTTTTAATTTTTATCTCCGTCAGACATAACAGTTTTTCGTCAATTTTTTTGACATGATTCACTGACGAAGAATGCTGAATTGGCAAGTACACTCACACATATGGCTGTTAAGTATCCACGTGTGCAAGAAGGATCTTATACTTATAATCACTAGTTACCCAAACCACTGCCACTGCTTCTACATCCTTTTCTCTGTCTTTTCTTCTCTCTTCCTCTTCTTTTCTTCTCATTTTTCTTCTATAGTTAGACCCAGTCGCACCACCACCGCCTCATTCTCCTTCTCCATTCGCCTCTTTTACTGTGAAATCTCATATCTGGCATTGTGATCATCGCAACTCCTCCATAGCACACAATAAGAACGCCTCCTCTATCGCCTTCTTTTGTCACTCAGCAACAACAACTCCTTTGACATTCTATGTCCCGCCTTTTGTCACCTCCATCACCAGTCATGTCATAGCGCATTCACTCCACTTGTGATTTCGAGAAAACATGGGGGCGCGTGAACGCCACGTGAAGTTGTGGAGGCTGAGGCGAAAGGTACCAAAGGAAGGGGAGGGGTGATCGTTAGGAAAGAGCCTATGCTAAAGAGGAATCCGCCAAGAACGTAGAGGTGGTGCCGAGAGGGATTGGGGCAAAGTTGCAGAGACTGTAAACTTGAGGGTTGTAAGACATGGGTAGAAGAGGGCACTGTGTGTAGTTCTTTGGGTTTAAGAAAAGAGGGAAGCGATGAATGGGTCCTGTAGGAAGATGCAAAGGAGGTGGTTGCGGCGGTAGTGGAGGAGAGTAGAGAAGAAGGACATCGAGAAGAGGAAGCGGTTCCATGAGAGTTGAAGACATGTTACATTTTGTTCCAACGTGTTTCACTACTGCTTAGGGATTGTTTTGTTCTTCTCATACACGTGAATTTTTAACTATCACGTGTGCGAGTTAACGTGCCAATTCAGCAATTTTCACTAGTAAGTCATGCCGGAAACTGAACTAGAGACTAATTTAGCTGGTGATAATCGTTAGAAATTGACATATGTATTAATTTTTTTTAGAAACTAAAATGCCTGCTTTTAAAATGTCCATTTTTATCATGAGAAGTGTTAGGAGACCAACAACTTTTGTGATTTGTAGCCATCATTTACGATTTTAATGGTGTGAGATTTGTGTGAGATTTCATCCAATGGCTCACTTTTTTGCTGGTTACATGCTGGCCAGAATTTAATAAAGTTGCTGGCCCCTAAACTTTTCCTTTTATCATTTCTATTTATGAATGTTCAAAATGCTAACAAATCCACTTACAAAAGTAAAACTGATTTTATACCCATAAAAAATAAGTTTCAACCGACAAAAACTATCCAAATCTTAATTTTTTTCAAAACTCTTAAATTATCCTTCCTAATCTAATTTATTACACTCCAAATCTCAACCCTCAATCCTTTACCGCCACTACACTAATTTATAACCTTTTACCACCACCATTCAAATCTTTTCCGTATTCCAACACTCAACGCCAGCTACCGTCGTCATCGTCATCGCCGCTGTCCCCACCCCCCACTACAGCCGCCATGTTATTGATGTACTCCGCACTCTTTAGATCCTTCCCTAGTAAACCAATTGCTCCTGTTGCGTTTTGCTATCCTTTTAGTGTTGGTGTTATTTAGGCATTTGCTAACCAAACGACAAAGAATGATGGAGGAGGACCTTGGATTCACTTTTTCTTTTTGTCTTGACAACTTTGGTGCTGGTTTTGCTTCATCGAGAAATCCAGGTGAGTTTTAAGTTTGGATTTTTAATATATATTTCTATGTTCTCTTATAAATTTGCTCGTTAAACTAATAGTCCTTTTAACCAATTTGTAAAATGAACTTGAAGGAGTTTCCTCCATGCTTGGTCAAACGTGGCAATGGATTACGAAGCACATGTCGCAAACAACAAGAGTTATGTTTCATCATTTGAAAAATTATCTCTCTCTTTTCTTGATTTATCAATGAAAGGCGGATATAAGCACGAAGAAGTAAGATAAGATTGAGGAGGTGATGGTAGTGTTCATGGTGACGATGGCGGTAGTGCGGTAAAAGTAGTGATAAAAGGTTGGAGATTATGATAGTGGTAGTTTGAAAGTGATGGTTTATCAGTGGCTAAGAGAAATGGGGGGGGGGTTGAATCTTAGCCCCTTTTTCGCTTAATAACTCTTGCTGTCCTTTAGAACACTTGAGGAGATATTTCTTATTTTTGTCTCGTGCCTAGTCAAGAGACTTTTTTGTTTTGTCTCGTGACTAGCCATGAGATATTTTTCAGTTTTGTCTCCTATGCAGCAGAATCAGAAATGGAGTAGAAAAGAGAGAAAATTACACCAAGATATATCTTGGTTTAGCTGCTAAGTGCAATGCAGCTTACATCCAGTTTTCATCACAACAATGATGGAATTTCACTATAATCATCTTTGATTACAAACACCAATTCTCCCTAGGAACAATCCTTCCTATCTGGGACAAGTCCAGAATTTAACCCCAACCCTGAACATGACTTGGTCACCTACCAAGCTTTCAACTACTAAGTGCTAACCCAACTTGTAAGGAGATTCTCACAGAATCATGAAACACAACACAGATGTACAAAGGACCTCTAGGACATCTATGGCTTTTTTTCTTTTAATTTTGTATACTCTTCCTTTTTTCACTCTATGTATTTTTCATACAAACCTCACTGTTTGCCTTTTTCCATGAGACTCAAGACAGACAAAACCAAACAGAAAATTACAAAATGAAGAACATTGAAGGAGAAGAACTTCTGTTAGCTTAGGTAGCTATGTGAACACTGTGCCTTGCACTCTCACTCCTTACTTCAAGCCCTGGCTATTCTCCCTTATTTATAGAGGGGGAAGCCTCCACGATTGAAACCATTTGAACCAAGCTAAACTTCTTCTTCTTCAAGAAAACCAGTTCGGTCAGAGAGAGAGGAGAGATAACCGAATGCTATATCCAACATGCAATTACCTCTGAGTCTTTCCTTTACACCAAACTTCACCAATCCGAGCCATCCCTCTTGACTTGCACTTCAAGAAGGACTCCTAGCCCTTGATGCTTCTTGATGCATGACAACTTCTTCTGCTCAAACTTCTGCATCTTCTCCACGCAGCTACAGTAGCTACCTCCTGTGGTAGTTGATCAAAAGCTGAGACAAGTCATCCCTTAAGGATCTTCTTACTCTGACCGAATGGATTTTCTTCCATTTTTGGTTATGGAAGGCTTGAAATCACTTTCCACATCTTACCTTTTGTGGTAAAGATCTTAGCCACTCCATACCTCATATTTTCTTTTTCTTACTGCCATCATCACAATGGTCTTGTTACTAGCTTCTTCTTTCTGATAGCTTGTCTTAGCTTCCATATTTCCTCTGTGAAATGACCGAAAGCTTGAAGAAAGAAGAGAGAGAAGAGAGAAATTAAAATGCTTTTAGTTGAATTAAGAGAGAGAAATGAAGTGAATTAAATTTCTAGATACCCATGCCTAGAAGCGTGTAACACACTTAAGACAATCAAATCACTTTTTCACTTTCTCTTTCCTATTTCCAATGTCTGCATTAACTTCACTTAATAAAATTTGAATTCCACCAAAAATAAAAGAGGTGGTATCCGTGGAAGCATGTATTTTTCTCTCTTTCTCATTTTTTCAATTTGGACCAAGCTAGTAGATTTCTTTAAAAAGAATTTTGGGCTAATAGTAATCAAATTTGGCCCAACTAGTGTAATAAAAATTCAGCCATATATTATAAGCATTTTCTTGCACAAGGCTGATTGTACTGGGCTTGTTTACCAAGATATTGGCCCAATTAACATAACAATTATTCAGCCACACATTATATTGCAAATTTGGGTAAGGCTGAATGTTTGGCTTCTTGTTGGGCTAGCCAATTTTTCGGCCCAAGATACAATCTGCACAACAAAATTATTAATTAATAATTTTTACATGAAAATTAAATTAATAATTTTGTAGTTAATTATTTTAATAATGTTTGTTCATCATCAATTTAAATTTGGTGTTTTCCAAACTTATCAATCTCCCCCTTGATGACAAATATTAAAAATTGAAATGGAAAAGGATTAGAGTTTTAGAGTACTCCCTTTGAAGATTAGTATTCCTCCCCCTTTCCAATTGTTACATGGCTCCCCTAAATATATGCCATTTTACCAAGGGAATCTTTACCTGTAACCTTTTAAAATCAAGCTTAAGGCAACTATGTTATTCAACATATGAAATTTGAAATGTTAAATGGCTTGATTTATGAGCAGAATTAGAGTGATAAACAAAACTCATTTGTTATCATATAAATGATTTTCTGCTCAAACAAAACAATCAATCAAAAAATAAAGCATGCTTGAGTACTTTCAGAATACTTTACAACATATATTCAAAACTCAACATACTTTGGATCAAACTAATTCTTTGTAAAAATAGTTTCTTGCCAAAAGGATTTGCCAAACAATAATTTACAAATTATGAAATTGTTTCTAATATAGATCATCATCCAAACTGCATAAAAATTGGCAGGTTATTAAATCAAGATTATCAGAGCTTAAACAAACTTATCACAGCCAAAAACAAATCATGATAAAACATAAACTAGAGCAACATAATCAGAGCAACACATGAGCAACCTAATCAGAGCAACACATGTACAGGGGTAATCATGAATCAACTTGATTTTAGCCCCTGTTTTTAGTTCTAGTAACTTTTCAATTTTTCAGCTTTTCTCCCCCTTTTGTCATCAAAGGGGAACCTGCAAAAAAAAAAAAAAAAAAAACACAATGGTATGCAACATATCCAAAATATAACTAGTACTAAAATAACCAAATTTGACACACAACTCCTTCCTTTAATAGGACAACCTTCAAAATCATGATTAAGGCAAACTCAAACAGAAACGGGTCAGACTAAGGTCAAAGAGATTTTAGGGCCCAAGATAATTAATGTAAGCGCAGTCTCCCCCTGTCTCATGGCCCGTTCATCATAGCCTGAAATTTGTCTCCTGCTTTCCTACGAGACAAAACCAAATAGAATAAAAAATTTCACAAATTTTCAACAGAACTTAATTCTATTATTCCCAAACTGTATCTTAAGGTGCAGAATCTGTCTTCACATAAGGGCTTAGTGAAAATATCCGCAAGTTGATCTTCGGATTTTACAAATTGAATATCAATAGTTCCCTTTTTCACATGTTCTCTAATAAAATGATATTTAATTTCAATGTGCTTGGTTCTTGAGTGCAAAACAAGATTTTTTGAAATATTTATGCCACTCATATTGTCACAAAACAAGGGTATACTATTGATTTTTAATTTGTAATCCTCTAATTGAGTTTTTAACCATATTAATTGTGAACAACAAGCGGAGGCAGAGATATATTCAGCTTCGGCTGTGGATAGAGCTACTGTGGCTTGTTTCTTTCTTGACCACATGTTGAGTGAGCTTCCAAGGAAGCAACACATGCCCGATGTGCTTCTTCTATCCACCCAATCTTTCGTATAATCTGCATCACAAAACCCTACTGCACAAAAATTATCAGATTTTGGATACCATAAGCCATAATCACTAGTTCTCTTAATGTATCTAATGATGCGTTTAACGGCCAAAAGATGGGACTCTTTTGGGTGAGATTGAAATCTTGAGCATACACCCACACTTTGAACAATATCCGGTCTAGAGGAGGTAAGATACATGAGCGAACCAATCATTCCTCTATACCGTGTTTCATCCACATCTTTGCCATCATCATCCTTTTCAAGTTTAGTGTTTGGATGCATTGGTGTTTCCATTGGTTTGGAATTTTCTAGGCCAAATTTTTTGATTAATTCTTTAGCATACTTTCCTTGGTGAATAAAAGTGCCACTAGGAGTTTGTTTAATTTGGAGGTCAAGAAAGAAAGTTAGCTCTCCCATTAAACTCATTTCAAACTCACCAGTCATGAGTTTTCCAAACTCTTCACACAAAGATTCATTGGCCGATCCAAACACAATATCATCCACATAAAGTTGAACTAGGAGAATATCATCATTAGATGTTTTAATAAATAAAGTTGTGTCGGTGGTACGCCTTTGAAAGTGATTTTCCAATAAGAAGGCACTGAGCCTTTCATACCAAGCTCTTGGAGCTTGTCTAAGGCCATAAAGGGCCTTTGAAAGTTTGAAAACATGATTTGGAAACTCTTTACTTTCAAAATCGGGGGGTTGTGTCACATACACTTCTCTATCAATTAAGCCATTAAGGAAAGCACATTTGACATCAATTTGAAACATTTTGAAACCCTTATGGGCAGCATAGGCAAGAAGTAACCTAATTGCTTCCATTCTAGCTACCAGAGCAAAAGACTCATCAAAATCTATACCCTCTTCTTGATCATAACCTTGGGCCACTAATCTAGCCTTGTTACGAACAACTTTTCCATCCTCACCAAGTTTATTTTTAAAAACCCACTTAGTACCCGTTACTTTCTTACCATCCGAATGAGGTACTAGTGTCCAAACCTCATTTTTGTCAAATTGAGCCAGCTCCTCTTGCATAGCTTTGACCCAAGAGGAATCTTCAAGGGCTTGCTTCACATTGTTGGGCTCCATTTGTGACAAGAGAGCAAAATTGCTTGGTTTGATTTGCTTTTTGGATGAGGATCTTGTTGTTACACCTTGTGAGGGATCTCCAATGATAAAGTCATGAGGATAACCCCTCATGGACTTTCATTCCCTTGGTTTCCGAAGGTGTGTTGAGCTTTGATGAGCTTCCGTAGGTTGTTCTGTTCTAGTTTCTCTTGCTGGTTCAAGAGACAAAATAGAAATGTCTCCTCCATTCTGCGAGACAAAATTGGACAGATAGATTCTTCATTTTGAACAGACTTGGGATTTTCTTCATTGATTTTTTTATTGACAGCATCTTCACAATCTGAATCATTTTCTATCACAGTATTGAGAATTGAATTAGAATCACAAAAAGATACATGTATGGATTCCTTTATTGTTCTATGTTCTTTGAGGTAAATTCTATAAGCCTTGCTAGTAGTGGAGTATCCAACAAACATTCCCTCATAAGATTTTGGATCAAATTTACCAAGATTTTCTTTATTGTTAAGTACAAAGCATTTGCATCCAAAAATATGGAAATACTTAAGATTAGGAGGGGTTCCTTTCCATAGCTCATAAGGAGTTTTCTTTAACCCTTTTCTAATGATGGTCCTATTCAAAATATAGCAAGCTGTATTTACAGCTTCAGCCCATAAAAATTTTGGAACCTCATTCTCACATAACATAGCCCTAGTCATCTCTTGAAGGCTTCTATTCCTTCTTTCAACAACCCCATTTTTTTGAGGTGTCCTAGGACATGAAAAGTTGTGAGCAATTCCAAAATTATCATAGAATTTTTCAAAGTCTTGGTTTTCAAATTCCTTTCTGTTCATACCCTGGGTCGAGGTGTCCGACCCGGGATGTTCTACAGACAAAGCGACCGACCTCTTCCGGTCAAGATGACCCGACCTCTTCTTAAAGAGCTCGGCCAAGTCACAGGAAAGCCCAATAAAAGGGCCCAAGCAGAGGAACACGACCCGAATCCAAGGGCGGCCCAAGCCTATAGAGATAAGGGCGGTTCCCTTAAAGATAAGATGACCTCGCTCGAAGATAAAGATAAGATAAGATAACTAACTTATCTTATCTAAGAAGGTCACTCTACGCCATTATAAATACACTGGAGCACCCAGGTATAACTCATACTCTGATTCTACTCAATACCTGCTTAATACCCTTGCTAACTTAAGCATCGGAGTCCCTTGCAGGTACCCCCACCCTCCGGGGACGAAGGATCAGCATCATTACCAAGTCTAACGAGTCAGACACAGCGACTCCGACCACCATCATCAGCTCGGACTCTGCAGCTCCGACCAGCATAGAAGATCTTGTCCGAGATCGACCTTCAGTTTCAGGTAACCATCGGAACATTGGCGCCGTTGCCGGGGAACCTGGAAGTCATCCCATTACCATGGCGGACGACCATGACAACAATCACACCTCAGATCTAGAAGAAAGAACGCCGCACAAAAACGTGGGCACAACACCAAAAGATACTCCCCAAATCAACAATGAGAACTCCCCAAACGAGGGAGCCCTGGAAGCATTCCAAGATCGGTTAAAACAACTTGAGGAAGACGCCCTACGTCAACGAGAGGCCGAGAAGGATCTGCAAAGAGAAATAAGGTGACGCCGAGAACTGGAGACCAAACTCCTAAAACTTGAAGCTGATGTCAAGACGAAAGCCAGCCGATCCACTCCCGAAGACAACGCACGAAAGGAGCAAGACCCATTCACCAAGGAAATCATGAAGACAAAAATCCCAAAGGACTTTAAACTCCCAAACATGACCTTATACGACGGCACTACAGATCCTAGCCATCATCTCAGCAACTTCAGAAGCAGAATGTACCTCACCGATGCCTCAAATGCAGTTCGTTGCAAAGCCTTTCCAACCACTTTAACAAAAACAGCAATTAGATGGTTCGGCAATCTCCCTCCTAGGTCCATCTCAAGTTTCGACGACATGGCTAAAAAATTCCTGGCCAGATTCTCCATCCAAAAGGACAAAGCTAAACACACTCCGAGCTTACTAGGAATCAGACAAGGAGAGCGGGAAACCCTGCGTAACTACATGAAGAGATTCAACAAAATATGCATGGATATACAAAACCTTCCAACAGAAGCTGCCATCATGGGTCTCATTAATGGTCTACGAGAAGGGCCTTTTAGTCAATCCATATCAAAGAAGTACCCCACATCTCTGAACGAGGTGCAGGAGCGAGCGGAAAAATACATCAACATGGAGGAAAACTCCCGATTAGGAGAGACCTCAAAAGCAGGGTTCACCCTTCGGGATAAAGATAAAGATTCCAGAAAAAAGGAAGATCGACATGGAGAGAAAATAAAAAGTACCACAATTACACCCCTCTTTGGATGTCTCTTGTGGATGTCTACAGAGAGGTTTGCAACACAGAAAAATACCACCAGCTCGACCACTCAAAGGCAAAAAAGGAGGAGGAAACCGGGCTGAATATTGTGAATACCATCGGATCCGCGGGCACTCCACCAATGAGTGTTTTGACTTGAAAAATGTCATAGAAAAGCTCGTACGAGAAGGGAAGCTAGATCGCTACCTAGCCACCCGTGATGATGAACAAAGGAAAAGAAGAAGAGCAGAAGATGTCGGACCAACCGCACGATCATCCCGGACGCCAGAAAGACATGTCCACATGATACACGGTGGATTTGTCGGGGGAGAAATCTCCAAATCATCCCGCAAGAGACATCTCAAAGACGTATACCACGTCACAGAAAAGAAGGAAACACCCGACATCCCGGCGATCACTTTTACCAAGGAGGACGCATTCGGCATCACGGCAGGGCACGACGATCCCATGGTGATCACTATTATACTGGCAAACACAAATCTTCACTGCACATTGATAGACCAGGGGAGCTCTGCCGATATCTTATTCAAAACTGCCTTCGACAAACTCGGCTTGGAAGAAAAGGAACTCAGAGCATATCCGGACAGCCTGTTCGGGTTAGGAGATACCCCGGTTCAACCAATGGGATACATCCCGCTCCACACAACTTTTGGAAAGGGAAGTCAGTCAAGAACACTCAAAATATATTACATCGTCGTTGACGTAAGCTCAGCCTACAATGCCCTAATAGGTCGGACAACGTTAAATCAACTCGGCGCAATAGTCTCGACTCCGCATCTATGCATGAAGTTCCCAACCGCAGAAGGAATAGCCACAGTAAAGGCAGACCAAAAAATGGTGCACCGCTGTTACAAGGAAAGTCTAAACCTCCGAGGCAGAGGAGAAGAATTCCATACAATCGAGCTCGGTGGAATTCGGAGGCGGGAGGAACTCCGCCCACAACCTGATGGAGAAATAGAGAAAATCCAGATCGGGAACACCCCGGACCAAATAACCAACATCGGCACACTCCTAAAAGGGGACATAAAAGAATCACTCATACAATTCCTACGTGACAACGCTGACCTCTTTGCGTGGAAGGCCGCAGACATGCCTGACATAGATCCCAAACTAATGTGCCACAAGCTAGTAGTCTACCCAGGATCTCGGCCGGTACAACAAAGGCGCAGAAAGCTAGGACCAGAACGCTTTCAAGCGGTGGAAGAATAGGTACGAGCTCTACTGGAGGCAGGCTTCATAAGAGAAGTCAAATACCCGCTATGGCTTGCTAATGTTGTTTTGGTAAAAAAGTCAAATGGGAAGTGGAGAATGTTCACCGACTATACCGATCTCAACAAAGCTTGCCCGAAAGATCCTTATCCGCTCCCAAACATCGACGCACTGGTAGATGCCTCCTCCGGATACAAATATCTCTCCTTTATGGACGCATACTCAGGATACAACCAAATCCTAATGTACCCACCCGACCAAGAAAAAACCTCTTTCTTAACCCCAAAGGCAAATTATTGCTACATTGTTATGCCCTTCGGTCTCAAGAACGCGGGAGCCACTTACCAAAGATTAATGAATAAAGTTTTTTCGGAACACATCAAAAAGATCATGGAGGTCTACGTAGACGACATGCTAGTGAAGACGCAAAACGAAGAGATGTTATTATCCGACCTGACACAAGTATTCAACACCATAAGACAACACGGCATGCGACTCAATCCCACAAAATGTACCTTCGCAGTAGAAGCTGGTAAATTCTTGGGTTTTATGATCACACAGAGAGGAATCGAGACAAACCCGGACAAGTGCAGGGCCGTACTCAACATGAAAAGCCCGACTTGCATCAAAGAGGTACAACAACTCAACGGGCGGCTGGCAGCCTTGTCCAGATTCCTGGCAGGATCCGCAATAAGGTCTCTCCCCTTCTACGCCACTCTAAGGAAGGGAAAGGAGTTTGAATAGACAGTTGAATGCGAGCAAGCCTTCCAAGACTTCAAAAAATTTATGGGACAGCCACCTATATTGAGTCGGCCACTGGAAGGGGAACCACTCATCTTGTACCTCGCAGTGGAAAATCAGGCAATAGCCTCAGCACTGGTCCGAAAAGACAACAATGGGCAACAACCCATATACTTTATCAGCAAAGCATTACAAGGATCCGAGTTGAACTACCAAAAAATAGAAAAATTCGCTTACGCTCTCATAGTAACATCTCGACGACTTCGCCCATATTTCCAGTCTCACACCATTAAAATTCAGACCAACCAGCCCATAAAAGGAATCTTACAGAAAACAGACTTGGTAGGCAAAATCTTGCAATGGGCAGTCGAGTTGTCCGAATTCGACCTTCAATACGAAGCTCGGACGACCATCAAATCTCAATACCTGGCTGACTTCATTGCGAAATTTACGGACACACCGGAAGTTCCCACAAAATGGAATCTATACGTGGACGGATCCTCAAATAAAACGGAAAGTGGTGCAGGCGTAATAATCGAAAGCGACCAGGGGACCCATATCAAACTCTCTCTCAAATTTGGGTTCCCCGCCTCGAATAATCAAGCGGAATATGAGGCACTACTAGCAGGTTTGAAGCTGGCTAGGGAGGTCAGAGCTCAAAAACTTATCATCTTCAGCGATTCACAGGTAGTCACTTCACAAATAACAGGCAGCTACCAAACCAAGGATCCCACTATGAAAAAGTACCTGGATAAAACCCGGAAACAGCTCGGATAACTCGGAGAGCATGAGATTCGACACATACCCCGAGAACAGAATGCTCGAGCCGATGCACTCTCAAAACTAGCCAGCACCAAACCAGGAGGTAACAATAGAAGCCTTATCCAAGAAATTCTACAAAAGCCATCAATCTCAGAAGAAGAAAAGGTCCTAGCCATAACAAATCGCGATCAGGGATGGATGACCCCCATAATTAATTACCTCACAACAGAGGCCCTCCCTACAGATGAGAAAGAGGCAAAAAGGTTAAAACGGGAAGCACAATACTATATCATCATAAATAACACTTTATACAAAAGAGGGATTTCAACACCATTGCTAAAATGCGTGCCGACTTACAATACTAAGGATATCTTAGAAGAAGTACATAGTGGCATTTGTGGCAATCACCTCGGAGCACAAGCACTCGCCAAAAAAGTACTACGGGCCGGATTCTATTGGCCAACCCTACAAAAAGAAGCCACAGTAACCTCACCATGGCCATTCGCAAAATGGGGACTCGATCTCCTCGGACCCTTTCCCCAAGGATCAGGACAAGTCAAATTTCTCATAGTAGGAATAGACTACTTCACAAAATGGATCGAGGCAAAACCCCTAGCCAATGCCACAGCTCAAAGAAGTCAGAAATTCCTATATCGAAATATCGTCACAAGGTTCGGAGTTCCATTCTCCATCACTACAGATAATGGTACCCAGTTCACAGACGCAGGCTTCGGAAAACTAGCGGCCGACCTGAATATAAAACAACAATTCACCTTTGTTGAGCACCCACAAGCCAATGGGCAAGCTAAAACTGCTAACAAAGTTATATTAGCAGGGTTAAAATGGAGATTACAAGATGCAAAGGGAGCCTGGGCTGAAGAGCTCCCGCGAGTCCTATGGCCATATCGAACGACTCCACATTACACGACAAAGGAGTCACCTTTCCGATTAGCCTACGGGATGGAGGCCATGATCCCAGTAGAGATTGAAGAAAGATCTCCCAGAGTGATATACTATAGTGAAGACGCCAATTCCCAACTTCAAAGGGAAGAGCTCGAATTACTCCCAGAAGTCCGGGAAAGAGCTCGGATAAGGGAAGAAGCATTGAAGCGACGAATGGCTTCCAGATACAATCAAAAAGTAATACAGCGGACCTTCATAGAGAATGACCTCATTCTAATCCGAAATGACATTGGAACAACTCGACCTGGAGAAGGAAAGCTGGCTGGAAATTGGAAAGGACCCTACCGAGTCATAGAAGTACTAGGAAGGGCTACTACAGGCTTTCTGAACTCGACGGGCGAGAGCTGCCAAGGTCATGGCACGCCTGCAACTTAAGAAGGTACTATAGTTAGGGAGGATAAGGGATCTTGGGACAAGGCACACTCTTTTTCCTGAAAAGGTTTTTTAACGAGGTGTCAGGCCCAAGACCTACAAACTAACCCCCGCATGTATATATTTCCATTTCTCTTAATAAAATTTTTTCAGATTTTCTACAAACGTTCAAGCCGTATTATTCTAAAACCAATCATCGCCTGATTATAAAGCTACAGATCGACAGAAAGTGAAAACCAAAGTCACTGTACGATCACGATAAAAACGAGGGTTAAAACCCAAAATTCTACAAAATCGGCAAAGGTGAAAATAAAATAATACAAGAAGCTATAGAAAGTGATCCATAGAAAGGACCTGACGAGGTCCTAATAAAATGGATTGCTATAAAATAGCTTAAAGGCTGGCCGACACCTAAAGTCGAACCAGCCCCAACAAACCAAGTTATAAGTAAAGCCCTGGAAAGAGGTCTGGCCAACCCTATAAAAGAGGATTACTATAACTTCGAAGAGCATGACATGATGAAGTCGGACTCCTACAAAAAGTTACAAAAGGTGATCCCTGAAAGAGACCTAAACAAGGTCCAAGAAAGAGGATTATCAAGTAACTCGACAGGGTCCGACGTAACAAAGTCGGCTCGGGAAGATAAAAGTTACAAAAGGTGATCCCTGAAAGAGACCCGAACCAGGTCCAAGAAAGAGGATTACCAAGTAACTCGACAGGATCCGACATGACAAAGTCGGTCCAAGATGTAAAGCTACAAAGATAATCCCTGAAAGAGACCTGAATAAGGTCCAAAAAAAGAGGATTATCAAGTCAACTCGACAGGGCCCGACCTGATGAAGTCGGCCCGGAAAGATAAAGTTACAAAAGATAATCCCTGAAAGAGACCTGAACAAGGTCCAAGAAAGAGGAGTATCAAGTAACTCGACGAAGTCCGACATGACAAAGTCGGCCCAAAAAAGATAAAGTTACAAAAGGTAAAGCCTCAAAAGAGATCTGAACAAGATCTAAGAAAAAGGATCACCTAGTAACAGAACAGGGACAACATGAAGAAGTCGGGATAAAACTACAAAAAGTTATAAAAAGTAATCCCAAGGGGTTACTAGAAATAACTCAAGAAAGATCAACTGAGAGAATCAACCAACAGAGGGGAGATAACTCGACCCGATAGACCTCAACCTCGCCAAAGTCAATCAAAAAAGTATTCTATCAAAAGAATACTCAAACAAACAGCTAGCCTTAAATGGACGCTTCCACTAAGGCAAAAACGAGGAGCACATAGGCAATCAAAAGAGGTCGGATAAAAAAACACTCTGAAGATTCCAAGTAAATGCTAAAGAAAGCTGCAAGCAAGCATATCACAAAAACAAGGCAGTTACCATAAAACAAAGACTCAAGAGGCCGCTTGAAGCCAACCCCAAGAGCAAGAGAAACTATTTTGTTTTTCAAAATAAAGTTTCTAAAGTAGCAACTGGAGCATCCGAAGTCAGAGATCACAAACTTACAATAATAAAGAGTTCTAAAGCCCACAAAACCGGGCTATACACAAACATATCAGAAAAATTATCGAGGATCCAAAGGCTTTTGTTCATACCCTGGGTCAAGCTGTCCGACCCGGGATGTTTAGCGACAAGCCGACCGACCTCTTCAGGTCAGACTATCCGACCTCTTCGCAAAGAGCTCGGCCAATGCCCGACCTCTTCTCAAAGAGCTTGGCCAAATCGCCAAAGGAGTCCAAAGCAGGCCCAAAACGAAGGAACACAGCCCAATCTAAAGATAGCCAAAGCCCAGAAAGATAAAGGCGGTTCCCCTAAAGATAAGATGACTTCACTCAAAGATAAGAAAAGATAAGATAAGATAAGATAAGATAAGATAACTATCTTATCTCCAGAGAGGTCACTCTTCACCATTATAAATACACTAGAGCACCCAGGTATAACTCATACTCTGATTCTACTCAAAACCTGTTTAATACCCATGCTAACTTAAGCATCGGAGTCCCTTGCAGGTACCCCCCACCCTCCGGGGACGAAGGATCAGCACCATCACCAAGTCCAACAAGTTGGACACAGTGGCTCCAGCCACCATCGTCAAGTCGGATACAACAGCTCTGACCAGCACAGAAGATCTCGTCCGAGATCGACCTACAGTTTCAGGTAACCCTTGGAACATTGCCGCCGTTGCCGGGGAACTTGGAAGTCATCCCACCACCATGGCGGACAACCATGACAACGACCATGATTCAGATCTAGAGGATAGAACGCCGCACAAAAACGCAGACACCACACCAAAGGATACTCCTCAACTTAACAATGAAAAGGATTCTCCAAACGCGGGAGCCATGAAGGCGCTTCAAGACCGTTTAAAACAACTGGAAGAAGAAGCCCTACATCAACGAGAGGTTGAGAAAGACCTACAAAGGGAGATAAAACGATGCCGGGAATTGGAGGACAAATTGCTAAAACTCGAAGCCGATCTCAAAGCTAAAGCTAATCGATCCTCTCATGAGGATAGCTCCTGCAAGGACCAAGATCCATTCACCAAAGAGATCATGAAAGCTAAAGGTCCCAAAGGACTTCAAAGCTCCAGACATGACTCCGTACGACGGCACATCAGGTCCAAGCCATCATCTTAGCAATTTTAGAAGCAAGATGTATCTCACGGAGGCCTCAGATGCAATCCGTTATTCTCCATCCAGAAGGACAAAGCCAAACACGCACCGAGCCTATTAGGGATCAAACAAGGAGATCGAGAGAGCCTTCGCAACAACATGGAAAGATTCAACAAAACATGTATGGGCATACAAAGTATGCCAACAGAAGCAGCTATCAGGGGCCTCATCAATGGTCTACGAGAAGGACCTTTTAGCCACTCAATATCCAGGAAGCACCCAAACATCTCTAAACGAGATACAAGAACGAGCAGAGAAGTACATCAACATAGAGAAAAACTCTCGACTAGGAGAGATCTAAAAAACCGAACATTCCTACTCCTCTCGGGATAAGGATAAAGAGTCCAAGAAAAAAGAAGATCAACATGGAGAGAAGCCTAGAAAATACCACAATTACACGCCTTCAGGTGTCTCTTGTGGATGTCTACCGAGAAATATGCAACACTGAGAAGATCCCATCAACTCGCCCAAGCAAAAACCAAAGAGGTCGGACAAAGTTGAAGGTCCACCTCACACCAAAGTGGTCGGACAAGTTGAAGGTCCACCTCACACCCAAAGTGGTCGGACAAGTTGAAGGTCCACCTCACACCAAAGTGGTCGGACAAGTTGAAGGTCCACCTCACACCAAAGAGGTCGGACGAGTTAAAGGTCCACCTCACACCAAAGAGGTCGGACAAAGTTGAAGGTCCATCTCACACCAAAGTGATCGGACAAGTTGAAGGTCAACCTCACACCAAAGAGGTCGGACAAGTCGAACGTCTCACACCAAAAAGGTCGAACGAGTTGAACGTCCACCTCACACCCCTGAGAGACATGTTCATGGAGGATTCGCAGGAGGAAGGATCTCTAAATCATCTCGCAAAAGACACCTTAAAGAGGTATATTAAGGAAGGAAGAGATGTTTGAAAAGGACAACGGAGTGCGTACAAGCCTTCCAAGATTTCAAAAGTTAGTATGAGGCAACCATCCATTCTTCCCAGACCACGGGAAAGTGAAGAACTCATATTATACCTCGCAGTGGAAAATCGGGCAATAGCCTCACCACTAGTCAGAGAAGACGAAAGTGGGCAACAACCCATTTACTTCATCAGCAAAGCTCTACAAGGGGCCAAACTAAACTATCAAAAGATAGAAAAAGTTCAACAAACCCCCTCATACTCACCTCTCAACAACTCCACCATACTTTCAAGCTCACACTATCAGAGTTCGGACCAACCCATCCATAAAAGGCATCCTACAGAAAACAGACTTAGCTGGAAGAATCCTACAGTGGACAATCAAGTTATTCAAATTCGATCCTCGACATGAAGCTCGGACAGCCATCAAATCACAATATCTGGCTGACTTCATCACAGGGTACACCCCGAGAACTCCTACAAAATGGAATCTCTACATGGACGACTCTTCAAATAAAACTGGGAGTGGTGCAGGTGTAATTATAGAAGGCAATCAGGGAAGCCAAATCAAGCTAAATAACCAAGCTGAATACGAGGCACTACTGGCTGGGTTAAGGCTAGGTAAGAAGGTAGGAGCTTACCGTGTCCAGTGATTCACAAGTAGTCACCTCACAAATAGAAGGGAGCAACCAAGCTAAGGATCCCACCATGAAAAAATAGCTCGGATAATTCGGGGGACCCTGGACAAAACCAGAGAATAGCTCAGACAATTCGGGGGACCCTGGACAAAAACAAAAAACAGCTCGGACATTTCGGGAAATATGAAGTCCGACACATACCTCGGGAGCAGAATGCCCGAGCTGATGCATTTTCAAAATCAGCCAACACCAAACCAGGGGGCAATAATAGAAGCCTCATCCAGGCTACATTACAAGACCACAACAAGGAAGGAAAACAAACCCTCTCCTCAGAGTTCGACGACACCAACTCATTATACGGAACCTCCTAAGTCGCACACAATACTCAGGGTCAGCCACAGTAACACGCATTAAAACTATGGAATCCAGTCAATCAGACATGCCGTCCGGGATCTTAGTAGACATCTCAGCAATATTTTTTCAAAGAAGACATAGGTCAACCATGGGGTTATTACCAAACAATTCGGACAAATAAGGAACCAACTCGGACAATAACAGCAAAACATCAAGTGTCAGACACAACAGTAAAAGGGAAACCCCAGGACTTACACGAAAGTCCAGGGGCACCCTTTGGAGGCAACAAGAGAGCAAAAACCCAAATACAAAGTCTAAAGCTCTACATCAAAAGCATGTTAGCTTCTACATTGCCCTACCAGAGGAGCTCAACAATGTAACATCACCTTGGCCGTTCGCAGAATGGGGACTCGATCTCCTCGGACCCCTTCCCCAAGGATCGGGACAAGTCGTGTTCCTCATTGTAGGGGTGGATTACTTCACAAAATGGATTGAGACAGAGCCCCTAGCTAATGCCACTGCTCAAAGAAGTCAGAAATTCTTGTACAGAAACATTGTTACAAGGTGTGGGGTTCCTTACTCCATCACCACAGACAATGACACTCAATTCACAGACGCAGGCTTTAGAAAGTTGGTAGCCGACTTGAAAATAAAACACCAATTCACACCCGTAGAACACCCATAGGCTAATGGACAAGCAGAAGCTGCCAATAAGGTCATACTAGTCGGGTTAAAACGGAGGCTACAGGATGCAAAGGGAGCTTGGGCTAAAGAGCTCCCACAAGTCCTATGGACATATCAGACAACTCCACATTCCACCACAAAGGAATCACCTTTCCGATTGGCTTATGGAATGGAGGCAATGATACCGGTAGAAGTCGAAGAAGGATCTTCCAAAACGATCCTCTACAACGAAAAAGGTCATCCTAAATGATATCAAAACAAGTCGACCGGGAGAGGAAAAGCTAGCAGCTAATTGGAAAGGACCCTGCCAAGTCACGGAAGTACTGGGGAAAGGTCACCACAAAGTGTCCGACCTCGAGGGGCGAGAGCTACCAAGGTCATGGCATGCCTGCAAAAGGTGCCAAGCCGAGATCTAAAAGATTGCCTGACCTAGAAGGGTAAGCACTAACATGTACACACTCTTATTCATATCCTCATTTTATTGTTTAAAAGTTTGCAGATTCCCTAAAAAGTTTCCTACCAAGACATCCGATTACGACAGGTCGGCAAGGTGAAAACCAAATTCACCGCCCGATCACGACAAAGGTCGGCACGATGAAAACCAAATTCACCACCCGATCACGACAAAGTCGGCAAGATGAAAGCCAAATTCATCGTCCGATTACAAAGTGACAGGTCGGCAAGGTGAAAACCAACTTCACCGCCCGACCACGATGAAAACCGAATTCATCGTTTGATTTCGACAAAGGTCGACAAAGTGAAAACCAAATTCACTGCTCAATCAAGACGCATTAATCTGAAGCATTCATCATCCGATTATAAAGCAACAGATCGACAGAAAGTGAAGAACAGATTCACTGTACGATCTCGATAGGAATGATCGTCCGACAAAGGTGAAAACGCGATTCACCTAAAGGACGATCAAACCGGGACAGAAACCACCATCTACAAATCGGCAAAGATGAACACAGAATAATGCAAGAAGTTATCGAAAGTGATCCCAAAAAGAACCTGACGAGGTTTTATGGATTGCTATATAATAACTTAAAAAGACTGGCCGACACTAAAAAGTCGGACCAAGTCAACCCAAGTTATCAGCAAATCCCTGGAAAGAGGTCTGGCCAACCCTATTAAAGAGGAATTGCTATAACTTAGAAGAGATCGACCTAACGAAGTCGGTTTCCTACAAAACAAGTTATAAAAGTAATCCCTGAAAGAGACCTAACAAAGGTCCAAGAAAGATGATTACAAAAATAACTTAGAAGAGATCGACCTAACGAAGTCGGTTTCCTACAAAAAGAGTTATAAAAGTAATCCCTGAAAGAGACCTGAAAAAGGTCCAAGAAAGAGGATTACAGAAATAACTCAGGAGAGCCCCGACACGACGAAAGTTGGCCTAAACGACAAAAGTTATAAAAGTAATCCCTGAAAGAGACTTGAACAAGGTCCAAGAAAGAGGATTACAGACATAACTCAGTAGAGACCGACAAGAAGAAGTCGGACCAAACGAAAGCTACAGCTTGGACCGATAAGAAGAAGTCAGACCAACGAAAGCTACAGCTTGAACCGACAAGAAGAAGTCAGACCAACGAAAGCTACAGCTTGGACCGACAAGAAGAAGTCGGACCAACGAAAAACGTGCGCTAAAACGGACATAGCTCCACCCAAAATGCCACAGCTCCACGACAAGACTATCAAAATTGTTCAGATTGACTAAAAAGTGTTCTACGAGAACACTAAAAAGTCGTCGGACAAGTTAGCCCTAAGGACCACCTCGACCAAGCAGAAAGGGGACAAAATTAGAAATGATCAAAAGAGGTCAAACAACAAAGTACCGACACTCTATAAAGATCCACAAAAAAGGACAAAGACATCTCGCAAACGGCCAGAGGAAGGCCAGGAATGCTTCGCTGAAAAGTACGAAGTCTTGAAAAAAGACACTACTTAAAAAGCGAAAAGCATGGTCTCAAAGACGGAGCTAAAAAGTCATCCAAACAAACTATAAAAAGGCTCCCCATCAGAACACTACCTAAAAAGTTGTTGGATTATGACTAAAAAGCCCGAACAACGAAGAGAAACAAGTCGGACACGGGGCTGAAAAGTCCCCTCAACAAAGTAAAAAGGGCAATACCAGACTCGCACAAGGAGAAACTACTCAAAGAACGACCAAAGTTCGGATGCTTGAGCACGACTTCCCCAAAGAGATCGAAACTCTGAAAGCACGGTCTCACAGAAAAGTCCGAACTCAAGCAGGGGCAAAGTCATACAGGTCGACGTCAGCTAAAGAAGAGGCACAAGTACGACTTCAGAAAAGAACAAGCCAAAAGGTTGGGAAATAACTTAAGACTCAAATGTGCTTAGCCAAAAAGGGATACAACTCCGCTCAAAGAAGGCACAATCTCAAACAGGGCTACGAATGTCATCCGAGACTAAAAATAGTTCTATATAAAGAACACTAAAAAGTCATTGGACAAATCACTAAAAGCCCAGATATCAAACCGCAAGGATAAACTTTGCCAAAGCAGAGGGTTGTCAACACAAACTTAAAGCAAGGCGTGATCCAGAAGGTAAGGGTAGAAAACCCACACTACCACTCAAAAGAGGTTGGACTGTAAAGTACCAAACCTCTAGAAAATCTGCAAAGATTGCAAAGCAATGAAGAAACAAGCCAGACAGATGCTTGAGCACGACTTCCAAAGAGATCGAAGCTCTGAAAAGCACGATCTCATGGAAAGATCGAACTCAAGCAGGGGCACTGTTCATACCCTGGGTCAAGCTGTCCGACCCGGGATGTTTAGCGATAAGCCGACCGACCTCTTCAGGTCAGACTATCCGACCTCTTCATAAAGAGCTCGGCCAATGCCTGACATCTTCTCAAAGAGCTCGGCCAAATCGCCAAAGGAGTCCAAAGCAGGCCTAAAATGAAGGAACACAGCCCAATCTAAAGATAGCCAAAGCCCAGAAAGATAAAGGCGGTTCCCCTAAAGATAAGATGACTTCACTCAAAGATAAGAAAAGATAAGATAAGATAAGATAACTATCTTATCTCCAGAGAGGTCACTCTTCACCATTATAAATACACTGGAGCACCCAGGTATAACTCATACTCTGATTCTACTCAAAACCTGTTTAATACCCATGCTAACTTAAGCATCGGAGTCCCTTGCAGGTACCTCCCACCCTCCGGGGACGAAGGATCAGCACCATCACCAAGTCCAACAAGTCGGACACGGTGGCTCCAGCCACCATCGTCAAGTCGGATACAACAGCTCCGACCAGCACAGAAGATCTCGTCCGAGATCGACCTACAGTTTCAGGTAACCCTTGGAACAGCTTTCCAGTAGCAGCATCTTGGGGAGAAGGAGGGCGAGTCTGAAAGGGAACTGCGTCCACTGTCTCGTCATCCCGGTTCAAAATCTGGACGTCTGGATCAGATTCCGGCTGAGTAGCTTCAACTACCAAGGTTAAGGAAGACGGGACAACAGAGACTTTGACAGAAGTAACTGTAGGAGGGACGACATCATCATCATCATCGGGGTCGTCAGGGACAATCTTACCATCCCTAACAATATTATCTAGACTAATAAGGGAAAGGTAGAGATCTGGCGCAAGAACTTGGAATTGCTCTTTCAGATTCTCATAAGCCGCAGTAACACTACCTACGAGATGACTTTGAAGTTCAGAATAATCGGCCTGAACAGACTCGAACCTACTCCTGAGCTCCATCACCTCTTTATAAGTAGCAACATAGCTATCCTTGTGCTTTTGAGCCGTATCCTTGGCCAGTTGCGCAGCAGCCGCTAGACCAACAGCCCGGGCTTTTTCCCCCTTTAGCTCTTTTTTCAGCTCGGCCACTTCCACCTCGAGCTCCTCCTACAAACCCTTAATTCGGTCAAATTCTGATTTCGCCTCCTCCATAAAAGCCTTGGTAGCATGAATAGGAAGATCTTGAGCAGTTCGGTACAAAGCCGCCCCCATGTGTGCCAGAGTAACACCACTCCGAGTAATAAACTCTAGATGATGAAGAATAGATACATCGTCAGTAGGCATCACACCATAGGAAGCAATTTGTTGGTCTACAAACCCAACAGCATCAAAATCGGGCGCACCAAGATTAAACGGCTCGACAGTCCGAGGTCTTTTTGGAGGAGGAGCAACTGGAGGAGCAGAGGTACCCACTGAAGGCTGAGGTGGGTCGACCAAACGAACCCGGGGAGTCAGGATCACCCTCCTCGGCCCAGGAGAGCTCGGGACGGACGGTTTCGATAAAACTTGGGAAGACCCTTCCCCGACCACCTTTGCCGGGATGTTCTGAGCCGCGGTAGCCTTCCTCGCCTTCTTAAAGGCCTTCAGTGAATCATTATTCTTCGACATCTCTGAAAAACAGGAAAAATACAAACAACTTGTGAATACCCAGAAAAGAAAGCAGAGAACAAAAGACATGGGAACACAGTTTATAAAATACCCAGAATAGCACGAATCAAGGACGGATCCCTCAGAAATTTTTTGGTCTCAAGATGAGGAGGCTCCCCCCAAATGTCCTCTAAAGCAGCAACAAAGGCCTGCTCGACCTTGTCTAACATCTCCCAGGTATACCTAGACACAACTACATTCCTCTGCCACTCTAAAGGAAAACGAGGCTCACCATTCTCATCCAGGAAGAAATGACGAGCTCTTTCAACAGCTCGGATCTTGAAAAAATAATTCTTAAAATCACGGAAAGACTCATCATACATGGAGAAGACTTTATGTCCCTGGGCCGACCTAAAAAAAATCCAAGAAGCTTTCTTTTTGGTAGTCCCAGGCTTGGTCAACACAAAGAGATATAGAAAAAGGGTTAAAGAGGGTTTAACGCCAAACTCATGACAAACCATCTGAAAGATCTTGATAAAGCCCCAAGAGTTCAGATGAAGCTGAGAGGGGGCCACGTTGCGAGACCACAACAGGTCGGTCTCAAAGGAAGTAAAAGGAAGGGTAATTCCCATCTGGCTAAAGAAGAAATCATAAGCATAAAAGAAAGGACGCTCTCCCTGGGTCGAAGTAGGAAAGCAGACCCTGTCATCAGAATCGGGTTCCACCAACTCATAATTGCATTCTTGATTCTCGCTACTACAGATCCGATGGTGTTTCCTAAGCTCTGTGCAGAATTCTGCATTAACTAGGGATACACACAGCAACACCAGGGAGTCCAACCACTCGGACATCCCCTCAGGTACCTTAGAGGATGCCTCAACAATATTTTTGCGAGACGACATGGCCAACTAATTCTACAAAGAAAAGGAAACGGGTTACCAACCCCAAAAAATGGGTCTGGACAAAAAGGAAGCAACTCGAGCAAACGCAACCTTAAAGCGCACAAAAACAGTAAAAGAAAAAACCCCAAGACACACACCAAGGTCCAGGGGCATCCTTTGGAGGCAATAGCAGAGTGAAAGAGCTACAAAGATAAAATCATCTTTTCAAACAAAACGAGCGTCCCGAGAAGAAAAAGGCGAAAAGTCAAAAGAAAGTCATCAAAAACCACCATCTCTACTGAAGAGCAGTCATCAACCAGTATAGCAAAATCATCAACGAAGCAAACAAGTTATCAAAGGAATAACCTTTTTCAAAACGGCAGCACGAAAATCAACCCTAAAAGGAAGCCAGAGCCAGGAAATCCAGCCGAAAGCATACAGAAAGAAAAACATACATCATAGCGACAGTCAAGCATAATGGTACAAAAAGATGCAAGCTTTCCAACAACAACTCAGGCAAAATTAAAACTTTATTTTAGAATCGCATTCCAAAGACAGGAACGAAGAAAAAAGTTCAAGCTTTCCAAGCATACAAAATCAAGGCATCATCAAAAGGATCAAAAGCAAAAGTAGCAGAAATAAAAAGGTGAGGAAGAAAGAAAAACCAACCTGGAAGAAGGAAGAAAACCTTGAAAAGTGAGTAGCAGAGAATCAATCACAAAGCAGAAGCACCAAGCGAAGGCGAAAACTTCACAGAGAGACGAGAAGCGCAGAACAGGAAACGGCGAAAGAAAAGGGAAGTTACAGGGAAAGGAAAACCTTCTCTTGGATACAAAAATTTGAAAAGAGAAAAATTAAGAGAAATGGAACAAATTAATAGGGGCATTAAAAAACCCTCGCACATTCCCAAGGAAAACGCTAAAAAGCAAAAGCACGCGCTTTCAGAAGAAATGGAACAGAAACGTTCCGCATTTAAGAAAGAGCTCTACAGAAGATAAAGCGACAAAATGCTCGAGTTCGGCTTTACCCGAGAAGGCTCGAAGTCCTAAAACCAAGACTCGACCGCCAGATAAAAGACCAAGCTCGAGCAGGGGCACTGTTCATACCCTGGGTCGAGGTGTCCGACCCGGGATGTTCTACAGACAAAGCGACCGACCTCTTCCAGTCAGGATGACCCGACCTCTTCTTAAAGAGCTCGACCAAGTCACAGAAAAGCCCAATAAAAGGGCCCAAGCAGAGGAACACGACCCGAATTCAAGGGCGGCCCAAGCCTATAGAGATAAAGGCGGTTCCCTTAAAGATAAGATGACATCGCTCGAAGATAAAGATAAGATAAGATAACTAACTCATCTTATCTAAGAAGGTTACTCTACACCATTATAAATACACTGAAGCACCTAGGTATAACTCATACTCTGATTCTACTCAATACCTGCTTAATACCCTTGCTAACTTAAGTATCGGAGTCCCTTGCAGGTACCCCCCACCCTCCGGGGACAAAGGATTAGCATCATCACCAAGTCCAACGAGTTGGACACAGCGACTCCGACCACCATCATCAGCTCGGACTCTGCAGCTCCGACCAGCATAGAAGATCTCGTCCGAGATTGACCTTTAGTTTCAGGTAACCCTCAGAACGCTTTCTGTGATCACTTTTTTTGCAAAGAGTTGAGAAAGCATGAAAAGCATCATTTTTATGAGTAAGAAAAAGTACCCAACCAAATCTAGAGTAATCATCCACCACCACTAAGCCATAGTGTTTACCTCCTAAACTTTGAGTTCTTGTTGGTCCAAAAAGATCAATGTGTAACATCTCTAATAGCCTCTTGGTTGAAATTCCATCTTTTGTTTTAAAAGAGGATTTTACTTGTTTGCCTAATTGACAAGCATCACAAGTAAGATCCTTATCAAATTTAATATTTGGAATTCCTCTAACCAAGTTCTTCTTAACTAGCTTAGAAATTTGGTACATGCTAGCATGACCCAATTTCTTATGCCATAGCTATTTTTCAGATTCAAGAGAGGAAAAACATGTCACTTTTTTATCTTTCAAGTCCTCAAGAGTCAATCCATACACATTGTTGCACCTTTTAGCCTCAAACAAAATATCTCCAGATTTTTCACAAACAACTAAACACACAAACTTTCTAAAAATAACCTCAAATCCTAGATCACACAATTGACTAACACTTAGTAAATTATGTTTCAAGCCATCAACAAGCAGAACATCATTTATAGAAGATGAGAAGTTTTTACCAACTTTTCCAATGGCCACTATTTTTCCTTTACCATCATCACCGAAAGTGACAAACCCTCCATCATACTCATCAAGCTTTATGAAGAAGGTTGCCTTTCCGGTTGACGAACGGACTTTTGCTAGTAAAGAATTTCATAAAAATAAGTTCTCGTTGAAAGTATAGCTTCTAAACCAACACAAATCCTTTCGTACAAAAGTTTTGGTTGTCACAAGTAACAAACCCCTTTAAAATTGATAACTGAAGTATTTGAACCCCGAGTTGTCTCTCAAGGAATTGCAGGGAAGTGTTCTTATTATTGGTTATGAAATAGTGTGTTTTGGGATTTTGGATAGGAAACAAGAAAAGTAAATTGCAAAAGAAGTAAATTAATAACTAGAAAAGCTCTTGGTAGGGTATGAGAACTGGAAATCCTATCCTAGTTATCCTTATCAATTGTGATGAGAATTGTTCATTGTTCCCACTTAGATAACCCTTACTAAATAAAAGAAAGTCAAGTGGACTAATCAATTTGATTCCTCAAGTCCTAGTCAACTCCTAAGGAAAGACTAGCTTTAGTGGAATCCAAATCAATCAACAACTTTCAATTATCAATCAACAAAGGAGTTTGATAACTCAAGTGTTACCAATTACTCAACCAAAGCCAAAAGGAGAGAAATCTAAATGAAATTAAAAGCATCACAACATAAATAGAAGAAAGCAATCATAAATCTGAAATACCTCAAATTGCATTAAATGGAGAAATCAAATCTAACATGGAGTTTTTAAATTAAAGTAATAAAATAAATAAATAAAAGTAGAAGAGAACAAAAATTAAAGGAAGATTGAACCTAGAATAAAGAAGAAGTAAACCTAACCTAAGAGAAATCCTAAATCCTAAATCCTAAGAGAGAGGATAGAGCCTCTCTCTCTAGAGAACTACATCTAAAACTAGAATTGTGAATAATGAATGTTGTGTCAATGTTTGGATGCATTCTCCCAATTTATAGCTTCTAATCTATATTTTCTGGGCCAAAAATTGGGTCAACAACAGCCTAGAAATCACCCCCATCGATTTCTGATACCTCCAGCACGCGGCATAGTCACGCGTACGCGTCGTCCATGCGTATGCGTGGATTGAGTTTTCTCCAGGTCACGCGTGTGCGTGATCCACGTGTGCGCATCATCTATCTTCAAGGTAGCTATGAAAAATTATATATCGTTGCGAAGCCCCAGATGTTAGCTTTCCAACGCAACTAAAATCGTATCATTTGGATCTCTGTAGCTCAAGTTATGGTCGATTTAGTACCAAGAGGTCAGGCTAGACAGCTTTAGCAGTTCCTTCAGTTTCTTGTATTCCTTTCACTTTTGCATGCTTCCTTTCCATCCTCCAAGCCATTCCTGCCCTGTAATCCCTGAAATCACTTAACGCACATATCACGGCATCGAATGGTAATAAGAGAGGATTAATATTAGCAAATATAAGGCCAAAGAAGCATGTTTTCAATCATAGCACAAAATCATGAAGGAAAACGTAAAACATGCAAATTGTATGAATAAGTGTGAGAATAATTGATAAAATCCACTAGATTAAGCACAAGATAAACCCTAAAAATGGGGTTTATTAACCTCCCCACACTTAAACATTAGCATGTCCTCATGCTAAACTCAAGAGAAGCTATAAAAGAGTTAAGAGGGAAATTAAGACTCATGCAATACAATGCAATGTAACCTATGTATATGAATGCAACTATATGCTAGGATGTTTCTATCTACTTGGTTAAAAGTAAATAAGTTCTCCAAGACAAACATAAATATGATTTCACCAATTCAAATCACACAATAAGAGACAAATAAACTTGTAAGAAGATAGCTAATGAAAGTAGGGAACATAGAATCAAGCCTTGAACCCTCACTGGTAGTGTATATGCACTCTAATCTCTCAAGTGTCTAGGGTTAATTCACTCTACTTTTCTCTAATCATGCTTTCTAAACTTTGTTCTTCATCTAACCAATCAACAAATATTTAATGTACCAATACAAACATCATGATGAGGTCTTTTCAAGGTTGTAATGGGGCCAAGGCAAGGGTGAGGATATATGTATGGCTAAGTGAGCTATCAATTGAATCCTTGACTAACATAAACTCTCACATAAACACATACACACACTCTATATAACTTCTTAAATCATGCCTAGCTACCCAAAATTCCCACTTTTGCATCATATACTCATGTATCAACTTTTCTTTTGATTTGTATCACATATACATTGATCTTTTATTAACTTAATATTGGGGTAATTTTGTCCCCTTATTTATTTATTATATTATATATTTTTTCTCTTTTTCTTTTTCTTTTTTTCTTCACTTTTTTTGTTTTTTTAATTAAAAATATAAAAGTAAACATAACATATCAATGCACATGAATTTTTAATTTTTTCTGGTCTCACGTGAGTATGTACCCAAATTCCTAATATTTTATCAATAGAATTCAACACTTTCCTATCAACCCAAGTTCTCACGGTTCCCCACACTTAATTGATACACAATCTCTATCTTAAGCTAACCAAAGATTCATTTGGGATAATTAATTATTTTTCCGCTTAAGGCTAGTGATGTGGTAAAATATAGAATAAATGTGGATTAAAAGGCTTAAAGTGGCTAACAAAGGTAATTGAAAGGGTATGCTATTTGGGATAAGTGAGCTAATAATCAAATAATGACCTTAGTCATATGCATGCATGTAAATATACTAAATATTGGACATATAGAATGGAACAAAGCAAAGATTGCAATCATAGAGAAAGAAACACACAAGAATAAAATATTATTGTTAAATAATATAACCATGTAATTAAGCTCAAATCTCACAGGGTTGTGTGTTCTTAGCTATAATTCATGTTCCAAATACAACTTCCAACAAGTTTTAACACAAAAATTTTGATTTAAACTAGTGAAATGCTATAAAAAGGGTCTTGAAAAAAGAAAATATTACTTCAACCAAGTAGTAGTAGAAGAACATGCACAAAATCAAACAAATATGCAATCAAACATGCAAATGCAACAACTAAATTAACATAGAAAATTGAATATTGGTATTGAGAAGAAAATAACTAACCCACGGAAGTCGGTATCGACCTTCCCACACTTAAAGATTGCACCGTCTTCGGTGCATGCAGAGATGTACAAGTGGATGGGTGGCTCCAACTGATACTTTTTCTCCAAAGATTGTGTGGCAGACTTGTCAGTCGCCCCATATAGAAGTTCTTCCTTTCCCTTTTTCGATGGCCATCCTGAAAGAAGAAGAAAAATAAGAAAAGTGACCCAAGAACAAAGATATAAAACAAATAAAATATGCTTGGGTTAATGCCAAATAATAAGATTCTCAACTATATGGTAGCTACAACATATAAGTGAGAAAATAATAGAAGTACATGGCATATCAACAGTGCATGAATTGCAACAATGAGGGAGAGAGAGTGGGTCATGAAAGACAATATAAGTTCAAATCAATGCAAAAGGAATACGAGTGTCATAAAAGAGTGGCATTGACCTATAAATAATATTACCCAACAATGGAAACAAGTCACGAAGCACCAAAAGAAAGCAATAGAAATGCAACAGTGGAATAAGAACATTTAACACCAATAAAAAAATAATAAACATAGAAAAGAAAATAAAAACATGCATACAGTTAAAATAATAATGTAAATGTAATGAGGGAAAAAATGAGAAGGAAGAGAGAGGAGATAAAAGTAGGAAAGGAGAAGGAAAGAATGAGAAAGGAGAGAGAAAAGGAGAAGGATGGAATCTGCGAAGCGACACGTAAGCGTCGCCCACGCGTACGCGTGGGTGTGCAAAAAAAGAGGCGACGCGTAAGCGTCGTCCACGCTTACGCGTGGGTGAACAAGAATCCTAGTGACGCGTGAGCGTCGGTCACGCGTACGCGTGACCACTGGTTGTGCTAAGCGCACAATACCAGCACCAAGGTAGCACAACTCTCGGCCAAATCACCCATTAATGTCGATCTGGCGATCCACGTGTACGCGTCGCTGACGCTTACGCGTGGGGTGACTAAAATACAGGTGACGCGCACGCGTCGCCCACGCGTACACGTGGGTTGGCTCGTGCGCAAGGCACCCTTCTTGCACGGCTCCCGTGTAACTTTCTGTAAGGTTTAGCGTCGCATGTGACGCGTGCGCGTGGTTCACACGCACGTGTGGGACGCGCTTTTCTCTTTTTTTTAATGCAGGATGCAAAATGCAGATGCTGATGCAGATATTGTAAATGAACACTAAGAAAAATAGAATAAAATAAAATTAAGAATAAAACGAAATAAAATAAAACTAAGACTGAAAAAGAACGATCATACCATGGTGGGTTGTCTCCCACCTAGCACTTTTAGTTAGAGTCCTTAAGTTGGACATTTGGTGAGCTCCTTGTCATGGTGGCTTGTGCTTGAACTCATCCAGGAATCCCCACTAATGTTTGTAATTCCAATGGCCTCCGGGATCCCAAACTAGGCGCAAAGAGCCTTCAAGCAAGATTAAGCAAGTGACAAGACCCCAAGAGTGTTGATTGCTAGACTGAATTTCGGGGTCCCAAACCTTGCTTTTGCACCCGTCTTCTTGTTGACCATCTTTGTTCCAACCGGGTGGTAAGCAATTCGAATTCTCACTGAGGCATCCAAACAGCTTCCTAGACCCATACAATTTAGTATTTTTCCAACCATGATAATTCAGCCGTGAGCTTCCTACCACAATGAACTTAGGATTGTGTTGCCAACCACTAACCATCTCCCTCTTACTCTTATAGCCACAAAGAGCTCTAAGTTGCCCATCCATCTCAAGCAAAGCATATTCAAGTAGACTAATTAAGCTTAGAGATGAAAGATTTACCCACTTGAATGAAGGAACGGATGGTGATGGCTTTGGGGAATAGGTCTCCAACAACCTTGGCAAGGTGATCTCCAGCTCCATTCTCTTGGGCTCTTCTTTGACAACTTCCACCTCTTTGCAAGCTTCTTCAATATCAACATATTCCTCTTGGTAGCTTTCTCTCAATTCGATCTCTTCTTCATTATTCACTAAGGGCATGGGAGGTTGTGCTTCTTCTTCTTTAATCTCCATGTCAAGTCCAATGGGAGAGGATTCAAACGTAGATAAGAATTCATCAATGATTGAATCCATCTCTTGATCATCCCCTTCAAAGTTTTCAACCATGATATGCCTTGGAGGTTTTACACCCTCCTCAACACCAAATTCAAACTCATTAGAAGGAAGTTCTGTGACTTGAGGTTCCTATGGACATTCCGCATCTCCTAAGTCTTCAACCACTTTCTCTTCTTTGATACTTCCGACTTCCTCCACTTGTTCCTATACAAAGTCATGCTGCTCACTGTCCACCGAAGTTTCTAGCTTCTCCTTCATGCTGCGTTCTTCAGTAGATTCTCCACATGAAGCCATGGGGGTTCCTTGAGTGTTCAAACATTGGGAAGCTAATTGTTTTATCGCTCTCTCCAGTTGATGAAGAGTTGCATGAAGTCGATCCGTTGTTTTCTTGAGACAATCCTTTGATTCTTGTTGTGTTCGGCTATCATTAGTAGGATCATAGTGCTCTTGAATTGATGGATATGGACATGGTGTATATTGAGGTGGTGGTTCTAAGTATGGCTCATAAGGTAGTTGGTATGGTGGATATGGGTTAGGGTCGTATGGGGGTGTTTGGTGGTAAGGGACTTGTGAGTTTGGTGGTTCAAAGGTATGTTGTGGGGGTGGTTCATAAGCATAGGGTGGGGCTTGTTGGTAACTATAAGGGGATCCACCATATCTATCATCTTGGTATGCACCTCAGAATGGCTCTTGACCATGTAATTTGGTGGAGGGTGGTTGTCACGAAAGGGTCCACCATAACTATTGTCTTGGAATGCATCGTAGAATGGTTATTGCCCATGGCACCTTGGAGGTGGTTGTTGCCGAAAGGGTTGATCAAATCCTCGTGGCTCCTTCCGTCTTTGATTATTTTGACCTTGATGCATGTTCCTATTATAGCGTCCATTCCTTGCAACATAATTTGAACTAAACTCATAGTGAAAGGGGTGAGAACTCATAGTAGCTAATAAAAATTAAAAAAAAAACAAATAAATAAGCAAAAACAAATATTTACAATAACCAATAATAAGGCACACATTTGCAATTCCCCGGCAACGGCGCCATTTTGACGAACGGACTTTTGCTAGTAAAGAATTTCATAAAAATAAGTTCTCGTTGAAAGTATAGCTTCTAAACCAACAAGAATCCTTTTGTATAAAAGTTTTGGTTGTCACAAGTAACAAACCCCTTTAAAAATGATAACCGAAGTATTTAAACCTCGGGTCATCTCTCAAGGAATTGCAGGGAAGTGTTCTTATTATTGGTTATGAAATAGTGTGTTTTAGGGTTTTGGATAGGAAACAAGAAAAGTAAATTGCAAAAGAAGTAAATTAATAACTAGAAAAGCTCTTGGCAAGGTATGAGAAATGGAAATCATATCCTAGTTATCCTTATCAATTGTGATGAGAATTATTCATTGCTCCCACTTAGTTAACCCTTACTAAATAAAGGAAAGTCAAGTGGACTAATCAATTTGATTTCTCAAGTCCTAGTCAACTCTTAAGGAAAGACTAGCTTTAGTGGAATCCAAATCAATCAGTAACTTTCAATTATCAATTAACAAAGGAGTTTGATAACTCAAGTGTTACCAATTACTCAACCAAAGCCAAAAGAAGAGAAATCTAAATTAAATTAAAAGCATCACAACATAAATAGAAGAAAGTAATCATAAATCTAAAATACCTCAAATTGCATTAAATGGAGAAATCAAATCTAATATGGAGTTCATAAATTAAAGTAATAGAATAAATAAATAAAAGTAGAAGAGAACATAAATTAAAGGAACATTGAACCTGGAATGAAGAAGAATTAAACCTTACCTAAGAGAAATCCTAAATCCTAAATCTTAAGAGAGAGGAGAGAGCCTCTCTCTCTAGAGAACTACATCTAAAACTAGAATTGTGAATAATGAATATTGTGTCAATGTTTGGATGCATTTCCCCACTTTATAGCCTCTAATTTGTATTTTCTGGGCCAAAAACTGAGTCAAAAATAGACCAAAAATTGCTCTCAACGATTACTGATACGTCCAGCACGTGGCATAGTCACGCGTACGCGTCGTCCACGCGTACGCGTGGATTGAGTTTTCTCTAGGTCACGCTGCGCGTGATCCACGCGTGCACGTCGTCTATCTTTAGGGCAGCTATGACAAATTATATATTGTTGTGAAGCCCTAGATGTTAGCTTTCCAACGCAACTGGAACCGCATCATTTGAACTTCTGTAGCTCAAGTTATAGTCGATTTAGTACCAAGAGGTCAGGTTGGACAGCTTTAGCAGTTCCTTCAGTTTCTTGTATTCCTTCCACTTTTTCATGCTTCCTTTCCATCCTCCAAGCCATTCCTACCCTGTAATCCCTGAAATCACTTAATGCACATATCATGGCATCGAATGGTAAAAAGAGAGGATTAATATTAGCAAATATAAGGCCAAAGAAGCATGTTTTCAATCAAAGCACAAAATCAGGAAGGAAAACGTAAAACATGCGAATTGTATGAATAAGTGTGAGAATAATAGATAAAATCCACTAGATTAAGCACAGGATAAACCCTAAAAATGGGGTTTATCACCGGTCATATGCCTAGAGCATCCGCTGTCCATATACCACATATTGTCCTTCCGCTTGGATGCTAGGCAAACCTACAAAATGAGCTTAAGTGACCTCCAAATTTTCTTGGATACTTTCACGTTAAACCATCTTCTATGTCCCAATCTATTGTAGTCAAAAACAACTTTGTAAACTTTGTTGCCAATCATTCTTTCACCAAAAAAATATTGAATGGGAAAGTGTCCATTCCTATTGCATAGTCTAAAAAATCTTGGAGTTGCTGTTTTGTTAAAGTAGGCTGGATTTTAAAATCTTGTATCATTTGAAGATGAAGCCACGTTTTCAAAAGAAGGTTTTTCAACAGATTTGAAAGTCTTATGAAACCCCAAGCCAGCTTTATCAAAAAGAGGTTTTTGACTAGCCAAGATTTGATTTAAATTTTCAAAACTTTGAGAGAACTTGGCTAAGTCATTTTCAAGATTTTTGATCCTCTTTATCAACTCTTCATTTTCTTTAAAACAGTTTATGTATGCAACAACAGAATGATCACTTTCACAGCTTCTAAGTTGAGCTTTTAACTGCTTGTTTTCTTCAATAAGTTCAACAGCAGTTTCAGCCTCCCTTAGTTTATCTTTAAGAAAACCATTTTCAGCTTTAAGAATGGTGATTTGTTGTTCAAGAACTTGGTTTTCCAGCAAGAAACATCTAATTTTTTCAGAAAGGTGGTCTATCATAAGATGAAGGTCTTCAGTGTCAGGGTTATGAGAAACTACCTATTCAATGTGATCTGCCATGAGACATGGTTGGGACTTGGTTTCTGATTCTTCATCATCATCCGAATCATTTTCCAAGTCCTCCCAAGAAGCCATCAGTCCCTTTTTCTTTCCTTTCTTTGGCTTCTCTTCCTTCTTCAACTTAGGGCAATCAGATTTGAAATGCCCAGTCTCTTTGCAGTTGTAGCATGTTACCTTGCTAAAATCTTTCTTTTGTTTTCTTGAACTGCTTCCCTTGTCTTTTTTCTTGAACTTCACCATTTTTCTGAATTTTTTGGCAAACAACACAAATTCATTTTCATAGGAATTATCACTGGATTCATCATCCAGGGGGTTAGTAACAGATGTAAAAGCAATTCTTTTCTTTTTTGAATCTTTTTTCAAATAAGTGTTTTCAAAAGCAAGTAAGTTTTCTCTCAAGTCATCATATGTCATGGAATCTAAACTACTGCTCTCAGATATAATTAAAGCTTTTGTTTCCCACTCTTTTGTGAGACATCTCAAAACTCTTCTCACAAGCACAGAATCAGGATACGTAATTCCCATAGCATCCAAGCCAACAATGATGATGTTGAATCTTTCGAACAGTTCATCAATAGATTCTCCTTCTTTCATTGCAAACATTTCATACTCTCTGTTTAACATGTCTATCCTGGTCTTCTTCACTATGGTGGTTCCTTCATGGGTGATTTGAAGTTTGTCCCAGATTTTCTTTGCCGTTGTGCATCGTGATACCTGTCGGTATTCCTCGAAGCTGATCGCACAGTTGAGCAAGTTGACAGCCTTGGCGTTGAGTTCCACCTTCTTTCTGTCTTCTTCGGTCCAGCTTGCTTCGGGTTTAAGAGAGATTACTCTTTCTGCGCTTGTGGTGGTTAGAAATTGAGAACCCTCCAGGATTATCTTCCATAGTCTGTAGTCCACTGCTTGCACAAAAATCTTCATTCTCTCCTTCCAATAGGTATAGTTTTTTTTCATTGAAAAGAGGGGGTCTACTGCTTGATTGTCCTTTTGTCAGGTTGTAGGACACCAGATTTGAGCTACTGTTTTCTGACATCTGGATCTTTTCTCCAAGCTGTAAAGCTTGATCTCTTTGAGACCAAGCTCTGATACCAATTGATGGTTTATTAGTGGCTAAAAGGAGGGGGTTTAATCTTAGCCCCTTTTTCGCTTAATAACTCTTGCTATCCTTTAGAAAACTTGAGGAGAAATTTCTTATTTTTGTCTCGTGCCTAGTCAAGAGACTTTTTTGTTTTGTCTCGTGACCAGCCAAGAGATATTTTTCAGTTTTGTCTCCTATGCAACAGAATCAGAAATGGAGTAGAAGAGAGAGAAAATTACACCAAGATATATCCTGGTTCAGCTGCTAAGTGCAATGCAGCCTACATCCAGTCTCCATCACAACAATGATGAAATTTTACTATAATCATCTTTGATTACAAACACCAATTCTCCCTAGGAACAACCCTTCATATCCGAGACAAGTCCAGAATCTAACCCCAACCCTGAACTTGACTTGGTCACCTACCAAGCTTTCAACTGCTAAGTGCTAACCCAACTTGTAAGGAAATTTTCACAGAATCATGAAATACAACACAGATGTACAAAGGACCTATAGGATATCTATGGCTTTTTTTCTTTTAATTTTGTATACTCTGCTTTTTCCACTCTATGACTTTTTCATACAAACCTCACTGTTTGCCTTTTTTCATGAGACTCAAGACAGACAAAACCAAACAGAAAATTACAAAATGAAGAACATTGAAGGAGAAGAACTTCTGTTAGCTTAGGTAGCTATGTGAACACTGTGCCTTGCACTCTCACTCCTTACTTCAAGCCCTGGCTGTTCTCCCTTATTTATAGAGGGAGAAGCCTCCACGGTTGAAACCATTTGAACCAAGCTAAACTTCTTCTTCTTCAAGAAAATCGGTTCGGCCAGAGAGAGAGGAGAGATAACCGAATGCTATATCCAACATGCAATTACCTCTGAGTCTTTTCTTTACACCAAGCTTCACCAATCCGAGCCATCCCTCTTGACTTGCACTCCAAAAAGGACTCCTAGCCCTTGATGCTTCTTGATACATGACAGCTTCTTCTACTCAAACTTCTGCATCTTCTCCACGTAGCTACAGTAGCTACCTCCTGTGGTAGTTGATCAAAAGCTGAGACAAGCCATCCCTTAAGGATCTTCTTCCTCTAATCGAATGGATCTTCTTCTATTTTTGGTTATGGAAGGCTTGACATCACTTTTCACATCTTACCTTTTGTTGTAAAGATCTTAGCCACTCCATACCTCAGATTTTCTTTTTCTTACCGCCATCATCACAATGGTCTTATTACTAGCTTCTTCTTCTTTTTGATAGCTTGCCTTAACTTCCATATTTTCTATGTGAAATGACCGAAAGCTTGAAGAAAGAAGAGAGAGAAGAGAGAAATTGAAATGCTTTTAGTTGAATTAAGAGAGAGAAATGAAGTGAATTAAATTTCTAGATACCCATGCCTAGAAGCGTGTAACACACTTAAGACAATCAAATCACTTTTTCACCAATCAAATCACTTTTTCACTTTCTCATTCTTATTTCCAATGTCTGCATTAATTTACTTAATAAAATTTGAATTCCACCAAAAATAAAAGAGGTGGTATCCGTGGAAGCATGCATGTTTCCCTCTTTCTCATTTTTCCAATTTGGACCAAGCTAGTAGATTTTTTTAAAAAGAATTTTGGGCTAATAGTAATCAAATTTGGCCCAACTAGTGTAATAAAAATCCAGCCATATATTGTAAGCATTTTCTTGCACAAGGCTGATTGTACTGGGCTTGTTTATCAAGATATTGGCCCAATTAACATAACAATTATTCAGCCACACATTATATTGCAAATTTGGGTAAGGTTGAATGTTTGGCTTCTTGTTGGGCTAGCCGATTTTTCGGCCCAAGATACAATATGCACAACAAAATTATTAATTAATAATTGTTACATGAAAATCAAATTAATAATTTTGTAGTTAATTATTTTAATAATGTTTGTTCATCATCAATTTAAATTTGAAGTTTTCCAAACTCATCAGAAAGTTAGTTTTATTTTTTTGGGATAAATTTGTCAGCGTTTTGAATATTCATTATAAAAATAATACACTCTATATGATAATATAAACTTTTTAAAATTAGAATTCTTTCATAATATTATGAATTTTATTTATTTATTTATTTTAAAGGTGAGTTTAGTATATCAGTCTATTAATCTATTGAAGGTAGTATATTTTGGGATAAAAAATATTATTAGTCTATTAAAATTAGTTATCAAAATTAGTTATTATATATTTATATATAAATATATATATATAATTTATTTTTGATATATATTTTATATTTTAATATATATTTTATATTAATAATTAATTTTAATAGTTAATTTAAATATACTCTTAAACATGATTGTTCGTGGAATTGTGGTAAGATATGTTAAGGTTAGTAACTGTAGGCAAAACAAGTGATGTTCATTATCCGTGCTTGTTGGAATTGGTTGCTGCTGCTGTTCTTATATTGTGATTGTCCAACTAGGTTTAGAGCAAGATGGACCATCTAACTATTTCATGTTGGTGTGATTCAATTTATTTAAAAGCAAATGAATTCTTCTTCTCGTATTGAATCATGCGATATGTAAGCTATGAAGTTGTCATTGATAGTGGTGTATTTGTGGAGCTGAACATTTCCGTTATTATTGAAAATTTGAAATTCCATTGACTGAAATTTGTCTCTTATAATAGATGAGGAAAATCCTAAGCACATTCTTGGAAGGACATCAATATTTACTCGTAGGGATTTATGCTCAAGCACTAAGACGGTTTCAGAAGCTCCAGTTTGTGAAATAACTTGGTTGGTTTCGATAAGGATCACAGTCCTCCATATAAAAAGGGGACATTTATGAACCATTGACTGGAGATATCATTGCTTTCACTGATTTGAGGCCTGCATGCATAGATGATTTAAAGAGAGCTGGAAAATCCTGTGTTATTGCTTTAGGTAGAAAGGCAAAACAAGACAGTGGTTTATTCTTGAACTTTACAAATATCTTATCTACCTTTCAAGATTACTGTTTGTTGTATCTTGTATGATATTGAAAAATTGAATTAATACATTTACATACTATTGTTATTGTTGCTGCTGCATCTTCTAGGAGTTGGAGAAAATTGTTTAGTGTTTGTCACTTTCTCTAGTGAAAGTTGCAGTATTGATGCATCAAATTTTGGTGCTGTCATCCGCTCTTTTGATTTGAATAAGTCACAAGAAGGAGTTTTAAGTTGTCTAGTTGCAAGGGAATGTTTTTGTGTGGAAATACAAAAACAGTTGGTTCATTATTATTTTCCCTCTTCAAACGGAAATGCAGAACGTTTATGCCAAATAGTGGTTA